>NW_026057582.1:51950733-51970390 GCF_023721935.1 Panthera uncia | reverse complement strand
TTCCTTCCTTCCTTCCTTCCTTCCTTCCTTCCTTCCTTCCTTCCTTCCTTCTTTTTTGAGAGAAAGAAAGAGCAAGCAGGTAAGGAGCATAAAGAGAGGGGAAGAATCTTAAGAAGGCTCCGTGCTCAGCATGGAGCCTGATGCAGGGCTTGATCCCAGGATACTGGGACTGAGCGGAAGTCAAGAGTTGGAGGCTCAACTGACTGAGCCACCCAGGTGCCCCAAGGCTAACAGTTTAATTGCTATTTTGGCTTATCTGTGATTTATATTGTACTTTATTTTTCCCTTATGTCTTATGTCTTTGTTGTGTATCTTGTTATTCAAATATAATAGAGGCAAATATTTTATGTCTCAAGGAGAAAAAGGACACTAGTTCTTTGAAGTCTTAAAAACTCATTAATTCAGGAGAAATTTTCTTTAAAGAAAATGAAATTGGAGCATAAAAAGTTGAAAACCTGAAATGCAAGGAGCTAAACAAACTCACAAATTCATAACCTTACTTATTAGTTCAGTTTTTGATAATAATATTAATTTTGGAGATCAGTCATGTTGATCATCAGTGTTTGTACTATTTCTGTTTAACAGGTATTTCTATCACAATGCACTATATAAGATCTACTTCTTGTAATTGGGGTTATCCCTTTGGGGGTGATTTGAAATTTCATACAACCAGGCAGGAAGATGGACTTTCTGAGTTGTCAGCATTATGATATAGAGTAAACATATTTCACATGACTCAGCACATAATGTTGACAGGGGTACTATATTATCATTTTACATTAAAGATGAAAATATTGACAGAGGCTATTTCAAAACAGGCCTTCAAAACTATAAAACCTTTAGTTTCTATGTTTATTTGGAGGGGGAAACTTTTTATCTCTATATTATATGAAAAAACGATTCCAAATCATTATTATATTCTGAATAGTTGTATAAGTTAAGAATAGTCCTATCAGTTAAAAACAAACAAACAAACATATTATTGGAACAAAAAAAATCAGAGAAGGCTAAAATCCATTTTATACCAGGTAAATAAAAAAATAAAAAATAAACCACGTAAGTATATGTATGGATAGATGCAAAATGATAATGCTAATATTTATAATAACAAAATTTGAAATTATAAGCATAATACATATATGTGAAAATTCATTACATTATTATTACTACATAATAATTTTTACTTCTCAACATTCAAGAAATAAAATGATTCCTGCTTTGGATTCTGTTTCTTCCTTTATCTCTGCCCCTCCCCGACTTGTGCTCTGTCTCTCTCTTTCAAAAATAATAAATAAAGAATAAAAAAAAATAAAGTGATTCTAATTTGGCACAGAATCCTCTGGAGACAAGAAAGAGAAACACTCCAATTCATTTTAGGAGCTTAGCTTAACTCAGATTCCAAAACCTGAGGAGAGCTGATATATACAATAGCACAGATAAATCTTTCAAACATTATATTGAGCACTTATGCAATTCTCAGAAGAATATGTAGAATAGCTTCCATTTACATGAAGCAACATGGGAGGCAAAATGAAATTATATGTTTTAGGGATTTATAACAATAGTAAAATCATAATGAAAACCAAGGAAATGTTTATCACAGAAGTTAGGACAGTGGTTAATCCTGGGGTACATTAAGGAGTTGTGACAGGGAAGGACAAAGGTGTCTTTGGCAGTAACAAAGGTTCTATTTCTTAACCCCAGAGGTGGTTATATTGTCTTCATAGTTATTGTCTTAATAATTACTTTTAAATTGAACGTATATGTTTGATATAGTCTTATATAGTTATATATCTCATAATGGAAAGTATAACAGTTGAAAAATAAAGGAGGACACTTGGGAATAAAAATTCATTCTCCAAAGGAGGAAAACCATATTTCTTAGATGTAGTGCAAAGAAACATGTTGTAAATTAGTATCTTGCATAGAGTGACTCATCAGTAATATCTTGACTGCATGGGTAATATTTTCTAATAGCAATTAATTGTTAATTTCCAGTATGTATGTGTAGCTTTAACTTTTCTCTAAAATAGTAATATATAAGTAGTTATGCTGTATCCTCAATTCATGTGGTTAATATAAACCTTATCACAGTACAGAAGCAAAGCATTAATTTTAGAAATATCATTCCTGCTGTTTTGAACAGCATTGCCTATTTGACCTTTAAAAGATCCTACTTTAGATTAGAGATATAATCTCTAGGTTGTTATTAGAAAAGTGAATATATTATCAAAGACTTGTGAATGGGGTGCCTGGGTGGCTCATTCAGATGATCGTCTGACTTTGGGTCAGGTCATGATCTCACAGCTGGTAAGTTTAAGCCCCATGTCAGGCTCTGTGCTGACAGCTCAGAGCCTGGAGCCTGCTTCAGATTCTGTGTCTCCCTCTCTGTCTGCCCATCCCCTGCTCATGCTCTGTCTCTCCTCTCAAAAGTAAACAAACATTTTTGAAAAATGAAAAAAAAAAAAAGACTTGTGGAATTTTGTGACCCACGTATCTTTGGTTGGTTGTCTAGGTTGAATTTTTCTTTTTGCTTTAATTTCTTCAGGATGAATTTCAGATAGATGATGAATCTACTTTTAAAAGTTGTTCAGATAAGGAAATTAAAATCTTTTAAAATTTCCATGATTACAAATCTGTGTGTTTTACCATAGCTATGCTTCTGTTTTGAATAGTTACTACCCACAGGTTTAATTTGGAAAAGATTCAGGGAGGTTGTGATTGGTGGTTTTATTTTACGTAATAAAACTTCAGTATGGCTTTCATAGTTTGCATATCGTATTGTCTTTGAAAATCATGCAAAGGTTATATTTAAGAAAAATAGATGGGGCACCTGAGTGGCTCAGTTGGTTCCAACTCTTGATTTCATCTCAGGTCATGATCTCATGGTTCATGAAATGAAGCCCCACATTGGACTCTGCACTGACAGCATGGAGACTGCTTGAGATTCTCTCTCTCCCTCTCTCTGCCTTTTCCTTGCTTACACACATGCATGCTCTCTCTCGCTCTCTCTCAAAATAAATAAACCTAAAAAAATAAAATAAATATATATATACCTGTCAAATTGCTCTAGTACTAATATTTTCAGAGTCTTCCTATTATTTGCTGGTGAAACTCTTTTTGACTTAAAAATATTAATCTCTGTGATATTGGTAGAAAGACATTGAGTCCATATCATGGTACCAATTGTGCAATGAAATCCTTATTTCCAGTTCATGTATTCCTGTTATTTGAACAGATTTGTATTTCAAACATATATTTTTCTCCTAAATGAGAATTTCACAATATAAGGAAGCTAAGTCATGCTATGCGTATCCAAATAAGTGGTATCTGCCAATGTAGATGCACCTTCCAGTTTATCTTCTAAAGGAAATGGTGTTCACCATACACACTTCCTTATATGCTTTTTTTGGGACGGACATCATTGAAATGAAGTACCATGCTTGTGTAAAGAACCTCATTTGTGGAACCTTGATTATAACCTTGTTATGAGAAGTTTATTAGCCATTGTGATAGATATTATAAAAGACATAGATAGATATATAGGTATATATAAAATTCCCTTACTTAATTTTTATGGCATCTCTATGAGATTAAGCATTATTACTTTTAATTTACAGACAACTAGTGGAGGGTCAGTGTGATTAAATTACCTGATCCAAGATGCACAGCTAGCAAATCAAAGATCTGAGGGCAAAACCTGTTCTACCTGATCCTAAATGTTTTATCTCAAGGATGATTTGTGGTAGTTACAGACTGAAACTGAATATGTGTGGCTAGTTTGTTAATAACCTTAAATCCATGAACTGGCTTTTAATCTCTTTCCTTCGATACTCCCCACTCTTTCCATTCCTCTATAAACAGGACCTCATCATCTCAATGGCAAGAGCTTCCCAATTGCTTTGACAATCTAGTCTAACTCTGAAGCACTTTCCACAATGATGCCATCTTTCTGAAATGCAGTGCAGTATAGTCGTGATGGTTTAAAGCATGAATTCCAGAATCAGACTAGGTTTAAAATTCTACTCCATCTTTCATCTGTCATGTGATTTTGGACAAATTACTTTCAGGATAAAGGTATTCTTTAACTTGCTACATGGGCACTTCATGAGGTAGTTCCTGCTAGTTACTCTAACCTCATCTCTTGCCATTTGGCCTTATGAAATCACTCTCCTGTTTTGAAGAACTCTTTGCAGTCATCTTATTGTTTTAGAGTAAGGCTTGTCTAAAAGTTGGAAATCAAACTTAAGCATACTTAAACTTAATCCCCCCAATCATCTGAGGGATCAGAAATATATGAGATTGGGTCTAGTCATATCTATTCTTACTCACTGAAATCTTCCCTATTTCCCTTAATTACTACCATTCTTCTCCTTTCCACACACATTTGCTAAAAACTTTTTTTGAAGGTAATCCGTCCTAAGTGGATCTTAAACATGGGGGTCTGTGTTTTCCTTTGTGCTCTTATCAGTATGCCAAAACTTTTTGCATATTTCTTCCATATATCTTATACTTTACTGTGCCTGTTATATTTTGCCAAATGCTTTTCTGCATCTGTTGAGATGACCATGGAATTTTTCTTTCATTTTATTGGTGTGATGAATTATTGCTATTGATTTGCCTATGTTGAACCACATTTGCATCCCAGGGATGAATCTCTCTTGATCATGATGTATAATCCTTTCAATGTGTTCTTGAATTTAGTTGAGAATTTTTTATTTATATTCATCAAGGATATTGTTTTATAGTTTTATTGTGGTATCCTTATCTGGTTTTGGTATCAAGGCAATGCAGCCTTCATAGACTGAGTATGGAAATGTTCCCTCTTCCTCAATATTTTTGAAGAGTTTGAGGATAATTGGTATTAATTCTTCTTAAAATGTTTAGTAGAATTCACCAGTGAAGGTGTCTGGCCCTAAAGTTTTCTGTATTGGGAGGAGTTGCACCATTACTGACTCAATTTCTTGAATCATTATCAGTCTATTTAAGTTTTCTGTTTCTTCCTGATTCAGTCTTGGTAAATTGTGTGTTTCTAGGAATGGATATATTTCTTCTAGATTATGTAATGTGTTCATAGTAGTCTCTTATGATTCTCTGTACTTCTGTGGTATCTGTTGGTAATACAACAGGTCAGATGGAAGAAAGAATAAGTGATCTGGAAGATAGCAATCTAGAAATGGTTCAGGTAGAAGAGGATAAAGAACTAAGATTTTGAAAAAGTGAAGAAAACTTGTGAGAGTATCAGACTCCATTAGGAAAGCCAACATGAGAATCATGGTTCCCAGAAACTAATAAATCACTTTACTATTTCAATGCAAAAGACTCTCTCCAAGACACATTATAATGAAGCTGTCAAGTTAATGATAAAGTACGAATATGTTTTTTTGTTTCAAGTTTTTATTTAAACTTCATTCAGTTAATATATAGTTCAATATTAGTTTCAGGTATAGAATTTAGTGATTCATCACTTACATACACAGTGCTCATCACAACAAACCCTCCTTAATACCCATCACCCATTTTTTTTCTGGGAAAAGATTTGTTAAGCAATATCCAGTAAATAAAGTTAAAAGAGATTTTGTTTGTGTGTGTTCTGAAGAGGTTTTATTTTTGTTGTTGTTGTTGTTTTGGTTTTGGTTTTGGTTTTTGTAGGGAAAACTAAGATGTTAAGTGGTGCTAATCGAATGTTCACTCTTGGCCCTTGGTTTCCCTCTCCTTACAAATTGCATGCAAATTCTAACCCCAGGAAACTGAACTAATTTCTTCTGGGCTCTCCATGTGTCCTCTTTGCTTCACTAAGTACTTTCTTGTACCTCGGACACTTCATGAACATGACAACCAAAAATTATGACTTAATCTAAAATAAACAACCCCCCCTCCATAGCCTCCCCCTAAACCAACTCAAAACCAAATTATTTTAATTATTCATTCATTAAAAGATATGTCAACCTTTTTGTCTTATTCCTTTTATTTCTATTAAGAAAAATCATTTATTTAGACTTCTAAGTGAGAACACATTTAGCCTTTTGATAGTTTGTGTAGAACCAATTTTCCTATATTTTAGTACAATTGTTTTTCATGGAAAAGAAGTGTAATGGGGTCATATTTTTAAGAATATCAAGAAAGAAAGTGCAGTTTTTATATTTTCTATTTCTGATTTAATTATTCATAGAAACCTCTACTCAGCTGGATTGAGAGCAATGTATGGAGGTATAGATACAAACTTTCAACTGAAATTTAAAAGTACGTTAGTCTCTTTGAGACTTAAGCACCCTTAATGTGGCTATTCAAGTCTTTTTTGGTGAAACGATCAGGCTTTCAGATATTCTTCTCCTCTCTCTGTTCCTCCCTCTGTTGTGCCTGGATATGTTCAAGTGGAAGGATGATTTGACCTCCTGACCACAAGGGAGAGGGCCTCCTGTATATGTAATCTGGCTCTATTCCATTTAAGAGGGCTGACTCAATCAGCTTGGTCTCTGAACTTGCTCTACTGGGCTATGCTTGTCACTGCCTTTTGGAATGTAATGGCCTCTAATGGCCAGTTTGGCCAGCATTAGGCCTTTAAGTATTAAATTGGCCTTCAGGTATTGCATGTTTGCCATTGGCAGCTCTTCTTCCTACCTGTAGGCTTCTGTGTCACCACTGGCACCTCTGCATATTCTCTATGGCATGTGTGAGAACTCCTGTCCCCCCCCCCCCCCCCCGTGTCATACTAGATGTTATGCTGAGGTGCCTTGAGGGAATATTTTAGGAGCTTATAGACCACCCCCCCAGGTTATGTTCAGGGCAGTGTGTCTCTAGTTTCCATTTTCTCCTTTTCCTCTCTGTATATATCTACATTTTGCCTCCTCCTTCTCAGAGCACACATCAGATCTGAACTAGGAATAAGAGATAGGGAGAGAGGCATGCTATAGTCACCTTCTCTCCATTTTACTTATTCCTTTAAAAAGCCACAAGGTAGAAAGATGAAGATATACATTGCTTCCTAGTTCCTCTTCATGTCTGGCAGATTTCCAGCTAGATCCTATCTTCTTGTTTTCCCATCTGCTCTGTCCTCTTGTCTTAGGCTATAATGGTGTGTGGGGCAAGAGGGAGAAACTAGCTTGCTGCTAAAGATAGTTATGTTAGGAGATGTTCCACAAATATTGTCCATATTAGGCTAATTTTCTGCTTATGGTTACAAACTAGTTATTTTTTTGTCTATTGATAAATTGCTAAAGCGAGAGATAAGAGATATATCAGATAAGAACTAGGCAACTTTAATTTTGTTTTCATTTTATGAAGAATTGGGCTATTAGTTTACATTAACTTTGCATTTCTGATTTACTACATTTTTGAATTGGGAACATAAAGGCTCAGAGATAGCAGGAAAACAACCTCCCCAAGGCCTCTGCTGTAACAAACTTACCTCTAAGATCTTAGTGAAATCTCCTATAGACAGTTCAGTACATCAGTCTTTTAGTGCAAATAATAACCTTTAGCATTTTTATATTTTGCAAATTCCTTTCCCTTCAGACTCTCGATAGATTGCTTGAACCCTAGATTATCAAGTAAAAACTTGTTAAAAATATCAACCAGAACACAGTTGACAGTACTATATCGCATCATGATATTTTATATTTATCCTGAAATGGTAAGGGTGTTTGTCATGGACTATGTAGAGTTCCATGCACTTTATATTTATTTAATCATGTATTTCTCACAAAATCCCATTAATTAACTACTAATATTCCCACATCACGAAGAAAACCAACATAGAAAAAAAGTAATTTGTTCAAGATCACAGAGCAAGTAAGTGACAAAGCTGAGATTTGGCCCAAGGACTATGCTTTCTAAGTCTAACTACCTCACCACACTGTCTATCTTATAAGTTTATAGATTATAGTTATTCATATGTATATACAATTGGTCTGTCACCTCTTGCTATTTATTCTTTGCCAGTATGGTAGCAAATAAGGCTACTCCAATAGTTTGTTTACATAATTTCAGATACACACACACACACACACACACACACACACACACACCACACACATACACACAAATATACATGTGTTAAACTACTAAACAAGGAGGCCATTACATCAAAGTGACTCTAATGCCATGGTAGCCTACCTTAACACACCAAAATCTAAGTCTTTAAATGGCTCAAGATTACCAAAGTCAAAGTCTAAAGGCAGCCAATCTATCACAAACCACCCAACTAGACTTTAAGCTATACCAATTAATTTCCTTGATTTGCTTCTCTGTAAAAGTCTCTTCCCAAGCTTTTGTCCATGGAGCACTCCTAACTACTTCTGGTTTGGTGCTCTCCAAATAGAATGGATTTTTGCTCAAACCCACAATTTTTAATATGCCTCAGTTTATCTTTTAACACATGCAAGCAACAAAATCTTTTATTTAAAATAACAAAACAAAAAATAGTCAAATAGTTTGAATACATAAGCACAATCTAAAAAAGAGCATTTTGCATCTTAATAATAGCCCCATCAATAAGAAAGAGTTTCCAGAACTTACTCACCTAAACACAAAGCTTCTACCAGTATGGTTACCATACTTGTGATAACAATACCATAATAAAGAAGCAGATGTAATTTGCTAAGTGATGCTTAGCAATGTGCATCCTATATTTTCCTCCTGTAGGCTGCTCTCACTGATTTTTACTTTGCTTCTAAGCATAATGTGCACATTCTCTTTTGTTTAGCATATTCACCATTCATGTTTCCCAGATTGAGCCTGTTAGGACAATTAATGACTCAGAATGCTTCTTACTTTTCTGTTCATTTATCCATTCTAATTATACTTAGAGGTGGCATTACATTTTCTTTATTTGAAACTTCAGAGGAGAGGGACTAATGGAGCAATCAGACAAAAGGGTACAAGCAGGTATAAATGAAAGATTGCCTGTTATTAATTTATGACTATGTGAACTTATTTGTGTTCATTTTCAAGGGGGATTTGCTCTAAGTATCTTTCATCTTGTACAAGGCAGCCATTAAGTGCATGAGAGGAAAACGACAGACAAAATGTGGTGATTGAACTGGCCAAGCTATATTATCATCATCCCAAAGCCAGCTAATAGGATCCTAATAAAAAAGGACCTGGCTGAGTGAAGACAAAAAAAAAAAAAAAAAAAAAAAAAAAAAAGAAATGAAGGAAGAAAAAAAAAACTCCTGCAGCTAATAGCTTAAAAGATGTGAAAAGTTTCATTCAGTTATGTAATCTCATAACTTTAAATTAGAGACAGCATCACAGTTGGATGGAGACATAGACATTCTTAGAATATTCAAGCAGAGACCATGGAAACATTAAAAGTCTATGTACAACTTTCATGTTCTTCCTTCCTCGTTGTCTCCCTCTTCCTAGAATGTCTTAGGGAGTTTGAGAAATGAATCACTCCAGAATTTTTGTGCATCTCAGAGATGATGATTTTATCAGCTTAAGCTCATCAGATCTAAATAGTACAATTGGTCACATTAGTGAATAGTGAGTTCAATTAAAATGGTTGAGCCCTATGTGAGACACCATTTATAGTTGTGTAGTTTTGACCACCTCAAGTTGAGTGTCACATAATTGGTTTCATTTCTCAGGTTTTCTTCCTGTTTTAGCTAAAATTATCCATGTCTAACTTCATGGTCTTTAAATAGAAACTAAAGGCAAAAGAAACACAATGTGGCAAGTTTATCCACATTATTGAAGGTGTGTATATTGACAAATCTGCCAACATGTAATTAAATGTGCAGGAGGTACTAATTTTTTTAATTCTAGGCATCAGTGGATTTTTGTCATAAAGTGATAGCAATGGCTCTTTTTAACCTAATTTTGAAAACTATACCTGGAATTTATTAAAATACGTAATACATTTATTGCAGTGTGTTCAGATTTGTTTTCCTAATTCTTCTTTGCTCTAATACTATACTTTTTTTAACTATACTTTTGGCATTCCTGAGCCTTTAAATTTTGCTTTAGGTTCATTATTTCCAGCTGAAATAGGCATCATATTCAGCTGGCAAAGAAAACATGTGATTTATTTAGTTAATAAATATTGGAAAATCATTGTGCAATTATTAATTTTTAACATAATTTTTTTGATATATCATGGCCCTAAAACAGGTTTTTATTTTTAAATGTTAGACTGCTTTTTTTAATGTTTATTTATTTTGAGAGAGAGAGTGTGGATTAGTGGGGGGGGGGGCAGAGGGGGAGAGGGAGAGAGAGAATCCCAAGCAGGATCCATGCTGTCAGTGCAGAGCCTAACACGGGGCTTGAACTCACCAATCAGGAGATCACGACCTGAGCCAAAACCAAGAGTTGGATGCTTAACCAAATGAGGCACCCAGGTGCCCCTAAAATCAGTTTTTAGAATGCCAGGTTAAAACTCTAAATTTTTGGAACACTTATAAAAAAATAATAAGTAGGTTAATATGTTCTTTTATATCTATGTAATCATGGGTATTTCTATTTATATGTGTTTGTCATCAGATTTAGGCACATCATTACTACCAGAATCTCTCTCCCTTTTAAAGGGGGTAGGATGACTGCACTTACAAGTTCAGCTCACAAAGTTGATGGATGACAGGATTTCACAGTTTGGAAAGGTTAAAGTATGTAAGAACTTCTCTTATAATCCCCAGCACCTATTTAGACTCTGGCAGGCATCAGCTATCAATATTGTCCCACCTGCTGGAACTCACAGGCCAGCCACAGAAATGGGCAGGTGGCAGAACTCTCATTGGTAATTCTCTTTCTCCCTTCTAATCATCTAAAATGCATGGAGTATTTTGTTATACCCCTCTTCCAGACCCATCAAATTATATAAAGTTTTAATAAGAAATAGCTATGTTATTAAAGATTTATTGGGGAAAAGAACTCACATTACACAATACATACCAGAAACTTAAAAATCTGTAGGTTTATATGTTCTCCCTTCTACACTTTCTTACCTCCTTTCTCCACTTTTTCCTCTTGTACATAGACTCTATAAATTTCATCACCCTGAGCAGTTTTGTCTGCGTCTTTCAATCAGTAAAAGAAAAGCTAAATAATTAATGGAATTGTGAATACTTGTTTTTCCTCAAGCCATCTGATCTGAAGAGTCTTACCCTAGCCAAGTGACTTATCCAAATAGTCAATGCAATAAATTAATCTTATTATATTAGCTAATCATAAGGAAACGGGAGCGGAAATGAAAAATAATTAGACCTGCTCTAGGTAAGAAAGATTTTATGAAACCAGAGACTTATGATCTGGATCTTGATGGATACATAGGAATCTATGCCAATAAAACTGTTATAATCTAGGTTTTTATTTGTATAATATTAATAATTGATAATAGTTATTGAATGTTTTCATGTACACTGTGGTGATGATTAGCATGAAATGTCTCAAAAAATAATTGAGATTATTATTAATAGTTAATGTTACAAACCTGATTGTATATCCAAGAAAACCTAGAAGCTGAGGGACTTGTTCAAGTTCATGTAGATAATACTGCTACAATATAGAGCTAGAACCAAGATCTGCGTCCAGGGATGTTGACTTCAGCACCTGAGATACTGTATTCTTCTGTTAAATAAAGCAGGTTTTTAGCTTATTACAATGACTTTAACATATTTTTTATCTTGTATATGTTATTAAATGTTGTAAATAAACCAGTTTGATTTTGTTGTCACCTATCATGCTAAAAGACTGACAAATGAATATAGCATTTACTTTCTTTATCATAAATTTTGAAATATTTTTTCCATGGTGAGAAAAGGCCTTATGCAAATGTTTGCCATCTTTATAGTTCATCTTCAAGGTTGTACATTGTTTACCCTTGAGGATTCACTAGAATGGCTTGTACAGCCACATCAACATCAACTCACATCTGCCTCCCATCAGAAGCTTGTGCTATTCTCAAGAACCCAGAAGCAAAGGTTGAATGCATTTAGGAGACTGAGCAGGTGCTAAGAGGTACCACTAGTTATTTAGCATAACTAGACTTAGCCTTATTCAAGCCTGTGAACTGAAAGGTCATTCAAGTGAAAATGTCCTCCATCTGTTTTTATTATTCTCTCCAACATTGTATTTTGCTGTTTATACATACAATGAGTTCATTATAAAAACAAAATAAGACAATTCATTTGGTGACTTGAAGTAAATTGCTTTAGCTATACAGTGTTTGATAGCATGACACTGATTATTTTAAAATTTAAATATTATATGCTTTTTGAGTTATTTCAGTATGATACAATGATGAAAGAAAAAGTCATTCTAGAAATCTCCTTCATGGTCTTTCCTATCATATTGTGTTTCCTATCATAGAATGGATATAAATACTAAAATATTTTAAATTATTTTTAAGAAAGTCAGAGCAGTGGAGATATGTTTTGCCTAGAGGTTCTTGGTTATAAACTTTTGTTATTTATTGGCTCATTCATAATTCTCAATTATTTATTCTACACCTACTGTAGTTAATTAAATAAAATGGTGATCCAATAATGTACCAAATAGGCTTGGTTTTTCTCTAGAAAGGCAACAAATATTAACCAAAATTGCATAACTAACATGGGTATTATAATTATTACATGTAATTTGAAAGTACATGGTTCTAAGAACTTATATAATTGAAAACTTGTACCAACAACACTGGGTTAGTGCGATATATAGTAAGTTCAAGCATAGGTTATGAATGCCTATTAGACAATAACTGAGAGACCTGATTTAACAGAGTTCTTATTTATGCCAAGATATAAGTGAGACTGTTCATAATTTCAGGGAGCTTATGGTCTGAAGTGGAGAACAAAAGGTAAACAGATGTTTGCAGGATAGCTTATTAAATGTTATGATGGGGAAGCAGAGGAGTCTTGGAGGCATATAGGATGTGCCCTCATATTGTGGGAGCTACAGAAGGTACACAAACTTTAAATTTAAAGCTCAAGATTCAACAATAGCGAAATTATGGAAAGAGCCTAAATGTCCATCAACTGATGAATAGATAAAGAAATTGTGGTTTATATACACAATAGAATACTACGTGGCAATGAGAAAGAATGAAATCTAGCCTTTTGTAGAAACGTGGATGGAACTGGAGAGTGCTATGCTAAGTGAAATAAGTCAGTCAGAGAAAGACAGATACCATGTTTTCACTCTTATGTGGATCCTGAGAAACTTAACAGAAGTCCATGGGGGAGGGGAAGGAAAAAAAAAGTTAGAGAAGGGGGGAGCCAAACCATAAGAGACTCTGAAAAACTGAGAACAATCTAAGGGTTGATGAGGAGGTGGGAGGGAGCGGAGGGAGGGTGATGGGTATTGAGGAGGGCACCTGTTGGGATGAGCACTGGGTGTTGTATGGAAATCAATTTGACAATAAATTTCATATAAAAAAAAAGAAAAAAGAAAAAAAAAACAAAGCTCAAGGAGGCTTAGAGTTCCCCACTAAATATTTGTCATCTTAGCGTCAGGAAAAATTTAATAACAAAAACCAGAACAAAATTGGTATGTAGTATTTTTTTTTAATGTTTATTTTGCGGGACAAAGGGAAAGAGAAAATCCCAAGCAGGGTTCACACTATCAGCACAGAGCCTGATGCAGGGCTTGAAGTCACAAACCATGAGATCATGACCTGAACAGAAATTAAGAGTTAAACACTTAACTGATTGAGCCACCCAGGCAACCTGATATGTACAATTTTAAAACATCCACACATCAAAAACTGCAATAAGTAAATGTAAAGGGCTATAAACCTTGAGAAAACATTTGGGACATTTACAAAGTAAAAGGTTATAAACATTAACACATAAAGATCTTTTTATTATGTAATATAAAGAAAACTACTCCATTGAAAAATGAGCAAAGGATAAGGAATGGCATTTCATATAATCAGAAAAAACAATGGCCAAGTAAGATATGTGTAAATATGAAGCTTAGTAGTAGTAAAAAAAACATATAAGTAAAGCAAGATATTCCTTATACAGAAAACTTTTTAAAAATTAAAATTCAATGTAGAAATAGAATGTAGAAAGTAGGTATTCTTCAACCCAAAATCCTTTGGAGGATTTTGTCAAAGTATGATGAAAGCTAAAAAGATATATATCTTTTAACATAAGAAATTCTAATGTTAGAAATTTATCCTAAGGGAAGTAATTAGACAGTTGTACAAAGATTTAGGTGTATTTATCATGATATTGTCTATGTAACAATACAGCAATGTGACTGTCCCATTATATGGGATTGATAAATAAAATTTGGTATATGCAATGGAATACTTTTAAGTCATTATAATTATTCTATACACACATGGTTATTGTCAGGAAGAGATGTTTAGCACATATAATTAAACTAATTATAAAACTAGGAATAATATTCCACTTCTAAAAGTATGGTTTATTCATGCATAAAATATTATGAAACATATACTCCAAAATGTAAGCAGTCTGGCAGAATTATGGTGATTCCTTTTAACTTCTCTTTAGTTTTTTTACTGTTTTATCAACAATTCATACAAATTGCTCATGTAATAGTGAAATATATACAAGTAAAACTTTTTAAAAATCTGAATATACCAAAATGAGTTTCCCCCCTTAAGTCTGATCTGGGATTGTTACCATAAACCCAAATGAGAATTAAGTGTTCAGGAAATCAGGATTAATAGTTTATTTTTTTAATTTGGAAACAATGTCAAGAATAATTGAATATCTACCTAAGATACTTGCTTTATTTACTAAATTCCAAGAGGAATTTATTTTTTGAAACACTGTTACTTGAAACATATTAGGATAATGAGAAGTCACAAATGAAAGTAAAATATTATCATTAATAAGAGGAGGAAAGCAAATAGATAAATTTATATAAATGCAAGTAAAAGACTCATGCAACCAATCGATCATGTGGTTTTGGATAAATAAATGAGCATGTTTATATGTGCACACACATGCATAGATAGGTTGGAAGAGTGTATGGAAACTGGTATAGATACATTGGTAAGTTTTGACATTCAGTAGTGAATCTTATAGGGGTTTTTTCTTTTCCCCTTTTTATTTAAGTTTATTTATTTATTTTGAGAGGTAAAGAGTGCAAACAGGGAAGGGGCAGAGAGAGAGAGAGGAGAGAGAGAACCCCAAGCAGGCTCCACACTCAGCACAGAGCCTAATGCAGGGCTTGATCCCTACTATGAGAACATGACCTGAGATGAAATCAAGTGTCAGATACTTACCTGACTGAGCCACCCAGGTGACCCTTTATAGAATTTTAAATTAGGAAATTTTAGTACAAGAAAAAATGTTTCAGTAGTAGAGGAGATATCCTATATTAGGTTTATAATAAAACTAATGCATGAATTTCCCTGATCATGACACCAGTCACTCTAGTTTGATTAATTGCTTGGAATCCCTAACTAAAACCTGAGCTTTGTCTTAAAGTATTTCTCATATTTGTGTCCTTAATGTCTTATACTTGCCTGTTGACTTTCTCCTGTGACTTAAGCAAGATAGTTATTTTTATTTTTATTAATTAATTAATTAATTTATTTATTTATTTTTACAAATGTAAAACCTGATGCTTAGGAATAATGCTGGAGCCAAGACTTAAAATTAAGTATTTCCATTCTAAATCTATGCTTTCTTGGTCTTGTCATGCTGGGAAGAGATAAACAAGAACAAGTAATTAATATAAAAGGATCTGCTATCTTGAACCATAAGCTAAGGAGATAAATATAATGAAGATTGAGAAATAGTGACAGATTTTTGAAGTTCACACTATGAATTTCAATTTGAATCAATAACTCTGCATTCCTCTGGAAATAGAAGCTCTTTTATTTCTTAAGCAAGATGCTTCTAGCTATTAAATCATATGTGGAAGCAACAGGAGATTGAAGGTCAATAAAGAGGGAACAGAGTCTGGTGAGGGGTAAGGTTCATTCATAGCCTATTCGAGAAACAGTTTTATCTATTTTGGGAAGATATTCACAGAAGGATATTTTACAAGGTCCTTTAGAGTTCACTTTGTTACTTTAATAGTCTTATAGTCAGGATTTATGTTTTTACTTATTTTACTTTCAGATATAACTCTAAGCCTGTTGATGAATAGAAAATCTAACTGTTTACTCTGGGTAAATTGCTTAACTCTTTATATTTGTGTTTTCAAATTTGTGTTTTCAAATAATACGTCTCAACAATACCGTGAAGTAAGGATGTATTATTCCTTCTTTAAAGATGTTATCCTTGAGAAGTTACATAATTTGCCCAAGATTATTTAGCTGATACATGATAAATGGGAATTTGAACAAAGAATTGATTCCAAAGCCAACTGATGCTGGGCACCTCTTGGTATAAAATAATCAAATAATTTACCACATTTACATCCAGATGGTTCCTGGTTGGTCTCATTGCCTCTGACCGATTATTAACAGACTTGTAATATGAACACTGTAATTATTTAAGAAAATATATTTGAAATATTTATAGATCATTTATATATCCTTAATACTGAAAACTTAAAGTCTTTTAATTGCTTTTCTAGAGTAAATAAAAACTTTGTGTCAAAGAAGGAAGAAAGATTAAAAATAGAAGTTAGTAATGGTGAAAAGAATACAATTTTAAAATACATAGTGTTTGATTTCTAATTTATTTGAATCTTTAAATAAACACATGCCTTCATAGTATATGTAAGATGCTGTAAGTACCCAAAGTAGATTTCAGAGAAATCTGAATGTGTCAAACAGAAATAACAGTCCAGATGATTGAATATCTGTGTCTTTAAGTTGAGTGGGTGTGAACTCACTCTACAATATATATTGTAGATATTATAAACCATGTATTAACACAAAGCACATTTATTTTCATTTCTAGGACTAGAATTCCATTAAAAGTAAACATTTTGGTACTTTCATCAGGGTGCATTTTATTGTCTACATTTGAAGATAGAGCACTGTGAATTTGTCACAATTCAGAGAAGGCAGGATTTTCAAAAGCATGATTTGAAGTTACATAACGGTGTACAAGTACTTTGCCAATTTAAAAAAAAAAACAACTTTGGTTGTTTATGATATGGCACTTCACACATCCTTTTTTAGAATATATATATAAATATAAATATATATAAATATGTATATTTATATATATATTCTATATATAAATATATATATATATTTATATATATAAATATATATATATATACATATTTATATATATATATTTATATCTCAGACATCTTTCCCTAAATTCTCAAATGTTATATAGGATGTACCGAAATCCTTTTATATATTCCTTGAATGAAATTCTTAAATAGATTAAGTGCTGATACTTTCATAGACTGATCCCTAATGTAAATACATTTTCTTGTCCTGAACATAATAATGATATGTTAACTACGTTAATTAAAGTCCAACTTGGATTTGGTAGTTTTTCTCTATACACTGTGTATAGTAGATGTTGTATAATGTTGATATAGTCTCAGATATCTTCAGGATCTATGGCATAAATCCATGAATCTGGCTGCAAATGAGAAAGTTTCGTTGAATATGTTAATGGGTAATAAGGTTAGTATAAAATATGCTAAATGGACTGGAATTTAGATTCTGCAGAAATATTTATTCAAATGTGAAACATGCCCATCTGTAGCAAATCCAGCACTTTTTGAATGATAGACACAAACATGAGAATGCAATAGCAATGTTTAAAACTCCAACTCGAGGCTTAGTCTCTATGAGTGACATTTCCCCCCTACTGCTTATACGTGGCTTAAAAGTATTTAAACTGTTTTCGTGTATTGGTTTTGCATGACCATGGAAAATGCCCTTTACAGAGTAATGACATGACATTGGTAAGAGTCTGGGTACTGTGTAGCATAAAAAATACAGCGGTAAATATGAGTAAGTGAACAACTAGTGGAAGGGATAATTCACAGTAAGAAACAGCATTGTCTGTGGCTATCACCTGGAAGGTACCATCTGATGATATAAAACTTTCTGTATTGGGCCTGGAAACATGACCTCAGTGATCTCTGCCCCTTTATTTCAGCAGCCAAGGTGATGTTAAATAAGTCATGTTTCAAAAGCCTGAAATGTGCTCATAGAGAAATAGGCATAGTTGACTCTGAGTGTGTAGAACATCTCCAAGCTCAAATAATCGTGCAAGATTATAGTACTGATCCTCCTTTACATTCCCTTTTCTCCTATTTCTCCTGTTCTCCCTTTCTCTCAATATTGAGAGGGAGTACAGAGATGACTGGAAGAATTCCAAGAAGCTGGTGGCAGTTTTGGGTAGCGGATCAAAATGTTTTACTCCAGAAAAAGCTAAAATGTCTGGCTATGTTTACCTTGGGTAATAATATCAGGAAAATTATAAATGACTTAGAAATTATTAAATGCATTTTGGAAAATACTTGTAACTTATGCCAAATATTCATTTATAGGAAACATGAGTAAAATATTCTGTGTTCATTTTTATAGATTATTTGCTTTAAAGTAAAAAGGCATCTGTATGTTAACCTGTTACATAGTTATTAAAATATATCCAGTCATTTTGTCTTACTAAACCCAATGTAAAGAGTTAAGATAACATAACTTTGTCACAAAATCATGTTACTGGCTTCATTTTCACAGCATCAGTGCAACTGACGCTGGCTTCATGCCCTATGAGTCCCTGTGTTCAGCTGTGAAAAGTTGAATGCAGACACCTAAAAAATAATCATGTAAAAATTCTGGGTTTATCAAAAGATTCAGGAACACATTAAACAGTATTTTGAATTATATCTATGTAAATAAATGAATTAAATTTGTGTTTAAAAATTGATACTTTAAGCACCTGCAATATAGATACTATAACAGAGCTACATCTGAAAGGAAAAAAAAAAAAAAAAAGGAAAAGAGATAAGATCAATATTTAAAGACTACACTTTATTATGTTCCTGGGGCTTAACCTCTTTGAATATGTCTCCTCATTTATGAACAGCAACAATGAACATGGTGATCCATGACTTACTTCTAAACTAGAAACTCATTGAGTGTAAGAGTCTTGCACATAGTAAATATATATACAAACATATTGAGCAAATGAATGAATAATATATTAAATGAATAACATTGTGAATTTTGTCACAGTTCTATCTTTTCCATTAAGCAGTCAATACTAAACAGTGAATTTGGAAAATTATAAGATGCCATAATATTCAGTGGAAAGTAGAGTTCCACTGAATAAGACATGCAGTAATATTCATGATCTAAAATGAGGTATTTTTTTCTGTTACCCTTTATATCTTTCTAGTTCTCTAAGATGATTACTATAAGGACAACTCTGATAATTATTT
The DNA here is from genome assembly GCF_023721935.1 of Panthera uncia. Lineage (NCBI taxonomy): Eukaryota > Metazoa > Chordata > Mammalia > Carnivora > Felidae > Panthera > Panthera uncia. The sequence continues at coordinate 51,951,103 of NW_026057582.1, read as the reverse complement.
ATTGTCATTTGTTAAGAAGATGTAAATAAAATATCACATAGACTTCCCTTGGGCTATAGTGGGAGCTTTATAACAATGACACAGGGCTCAAAAAAGCTTTGTGGAATGTAGAAGTTGTCAATCATTTGATTCTAGTGAGTAATTTTTTTTTTTAATCCTATGGTTGGAAAGTGAAAAGGAGACATTACACAAGTTGACAGGATTTTGGAAATGAATCACAAGGGATGCCCTAGATTTGATCAGATTTCTTTTCTCTCTCTCTTTCTCCCTTCCTTCCTTCCTTCCTTCCTTCCTTCCTTCCTTCCTTCCTCCCTTCCCTTTCCTTTCCTTTCCTTTCCTTTCCTTTCCTTTCCTTTCCTTTCCTTTCCTT
>NW_026057582.1:51797651-51950723 GCF_023721935.1 Panthera uncia | reverse complement strand
TTTCCTTTCCTTTCCTTTCCTTTCCTTTCCTTTCCTTTCCTTTCCTTCACAGTGCAAAAAGGTGCTTTTATCATAGTGCAGGGACATGACCCATGGGCAGAAAGAGCTGCACTGTGATTGTGAGGAGTAATTGATTATATATTTTTAAGTTGGGGGTGGGCAGAGATAAAGGAAGTCTCTAAAGGAATTTTCATATGTTAAAGAAAACTTACAGTATCCTGGAAGTCTGGCTATTAGGAAGCTAAGATAGCTTTTGTCGGTAGCAAAACATTAACATTAAGGCAACCATGAGTTCCTTAAAGAGTGCCATACTCGGCATGCCCTGTATTTATAAATGGCCTGCAAGTGTAAGGAAATTTATTTTTTTGAGACAGAGAGAGATAGAGATAGAGATGGAGATGGAGATGGAGATAGAGATAGAGAGAGAGAGAGAGAGAGAGAGAGAGAGAGCAAGCACACACACACAGCAGGGGAGGGGCAGAGGAAGAGAGAGAATCTTAAGCAGGCTTCATGCCCAGTGCAGAGCCTGACATGGGGCTGCATCTCATGACTATGAACCACGTACTGAGCCACCCAGATGCCCTAAGGAAATTTAATTTTATCTACGTTTCCCTTGCTTTTATTCTCTTCATCATTTCCCCCCCTTAACAATTTTGGCCCTTAAGTCTTTAAGTTTGCCAAGCATGGAATGTCTTATTTTCTATAACTTCCCTATGTATGGGTAAATATTGGTTAGTTGGGGAATTTATATATATAGGAGTTATGAAAGGTAAAGGCAGCTGAATCCAGGGTACAACATAGACGAATCTCCTTGTGTACAAAGGGTCATCTGTCACCTGGAAGTTATGGCAATAAAGGAGTCTTGGCACCAAGCAGAGAGACACCACAATAGACTTCTGAGAGGGAAGATAGATTCTGAGGGGCTGTGATAGTGATTTATTGACTCAATCCATTACCCTAAATCGCACAGTGTGTTTATCATCACCCCAAAATCCATTCTGCCCTTCATCTTAGTAACAATGCCATAATTTTGTCAGGAGTGCAAATTTTGCCTTGAGAGAAAACATTTACCATCCCCTCTTGCAGATCAGATGGCCATATGACATAATTAAAATCAATGAGTTGAAGGTTGAAGTTACTGAGTGGGAATTTAGTGCTTCAAAAGATACCATCAAGAAAGTGAAAATAAAAGCTGCAGAGTGGTGAGGGGGTGCCTGGGTGGCTCAGTTGGTTGAGCATCTAACTCTTGATTTTAGCTCAGGTCATGATCCCAAAGTCTTGGGATTGAGCCCTATGTCAGGCTCCACACTGAGCATGGAGGCTGCTTGAAATTCTCTCTCTCTCCTCTGCCCCTCTCCCCTGCTTGAACTTTCTCTCTAAATAAATAAATAAATAAACAAACAAACAAACAAACAAACAAAAAAACCAAAATCTGCAGGATGGAAAAATATTTCCAGATTATGTAATTTGATAAAGGACTTGTATCCAGAATACATAAAGAAGTCTTATAACTCAACAACATAAAGACACCCTGATATAAAAATGGGAAAAGAACTGGAATAGGTATTCATTCAAAGAAGGTATACAATTTCCCAATAAGCCAATGAAAAGATACTGGCAATGTTAGGCATTAGAGAAATACAAATCCAAACCACAATGGGATACCATGTTACACACACTAGGATGGCTGCAGTAAAAGAGGCAATGTGTTGTCAGGGATATAGAGTAATTAGAACTCTCATACACCGCTGGTGGGAATGTAAAACACTGAAGCCACTTTAGAAAGATTTGCCAGGTCCTAAAAAAAAAATTTACAGAGTCACTATATAACCCAACAATTCTATTCCCAGGTATATACTCCAGATAATTGAAAACATATCTACACTCAAAAATTTGCACACAAATGATCATGGCAATGTATTTTGTAACCATCCTGCAGAAGCAGGTGAACTCCCACCCAAAATTTGGTTCAAATTGTCGACTGGGGCCCCTGGGTGGCACAGTCATTTAAGTGTCTGACTCTTGATTCTGGCTCAGGTCATGATCTCTCAGTTCATGGGACTGAGCCCTGCATTGGGCTCTGTGCTGACAGCATGGAGCTGCTTGGGATTCTCCCTCCCTCTTTCTCTCTCTCTCTCAAAAATAAGTCAATAAACTTAAAAAATTTTTGAGACTGATTATGCTACACATACAAAACACCAAAAGGGTATGTAAGGGTTGATTACTAACATATGAGCCTTTGGGCGGGGGAGAAAAGGGAGTCTCCCAAGCAGATCTAAAATGGCTTGAAAAAGCAGGGGAAGGTGAGTGGCTGGTGGTTTTCATGGTGGTTAAGGGATGGAGCTGGGATGAGGGTTTCTATCAAGGGTTTGATCTTTCCATTGGTGCCAAAGGAAGGGACATCTGTGATTTGTTATCAGCTTTCCCAGTTGTGGAGCAGAAGGGGAAAAAGGAAGAGTAAATCCTAAAAGTCAGCAATTAAACCTCAAAAAATGGAGTCATAATCTTTATTATACAGTAGTGTTCATAATTGCCAAAAAGTGGGAACAACCCAAATCTTCATCAACTGATAAATGTATAAACAAATATGGTATATTCATATAATGGAATATTAGTTGTAAATTAAAAGGGAGTGGAACACTGATACATGCTACAACATGAAATCATTATGCTAAGTGAGAAAAGCTAATCACACACAAAAAAACATGACTGCATTTATGTGAAATATCTAGTATAGGCAGCTCCAGAGATAGAAAGTAGATAAAAATTTGCTTAGAGATGGGGGAGGATTGGAGAGAAATGAAGAGTGACTGATAATGAGCATGGGGTTTCTATCTGGGTGTTGAAAATGTTCTAAAAAGATGAAACTTTAATAACTGTTATGTTATTATGTTGCTCTCAATTTAGGTAAACTTTCTATTCCTCATTATTCTTTTTGTAAAATGTGAAAGTGCTCTATTTCATCAGTATACTGTTGTGATGATAATACATGTAAAATATATTTGAAAAAATGCAAGAGATTTTTATTATATGCGTTGTTAGATTCTATAAATTCATGATTGCTGGAGCTCTTTGTCAGAGTCTGTTTCCATCATATGCCAGTTACTTGCCATGCACTTTACCTATGTTACCTTATTAAGGCCTCACAACAACCTTGCAAAATCATGTTATTATGTTTTTATAGCTAAAAGGATTGGCATTTGAGGAGGTTAAGTATTCAAGATGGTGTTGAAACCCTTACTTACCTAAAGTCCGTAGTTTTCCATATACCACACTACTTCTTACACGAAGGTTAATAGAATATTTTTTCAGACTTTCCTTCATCCACAAACAAGCAAATCTCAAAACGTGGCATATGATTGCTCTGAGTGAAATATGAAATTTATAAATATCTTCATTAAATGGCACATCAACAAGTTGTTTAGATTTTTATACTGCTGGATTTCATATTTTATCTGCTTTTAATTCACACCAAATGAAAACATGACTTCGATGGCCTCTGTAAAACATGTCATGTGCAAAAATGAAATGGGAGAGCAACCTGAAATGAATTTACTTCAGGGAATTTTATGAACCATCAACTCAGCTTTCAGTTCATTCACCATGAGAGATGGATGAGATAGGTAAAAATATAAGAACTTTGAGTGGTTCTTTCTGACACATAATGTATAGGCAAACACAGGGCTAAGCGTATAGCAAATTTCATAGAAACTCAAATAGTATAGAAAGCAGTTTCTGATGCATAAGGCATGAATCTCATAGATGTTTATAAAATGTTGAAATAATCATAAAATAATTGCAAACTCTTATAACTGGTTATTGTTTTTTTAAATGTTTTATTTATTTTTGAGAGAAACAGTATGAGCAGGGGAGGGGCAGACAGACAGGGAGACACAGAGTTCGAACCAGTCTCCAGGCTCTGAGCTGTCAGCACAGAGCCCGACACAGGGCTTGAACTCATGAACCGTGATATCATGATCTGAGCCGAAGTCAGACACTTAACCGACTGAGCCACCCAGGCACCCCTTATAACTGCTTATTAGAGAAAAATTAAAAATATTTGAAAAATATCACCCTAACATGAATTAATACTAAATCAAAATATCTTTTGATTTCCATCTCAGAAAGTAGGTCAAAAACACATTTGGCATGATACAACATGAATGCTCCAGTGGTGTATAAAAAAAAATACTTTTTACTTTCTCGGTAAATTAACTATTGAACAAATGAGTTGAAAGCAATTGTAAATAAAATAAATCCAAAGCATTAGATATTTTCTGAAATTTTAGGTAGCAATGTGATATAATGTTAAGTGCTTTGGAGATAGAAAACCTCTACTTGAATCCCGGTTATGGTGTAACCTGGACAAGATGCTTAATATCTCTGAGGCTTAGTCTAAGGATGAAATGGTAAAAATAATATGCATCTTGAATGGATTTAATGCAGACTAAATCAGCATTGTATGTAAAACATTTTGAGTAGTGTGTGGCATAGGGAAACACTCAGTATATGGAAGATCTAACAGTGTAAATTGAATCTTCACAGTGAAAAATTAAGTTGAAATATTGACAAGTTGAGTCTGTGCAGGTGACCAAATATCAGAATGAAAATACATTTTGGCTTACGTATAAAATATTTTTCTCAAGTGCTTTCTTTCCTACCTGAAGAAATAATGCATTCACTTCAGATACACAAAAGTGGAAAATTAACTGCTTTTTATGATTATATAAACTGAGGCCAAAAGTCCTTTCTCCTAAGTGATATGTTTCAGCCACTAACCCAGCTAGACTTTACTGGATAATAGCTATTTTTTTCAATTTGTTTAAACAAGGTGTGATTAAAAAATAATATTTTATACCTCCTCAAGTCTCCACAATTTATTTTAAGTAGTATAGTGTATCTGAGTTGGAGAAATTTTGGAAAATTAAATTATATGAATAAATGTCTATATTGGAAACTCTAGTAAAGTAAAAGGAACATGTGGGTTGATATAAAAAGCATAACTAGAAATCTAGTGAAAAACCAATAAAATCATCTTTTTATCAATTTAGCTAAAACTGCTTTATGTTATAACTCATTACCTTCAAATTCTTAAGAGAAAAAAATTTAGCACAAAATTGGACTCATTTGATCTGTATTGCAACATTATGAACTTTGAAGGAAGAAAATTAAGTATTAAATATTCTTCAAATGGACCAGAAAGTAAGCTTTTGGATTGATCTGATTATATCCATCCATTAATATCTTCAAGGTATATGCCTAGGAATGGCTGATTGAAATTAATATGTTGACTCAGGCAACTTTAGTGAGACCAGTTACCTTGAATTTCAATTATAAGAAAAAAAAGCAATAGGCTTATTAGAAGACATATGTATAACATAAAAATAACACTTTCATAACTTTAATTTAAAAATTTTCCTGAAAGTCAAAAAAACTCTATAGGCTAAAAGTCCAAATCAAGGTGTCAGTAGGGCAACGCTCTTTCTGATGACTGAAGGGGAGAATACTTCTTTGCCTCTTACAGCTTCGGGTGTTTGCCAGCAATTCTTGGTGTTCCCTGACTGCTGAATGCATCATTCCAGTCACATGGCTGTATTCTCCCTGTGTGCCTTCACATCATCTTCCCTCTGCGTATGTCTGCCTCTGTGTCCAAACTTCCCCTTTTTCTATTAAGGGTACCAATCATATTGGATTATGACTCATCCTAATGGCCCATTTTTCATTTTGCTATTTTGTTAAGACCCTATTTCCAAATAAGGTCATATTTTGAGGAATTGTAGGTTAGGACATCAAGGCATCTTTTAGGGGATGGGGAACAATCCAACCCTCAACAGCTAGCATGGAAATGGGTACCCAAGTCTTATAATAGCAAGGAATGGATCTTTCCAATGACCCTAGTTTGCTTAGAAGCAGAGTCTTCCTAGAGTTTGTTAACGAGAGCTCAGACAATCAACACCTTGATTTTAGCCTTGTTATACCTAGAGTAGAGAAACCATCCAAGCCAACCCAGAGTCTAACCTACAGAACTGTAAGAAAATAAATTTGTGTTAAGTTTATGATTATTTGTTACAGTAGCAATAGAAATTTATCAAAGTAGTTTTTTTTTTCTTTTGATTGCCGAATAGCATTCCATTTTATGGATATACCACAAATTTTATTCACTGGCTAATCAACATTGGGTTGTTTTTAATGCTTAGGTTGCAAAACAAAAACAAAAACAAAAAGATCTGCTATACTCATTTATATAAAGGCTGTAGACATGTTTTCATTTTGGGAATTCCTGAGGTAAAAGTGTAAATTTGAGTGTTTTAGAAGTTGCTAGACACTTTTTCAAAATAATGATAGCATTTTACAGTGCTAATGACAGGGTGAGATTTCTAATTGTCTTGTATCATGACCAATAATACTTGGTATTGTCAATCTATTTAAGCCATTCTTATATGTGCGTATTAGTAGTATCTTGCAGTTTTATTTCCTTAAAAGCTAATGAGCATCTTTGTATGTACTTATTGGCTTTCTATGTATCTTCATATTGAAAGTATATGTTCAAATCTTTGCCCATTAAAAAAAAGTGCCTTCTTAAAATTGACTTCTATTCTTTATATATTCCAGATATTATCTGAGTTTTTTTATCATCTGTCTATATCAGATATACAGATATATATCATATATATAATACATATATAGCAAATGTTTTTTTTACTACTTGTCACTTTTTCATTTTCTTTATACTAACTTTAGAAGACCAGAAAGACTTAATATTTATGAAGTAGAATTTACCAATTTTTTAATTGATATTTAATATATGAGTCTTCCAACTTATTCACTTTTCAAAATCTTTCTATTTCCTGTAAATTTTAGAATAAATTTATCAATTTTTAAAATAAACCTTGAATTTTTATTTGGGTTTTACTGTACTGTACAATACAATAGTCAGGGTTCTCCAGAGAAACAGAACCAATAGAACCAATTGCTATAGATGTAAATATATAAGGAATTGCCTCAGATGATTATGGAGACTGAAATGTCCCAAGATCTATGGTCAGCAAGCCACATTTCCAGGAGAGCTGATGGTGTTAGTTCTGGTCCAAGTCACAATGCAGAAGACCAGTGCCCACTTTGAAGACCATCAGACACAGAGAGCAAATTTCTCTAGTGTTTAGCCTTTTGTTCTATTTAGGCCTTCAAAGGATTAGATGAGACCTGCCCACTTTGAGGAGAGTAATCTGCTTTATATAGTCTACAATTGAAATGTTAATATCATTCAGAAATACTCTCACAGACACACCCAGAATAATGTCAGCAAATATCTGGATACCTTGTGGCCAGTCAAATTGACACACAAAATTAACCATCACATGTATCTGTAGATAAATTTTGACAAAGTAAAACTTTTATCAATATTTAGTATCCTCATTCCTAAACATAATATATTTATTTTAAAAGTTTCCTGATAATTTTTTTTTTTAATTTTTTTTTTTTTTAATTTATTTTTGGGACAGAGAGAGACAGAGCATGAACGGGGGAGGGGCAGAGAGAGAGGGAGACACAGAATCGGAAACAGGCTCCAGGCTCCGAGCCATCAGCCCAGAGCCTGACGCGGGGCTCGAACTCACGGACCGCGAGATCGTGACCTGGCTGAAGTCGAACGCTTAACCGACTGCGCCACCCAGGCGCCCCTCCTGATAATTTTTTTAAAAATGTTTTATAGTTCCCATTGAAACCTATCTTCTGTATATTTTGTTAAATATATCCCTAAATACTAGATGTTTTTTGGATATTTTGGTAAAAAGCATGAATTTTTAACTTTAAATTTATAATTATTCCTTGCTGATGTAAAGAACTAAAGTTGATTTTTGTATATTTTGTATATATTTGAGCTGGATATTAAAGTTGTTATTAGTTTAATAGCATTTTTGTAAATTCTCTGGGATTTTCTGAGTAGACCAGGATTTTCTGAGTAGACCATTAAATGGTGAACAGACAGAGCCATTAATACTAGGTTTATTCCATTTTTAGTCATATTCAAACTGGGGGGTGTATGCAGGCAAAAAGCCAGAAACTTGGAAATGTCAATTGCTCTAGTGCCTTTTTTTCATGTGTTGATATTTTTTAAAATTTTTGTCTGCTTTTCGTAGTTTTCCAAATTCTTTAAATAGTTTTGTGTATTTAAGATTTTATAATTGTTTTCTATAGTAGGGTTAGTCAGGATGCAAACTACTTGGTTGTTGCCTGAACTCTTCTAGTTCCCTTTTAATCACCTATTTCAGTTCTGCCTGTGTTTGATTTTAAATCTACCATTTTATTAATTGCTATTTTATTAACACATTCTATCATTTTGCCTGTCTTTTCTTGCCTTCATTTTTGATTGTTTACTATTTTACTATTTTTCTCCTGTTAGCTCATAGTTATAAATTTAATGGTTATATGTTTGGTAATTATTATAAAGATTACAAATACATTCTTGACTCAACAAGATGTAGGTTACTTGTACTTTTATTGCTTTCTTGGACAATGCAATGATGGGCTAGTTAGTACTCTTTTATACAGCTGCATTTTCACTTTTCCCCATATATAATTATTTTTCATTTATTTATTTTTATTTTACATTTCCTCTTGTGTCCACCTCTGAACATTTTCTTTCTTCCAGAAGAAGATCTTCTAGGTTTTCCTTTAATAGGATATCCTAATAATTCTTCATTGCCTTATGTGTTCTGCAGTGCCTTCAAACAGTGTAATGGGATATGTTTGTAAATCTTGACTATAGTACAATGTTGTACAGCAATTCTCTAGAACTGATTCATCTTGCTTAACTGAAACTCTATGCCTGTTGGTTAGTAATTTCCCATTTCTTCCTGCCCCCACCCCCTGGCAAACACTATTCCACTCTTTGATTTTATGAATTTGATCATTTTAGATGCCTCATAGAAGTGGAATCACGCAATATTTGTCTTTCTGTGACTGGCTTATTTCACTTAGCATAATGTCTCAAGGTTTATCCATGTTATCACATATTGTAGAATTTTCTTCTTTTTTAAAGGTTGAATAATATTCTATTGTATGTGTATACCACACTTCTTTGCCTATTCATCTGTGGATGGACATTTAAGTTGTTTCTACATCTTGACTATTGTGAATAGTGCTACACTGAACATGAAAATGCTGATATTTCTTTAAGGACCTGATTTCAATTCTTTTGGTTAAACACCCAGAGGTGAGATTGCTGGGTCATACGATAGTTCTGTTTTTAATTTTTTGAGGAACCTCCATACTGTTTTCTGTAATGGATGTACCATTTGTATTCACACCAGGTTCCAATTTCTCTACATCTTTGCTAACATTTGATTTGATTTGTTTTGTTTTGTTTTGTTTATAGCTATCCCTACAGGTGTGAGGTGATTTTGGTTTTGATTTGCATTCCCATGAGTGACCTAATCATAATTTAGCTGTTGGCCGTTTGTATGTCTTCTTTGGAGAATTAATTTCTATGCAAGTCTTTAGCCTATTTTTTGATTGGCTTATTAGTGTTTTGCTATTGCATTGTGGAAGTTTTTATACATATTTCTGGATATTAACTCTTATTGCATATACAGTTTGCAAATATTTTCTTCTATTTGTTGCCTTTTCACTCTGTTGATTATTTTCTTTGTTGTGAGGAAGCTTTTAAGTTTGACATAGTACACTTGTCTATTTTTGCTTATGTTGCCTGTGTTTTTAGTGTCATACCAATAAAAGCATTCCCAAGACTAACATCACAAAGCTTTTCTCCTATATTTTGTTGTAGGAATTTTAGTTTCAAGTCCTAATGCCTTACAGGCATTCAGGTCTCAAATTTCCATTTTGAGTTCATTTTTGCATATGGTATAAAATAAAGTTCCAATTTCATTCTTTTACTTGTGGATATTCAATTTAATCTTTCCAGTACCATTTGTGGAAAAGACTGTTCTTTCCCCAGTATGTTTTCTCAGCATCCTGTTGAAGATCAGTTGATGGTACATGCATGGATTTATTTCCAGGCTCTCTCTAATTCTATTCCGTTGTTAAAATTTCCATTCCACCTAAAGAAATCTACAGATTGAATGCAATTCTTTTCAAAATTTCAATGACAGTTTCTTATAGTAATAGGAAAAAAAAAAGAAATTCTAAAATTCATATGGAATCACAAAAGACTGTGAATAGCCAAAACAATCTTGAGAAAGAACAAAGCTGTAGGCAATCATGTTTCCTGATTTCAGAATATACTGCACAACTACAGTGTTCAAAACCTATGGTATAAGCAAATATTTTAAGAGTGGCACAGTTTTCAGTATTGTATTTTTACCAGGATTTTAACCTGTTCTTTTTGGTGGATTATTTACAAATTTAATTTAAATAAAATATATTGAAGGAGACATTCCTTTCCATAAATCTTCATAACATCATATATTTCCTTAGAATAAGTTAGAATTAATTTCTAGTAATACAATTTGGGCTGTAAATATTTTGAATATTTTTAATAACATTTCAAAAGGCAGAAAGTAACTTGTCTTCCCACCAATAGGAGATTTTTATACATGCTCACAAAATGCTACATCTTATTTTTATCTCTTTAGTTATATATAATTGCTTTACTTCTCAGATGATTTACTAATAAATAGAGTTTGAATATTTTAGTCATGTTAATGCTTTATATTTTCCTTTTGTGAATTTTTTTCTTTTTTTCTTATTATTTTAATGATAAATAATATAAAATTATTAAGAAATTTATTATTTCTTGTTAAATTGATTTAAAATATATATACTTATATATTAAAACTAATAAATATTTTTTCAGTCATAGTCACAGGAAATACTTCCTTCAGGTTGTTGCTTTTCTTTAGTCAAATCTATCAAATTTTTCATTCATGTGTGTCTTACTTTGCTTTTAATCCTTAGAATATGAATAATAAATATTTATACTTTTATAGCTTTTTATATTTTATTTCATTTATTTTTTTATTATCTTATTTTTTGAGAGAGAGAGTGTGAGCAGAGGAGGAGCAGAGATGGAGAGAGAGAGAGAGAGAGAGAGAGAGAGAGAGAGAGAGAGAGAGAATCTTAAGCAGGTTCCACGCTCAGTGCAGAGCCCAATGTGGGTCTTGATATCAAAACTGTGAGATCGTGACCTGACTGAAATCAAGAGCTAGACACTCAAATGACTGAGCTACCCAGGTGCCCTATTTTTGTGTGTGTATTTTATTTGTTTTAAAGAGTTGACTTATAGTTTGTCTAAAATTTAATTTGTTGTTTCTTGTCATCTTTGCATACTGAATTTTTCTCATGTTCAGGTCTTAGCTCACCAAATAGACTTCACTTGACCTATTCTGTTTCTCAAGGTTCTTTCTACCCCATAACCTTGTGTATTTCCTTCTAAATACTTTTTAAATCAAAAATTTTTCTTAATTGTTTGTCTCTTGACTTAAACATTGTCTGTCTCCCATCATTAGAATGTAAGTTCAATGAAGGTATGGACATTTTATGTTTTACTTTTATCTGTGTACTTTCAGCTTGGTAATTAACCTGTACATAGTAGAAACTCAAATATATCTGTTCAGTGACAAATGTATTATACCAATTATTGCTTCAAATTTTTTCATTATGTGGGGGTTTAAGATCCTTTTTATTTTTGAATGTTCTTCACTTTTCTGATGAGGTTATAACTCAACTACTTTATAGTCAACTAGTTTGTCAATTTTTCAAATAAGTGTATTTAAACTGCCAAATCATCTTAAAAACAAAACAAAAACACATGTCTAAGGTAAGACTTAGACATACGTGAAGAAGAAGAAGAAAAGTACTTCCATTGATGCTTATCAAGAGATGGTCACTTTTTTTTTTTTAATTTTTTATTTTTAAAAAAATTTTTTTTTTAACGTTTTATTTATTTTTGAGACAGAGACAGAGCACGAACGGGGGAGGGGCAGAGAGAGAGGGAGACACAGAATCAGAAGCAGGCTCCAGGCTCTGAACCATCAGCCCAGAGCCCGACGCGGGGCTCGAACTCACGGACCGCGAGATCGTGACCTGAGCTGAAGTCGGACGCTTAACCGACTGAGCCACCCAGGCGCCCCGGACACTTTTTTTTTTTTAAAGACATTGTTCTAAAGCAACCACAGTTAATTATCAGCTGTGAATTCAGTCTTTTTTAATTATTTCTTGTCCTGTTAAGATCTTGGTTTAGCACTGTCCTTTCGTAACACCATCTGCCTTTGGACTACAAAGAGTTCTGGGAATTCTGATTCATTTTGTGTTGCTGTCTCACTATGGCCCACTTAAGGTAGTGATGTCAGTTTACACTGGAATCCTAAGTATGCAAGATTCTATTCAATGTACAATAGTTAAGAATATACAATCAGGACTTTCTGTCAAGGCTCTGCAATCGTCCTTCTTTGTTGAAGACCCAGTTTCTTGCCAAATTCAATTGCAGACCTTTGAGATAAGCATGCAAAGAATTACTAAGATTGAATGGCTCAAATTAATTTATTATAATAACTATCAATGTTAGAATCAGGAAGAGTCAATATTCTCTACTGGGATTTAATGCTTCCTGTTTCATAAAAATTTGATCAATGTTTCCCCTGTGAAGAAAAATATATTATGAAGAGTAGGGGTCATTGAAGACTCTCCAGGGCCTTCTAATACTTCCAGTAAACTGTACATATTTATACTAATAAATATTTACTTGTATAAAATGTTAATAATGAAATAAAACTTGGAGATATTTATGACACATATGACATTGCTAGATCAATAAAAACTCATATAAATCAACATGAAAAAGAATATAGGTAGGTAAACAAAAGACATGAAAAGTATGTCTACAAAGACATGCATATATGTCTACAAAGAAATTAATACAAATAGCATTGCTGAACTTCACTAGTAGTTTAAAATGCAGACTATAGTGCATATTAATTTTTATATAATATTGGAAAAGAATAGATTGATTTTTGAAAACAATTGCAGTTTATAGAACACAAATCCTATTACTCTAGGTGGGAATGTAAATGGTTTCAATTATTTTGAGGATAAGTTTGCAATATGCATTAAAATGTCAAGTGGACATAACATTTATCACAGCAATTTCATTTCAAAGAATTTATCCTACAAATATTTGCATAATCACACACACATATACACACATGGATGCTAATTACACATTGTTTATAATTAAGAAAAGTCAGCAATCAAAATAATCATTGCTATGGACTGGATAAATAAAAAATGATTCATTCATACAGTGGAATATTAAGCAGATATTAAAGGGATTGAGAAAATCTTTGATTTAAGAAGATTTAAAAAATTCTCCCATTACTCAAAACAGTATGGAGTTTACAATTTATTTTTGGAGAGAAGCAAATATATGCTCTCTTTCATGAAAGAAAAAAAAGATGACTCAAAGGGCAGAACCAGGAGCTCAGGAGGTGGAGCTGGGAACCACTACAAATTTTTTTATCAGGAAAAACAAACAAACAAACAAACAAACATCTCTGTATGATGAGAACTCTTAGGATTTACACTCTTAACAACTTTTCTATATATTGTTCATCATCCTTGGAATTTATCTTACACCAGAAGTTTGTACCCATTATGTCCTTTTCACATTAATTTACCCTGTTTTTGAACTGGAATATCTATAACTGTTACTCCTTGTTCCCTCACTGTGTGTTAGGAGTGTAAGAAAACTTGTTTCTAGTTTCATATGTCAACAATGGAGGAGAATTGTTTCTCAGGAACAACCCTTAATGGATTAAATGAAGAAGCCAATCTGTACCTGGACCTGATTTAGATTTTGGACTTTGAATAGATGAGATGACGAGATTATGCACTTTGACCTGATGCTGCAATGAGATGATACTTTTGGGAACCTAGGAAACTTGCTTGAGAGGGTTAAATGTATTTTGCATTTGAGAAGGACATGAGGTTAGGGGACAGACTATTAAGGATTGATAAAACGTGTTTTTGTCATGATGGTTGGATTTTGTAAACTTACTTTTAAGCCAGAGAAAGGAGCTTCCATCACCTGTAATTTCATTTGGAAATACCAGGACTACATATAATTTTAGTGACTGAATATGTTACTTTGATTTAAAAAAGACTTAAATTCTTCAGTCATTTAAAAATAATATGCACTTTACAATTTATTTTTCGACAGATTGGGCTATCCCTAATAACAATTACTTATTAGAAATGCTTTTCTCACTCTTGGTGAAAATTTCACTGTCAGAGAAAAGAGGGGGAAAAATGTGGGGTATGTCAATCTTGAAAAAATATTTTTCAATCTTCCCTGAGGAAGTTTAAAGAATAGAAAAGCAGGGATTGCAAAGTAGGAGATGTTTTTCATACTTGTCTAAATTTTGTTCACTTTATGAATCCATTCTTGCTGCAGTGAGCATGCTGTGTGTACTACATGGCTTTTAAAAAGTCCTTTTACTTGTTCACACTATAGAGAACATAGTCTAAAATGGCATTGCTTATTTCAGGGTACATAGTTATTAATAAATGTGTCATGATGCCCATGTTATTCAAGAAATCTCTGTGAAACCTGGCCTCATGCTGTCTACACTGCAAATGGTTTAGTAATTCAGGCTGTGGAGTAGCTGATAAAAAATGGAATCTATAGTCACATTAAATAGCATGTTAGGGTATATTATTAAAGCTAACTTATATATTCTTCTTCTCAGAGTGTTGACAATGTTTATTTAAGCATAGGTGCCTAATATATGTGCTGACATGCAGCAGATATGAATAAAAAAGTAAATCGTGGCTGATAAAAAAGAGTCAACAAAATGATTTCAAATTTGCAGACTAATTGGCTAAGCAAACAAAATATTCTGACGTGGGAACTGTTACTGAAAATTTTAATGGTCTAATTGGAGGATAAGAAAATAATTCTTCATGTAACACCAGAAATATTTGGTGAATTATTTCTAAGGGTAAAGAGAATCAGTATGAAAAATTATTTCCATAATATCTTTACAACTAAAAATATCTCGAACTGAATGCCTAACCTGTCTGGTAGTTCATCTTCAATGTACAATCCCTGGATAGATGTAATTACCTGATGTTCAAGTGAACATCCAGATGACCTAACTTGTCAGTAAAATATGTGTATCCAACTAGAGTACAGGCCACTAATTATTTTCTGTTTCTAGAAAGGTAAGTTCAGGAATAATAAAAATGTCGTTACAAAAAATAAAACAGAAAGAACTCTAGGTTGCAATCTTCAGCCACCACTTCAATCCCCCTCATGTGCATACATTGAAGGAGATTTCATATAAACTTTAATGAATAGGAAACAATATGACAGATTAGTTACTTTGTTGTTAAAATATCAAAGTTGGAAGAACAATGACTGGAGAGGAAGCCATGGCAATAATAACAGGTGAACTCATGTAGCCTGTTTTTGATGTGTTATTGAAGATAAAAAGTATTAAAATAATAGATTTTAGGGGCACCTGGGTGGCTCAGTCAGTTGAGTCTCTGACTCTTGATTTTGGCTCAGGTGATGACCTCAGGGTCATGGGATTGAACCCCATGTTGGGCTTTGCACTGAGTGTGGAGTCTGCTAAGATTCTCTCTCTCTGCCCCTCTTCCAAGCTCATGCTCTCTCTCTCAAATTAAATTAAATTGAATTAATTAAAAAATAATAGATTTAACTCAAGATTCAATGTTTCCCCAAAGTATAGCATTTTTGTAATTGGTAATTAAACTGTTTCAAAAGAAAAACAAAACACTTCACTCTGCCTTTCATACATTCATTCTCTCTCTCTCTCTCTCTCTCTCTCTCTCTCTCTCACACACACACACACACACACACACACACACACAAATCCATATCAGCTAAATCAGCATAAGAAAGATAGAAAATGAGTGGCAGTTAAAAATAAAAGCCTGTGTGACTCCAGGAATACTTAAAATCAATCGCCTATTCACAAAAACAGACACATAGACCAATGGAATAGAATAGAGATCCCAGAATTGGACCCACAAAAGTATGGCCAACTAATCTTTGACAAAGCAGGAAAGAATATCCAATGGAAAAAAGACGGTCTCTTTAACAAATGGTGCTGGGAGAACTGGACAGCAACATGCAGAATGAAACTAGACCACTTTCTTACACCATTCACAAAAACAAACTCAAAATGGATAAAGGACCTGAATGTGAGACAGGAAACCATCAAAACCCTGGAGGAGAAACCAGGAAAAGACCTCTCTGACGTCAACCGTAGCAATTTCTTACTTGACACATCCCCAAAGGCAAGGGAATTAAAAGCAAAAATGAACTATTGGGACCTCATGAAGATAAAAGGCTTCTGCACTGCAAAGGAAACAATCAACAAAACTAAAAGGCAACCAACAGAATGGGAAAAGATATTTGCAAATGACATATCAGACAAAGGGCTAGTATCCAAAATCTATAAAGAGCTCACCAAACTCCACACCCAAAAAACAAATAATCCAGTGAAGAAATGGGCAGAAAACATGAATAGACACTTCTCTTAACTTTCAAATATACAATGCAGTATTATTAAGAGATTTCTTAGATTGTCAGATTGTCAATACATTGACAAGGAAAAGAAAATGTAGCAAAATAGTTTTCTGTGAATCTGGAACTGATAGCCTCAGTCAGAATAGCATTTTATAGCGTTTGAGAATCATTGCTCTTATTATAAACTTTTATTTTATTACAAAGTCAACTGTTCCACCAATAAGTGGAATTCAGAGATAATCCCTCAAACATCTTTTCTAGCCAATCGCAACAACAAATCTCCACATTTCCTGAGATGTGCACTCTTTGTTTAATGCAGTTACTATGCCTTGTCCTGTGATTGTATGAAAAACAAAAGGTGAACAGACAGGAGAAAGATTGGTGTTGGGAAGAGGGGATAGAAGATAATCCTCAAAGAGGTAGTTAAAACTGCAGACCAAGTCTGTGTCTTGCTTATTTGTAATCATGATTCTTAAGTGTGGCAAATACCTTGAAATTATCATGTTTTGTCATTTTTTATATACCAAATATATGTTCCTTCCTGTTCAATTCATATTCCTGTATTTATGAGCTTATCTTTTTATTACTCTCCACAAATTCTAGTGTTACCGCCTTCCTAGTTCCCTTTTCTTTAAGATCTAACCATAGGGTTTTTTTTCATATTTATTTATTTACTTATTTTGAGAGAGAGACAGCATGAATGGTGGTGTTGCAAAGAAAGAGGGAGAGAGAGAATCCCAAGCAGGTTCTGCACTGCCAATGCAGAGCCCCATGTGGGACTGGAACTCATGAACCATGAGATCATGACCCAAGCTGAAATCAAGAGGTGGATGTTTAACCAACTGAACCACCAGGTACCCTTGTAGGTATTCGTTAAGATCCACTGATAGGCCTTGATATTTTATGCAGCTAAATATGTAAGTGATAAAATTGATATCTTAAGATTTGAGAAAAAGAGGAACAGAAGGAAAAAAGCTTAGGTAGATGGCAATTGCAATGGTACACATACACATAGGAGCTGATTTGAGAGAAGTACCAAGGAAGACAAAGTCTACAGTCTGGAGAGACATTTTGGGGCAATACCACCATCAGTGGGATGCAGTAGAAAGATATGTGAAATGAAATTAAGATTCCAAATGTAAGTATAAGGAGACAATAATTAAGAGAAGCTGTTTTGTGAAGGCAGAGATATTAAATTAGTTATGGATAAGTTCAATTTGAAGTGAAGTCATGATGGCCAAGTGGAAATGAAAAGAAGGCAGGTAGAAATATTTAACTGCAACTCCAAATAGAGGAAAGGCCTAGAGAAAAATTTAGTTAAACTCTTGGAAAAAGATGAATAGAGGATAAAGACAATGATTAGAGGGAATATATACAGTTAGGATTTTGAGAGTTTATTGATTCATTCATCAAAATTTTACTAGAGACTTAGTATTATAGGCACTGTACTAGACAGTAGAAATACAAAGTAAAAAATAGAATGACTATTTTATGATTCATGGTCTACTTGAAAAGAGAGTGGTGCACATAAATTCAGCTTAATGGGGTATATTAATCTGTTAGGGCTTCCATAACAATATTGCATGCTAGGTGAGTTAAACAACAGAAATTTATTTTCTCACAGTTTTGGAGACCATCTTCTCCCTGTGTCTTCACGTTGCTTTTCCTCTGTGTATGTGCATCGCTGGTGTCTCTTCTTATAAGGACACCAATCTTAGTGGATTAGGGCTCAACCCTGATGACCTCATTTAATCTTAATTATCTCTTTAAAGTCCCTTTTGTCAAATACAGTAACAATCTAAGGTACTGGGGCATAATATTATTCAGGTTACAAGGAGGCATGCCTTTTTCTAGGGCTCTTGGTCTGCATTGCCAAGTAAATGCCAGCTTTTTATCATCTACATGCAGATGACATCCTGATAAGCATCTTTGGGAATGATCTTTCACCCCTTCTCCAGTTTTCCATGTTTCACTGTCATTTAGAAATCACCACCTTAAAAAGGGATCTCAAATCTTGTCTATCTACAATATTACACTGTTGTAAGTATACTTATAACCAAACCCTTCAACTTCAAAATGGTAACATATTAATAAAATTGCATTTTTCTTACTCTTAGCTAAAAATTTAAAGATGAAATAGTAAGTGCACATTTTACTTGGAGTATATTATTACATGTAGCATATATACATCATACTAATTAGTTGGTCACGAAATATTTGTTGAACACTTATTGTGAACCTTCAAATAAAATAAGTTTTAGAATTAAAAAGATGAACAAAATAGGTGAGTCCCTGTCCTCCTCTGGCTATTGTTTTTGGTATTATTATTTGTATTTTTTACAGGAGAAATTGGCAGCCATTTCTTGAGCAAAATTAAGTAGTTTTCACTTTGAAAGCCACAGGAGAAGCCATACATTTTATGGCCCTTACAAAGGCCCTTCTAAGAAAAACAAGGTATTCTCCTCCCTTTTTATGAAAGAACATATGTAGGACTGACCACTGTAGACATGATAAGCATCCTCATTTATATTTGGCTTGGGATAGAAAGAAGGCGTCTTATCACAGGAAGGGATCTGGAGCTGGGAAGAAAGATACATTTCTATGATGTCATGGATTTATGCTGACCTTGCTTCGTAACTCAAGTTAGTAAAGATAATATATCCAGTTATATCACTATACCTCTTAAAAGTGGTTGCCAGACATGGTCTCAAGAATGAGGGTGTAGTGGAATATTACCTGTCAAGATGCTATACTTTTGATAATGACTTTAAGGCAGCATGATATTCAAATCAACTTTTTATTTTTAGCTTTTCCTCATTGTGATTTTATGTTGCACATAGGTATAGTCAAATATTGTGCCATTGCTTCCAGTTGCTGCTGGTGGTTTAGAAACACAGCTGCTAAAATTGCTCCCATGTGTATTTTTTGAAAAATTTTTTCAGTGCAGTCATTTATATTATATAATTACAAGAATTTTAATTAATCCATCACTATGTATAATATCATATAGGCATATATACTCATTGGTTTAATTTTATTACAATACAACAATTATTTTAGGGAGTGTTAATGTAATTTTTCTTTCTCATCATGACAGATATTATATTTCTTTGTGGAAAAAATTTAAAATTGAAATTAACTGGAAAGGACACTCAGAATAATAACCTATTTCCCCCCACAATTCCCTTCTTTTCAGCACTATAAGGATAAAATATGACTAAATTTATATCATTTCTAATAGTGATACAGAAAGCAAAAGGGTATGTATGTATACATATAACTTACTGTTTCAAACTAAATCTCATGTTTTAAAATATTTAGTTATTTATTATAGTGAAAAATTTTATTATTATATTGCCCTGTGGACTTATTTTAGATTTAGAAGAACAAACACATTAAATTTACACTCAGATGTTGAGACACAAAGTTTAATAAGAAAAAGCCTTTTCTTCTGTGGGGGCTATAGGTAATTTTAATATCAGCTTTTAAAATAAATTTGCAATTCCAGATGTATCTATAAACCCATTAACATTCCCTAACCAAGTCTATTATCATCTCCTGCCTGGACTACTGCAGTAAACTTCTAATGGGTTTTCTAGTGCCTACTTTGACTTCATCTATGTTGAAGCCAGGATGATATGTACAAAATGCAAATCTGGTCATGTCCCTTCCTTTCTTGCTTAAAATCTGTCTGTTGCTTTAGTTGAAATCCCATAACAGCATTCCAAATTTCTCCATAAGAAGATCTCTGTCACCGGTATCATTTCTTGTAATCCTCTTCCCTTCTCCACTACCTCTAGTTAATTCCTGTATTTCTTCCATTTATCTTATGAAGAAGCTATGCCTTATCACCATCACTTCCTCATCTGAGTATATTCTTCTCTATCTTTTTTTTACCTGGTCAACTCTTCATACTTAAGATCTTTTTTTCTCAAGAATATCTTAGGGCACCTGGGTGGCTCAGTTTGTTAAACATCTGAGTTTGGCTCAGGTCATGATTTTGCAGTTCATGAGTTTAAGTCCAGCATCAGGCTCTTTGATGAAAGCTTGGAGCCTGGAGCCTGCTTCAGATTCTGTCTTTGTCTGTCTGTCTGTCTCTCTTTCTCTCTCTCTGCCCTTCCCCCAAGTGTGTGTGTGCTCTCTCTTTCTCTCTCTGTCTCTCTGAAAAATAAATAGAAAATAAAAACTTCTTAATTCCCTCAGAAAGTAGATTAGTACTCTTGTTTTATGTACCAGTAGTTATCTTTTGTAATATTTATCAACATAACTTGTTTAGTGTATTTCAGATTTATTTCTTGTGACAGAATGAGGTTGAATATACTACACTTCATCTGTCCATTTATTGACATATTTGTGTAAGGGAAACTTTTGATTTTTTTAAACAACTTCACACTTTCAACATTTGAAGAATCTCCCTCTGCAGAAAATGGTTCAAACTTGTAGTCTCAGCTCTTAGCTTCAAGATTCATTTTTTTCCTTGAGGATTACTAATTAATTCCACTCCTGGAACCACATATTAAGTAATCTGCCAAAATGCATAATAAAGTGAAATCCAGGTCCTCCAGTGTTGTCAGCAGAAAGATAATCTCTAATTTTAAGAGGATTATGGGAAGAAGAGTGGTTGGACTTTATAGCCCATTCATGCAGTGAGAGATGAATTGACATCTTTTGCTTCAGAATTTCTCTCTAATTACCTCAGGCTTTGGAAGCTGGGAGAGCTTAAATCTTTTCATTCACATACATTTGTTTTCCATAGCATCCACTTATGAGAATATGCTACGTTTTCATAAAAATAATTCATTCCTATCCTGATGCAATGATTCAAAGTATTAGTGTGTTATGTGTACAGTAGAATAACTTTGAACTGAGAACTTTATGTAAAAACACATATATAAAGTAGCCTGAAAGAAAAGAAAATTTTTTTCAAAAAAGTTTTACTGATTGAAACCTTCTGTGTGTGTGTGTGTGTGTGTGTGTGTGTGTGTGTGTGTGTGTTTTATGACTGGAGCCCTAATACATTCACCTTATCTCTTTCCTTACTGCTGTCCTTAAACCGCATCTACAGAGCTCCTGCATTTGTAGACATATCTAAGAGAAATTTGGCTGCCATGTAGCCTAGGGATGGTTAAATTCAGGCATAGATGTCGCCACTGACCCATCCCATGATTAAGGTAGTTGTTTCTAATAATGCTTCACATTCTTACCTTCTGAGCTTTAAAGTACCATAACCTCTGGTTAATTTTCAACATGTACTTCATGTACCCACTTCCATAAATTCAGAATTGTTTGATGAAGAAAAACCTATTTGTTACCTCTGATTAGTACAAGCTCCTTCTTGTACATTGATTGGGTGGACCAGTGGCATACTGCTATCAATTTACTTGCCCCAAACCACGCTAAAAGGTAATGGAATTAGAGACGGGAATCTCTCTGTTGTCCTCAGTTTTCCTACAGTGAATTCTCTACTCTCTTACTTCTCTAGGAAAAAATTTCTCAAATGTTATTGTTTCAGGGGGATAGTAGAATTCACCTTGAAAAATATTATCTTGTAAATATATTTTAAGGTATGTGTGTGTGCTTGTGTGTGTACAAGATATACACAGCTCCAACATTTATGTATAAACTCATGGAAGATAATTCAAAACAATAAGATTGGGCTAGATTGTTTTTTCTTTGTCATGTAGAAAATATATATCCATTTTAATACATACTGGATAGTGATTTTTTTTAAGGAATAGAAGTGCTTCTAAAGTTCAGTGTCTTTATTAAATGATGATTAAGAAAATACATTAACAAACTATAATATAATCCCTTTTGTCCTCATCTGTTAACTTTTCCTGAGTGAGTGATCCTGTGATATAAATATGTTGCTCCGTTATCAATTTGCTGAATTTTATTAGAATTGAAATAATTAGGAGAAGCAGGTGACATAAGGGTCAGAAAAAGGAAAGATGATGGAATTTCAAGGGAACAGTTTGTTCTTGGGAAGGTCTAAACTTGAAAGCATTGAAAGCTTTCATTTTACAAAGTGATTCTAAGCCAAAACAATACATTTTCTATTTAATTTCCTAAAGGCTTTGACAGAAATTTAAAGACTTAACAGCTCTCACTGAACTTTACCTTGGTCTTTAAATGTAATGTCCTAAACTGAATAATCTTGGGAACATAAATATGTTGACAGCTTAATGCTCTGACATTTTATTCTCATTGTCTGATTTTATTTTCTTCTTTTCCACTGATGCTTGAGCATAATTACAAGCACTGCCTTAGAAAGGCGTTATTCAGAACAAAAGGCTATTTTGCATTAGGGAATTAAAAAGTCATTCACTTTGGAACACAGGGAAACAACTTTGATTTTAAAATGATTTTCCCAAAGCCCCCATCACATTTAAGAAAAGGATTTCAGTGGGGAATGTTTGGCAAATTCTCACATAAAATGCCTACAGATTCAGCAGGTTGCACCTATTTGCTAGTGCATTCAGTAATATAAAACTTGAGTACAGACTTTACTTAAAAACTCATACAAGGGGAGAAAAGGGTATATTCTGACAATTCACAAAGGACCAGCACATCAATGATTTGATGAATAACTTGACTATCAGCTCTTGAAATAATTATGTTTTGTAAATGAATTACATAAAAACTCATCAGTAATTTTGTGATGTAGCCATGCACACAGAAAATCTAATACAGTGAGCTTTGGCATAAAAACATTTTCTGAAGTGTTATTCAAAAAGACCTTATCCTATTTGGAAAATTATAATAAATATAGTACACAATCAGTAGACCCTCTATATAGAGTTTTTCTTAGCAACCATGCATTTTATGTCTCTAGTTCCTGGATTTCTTTGCAGTCAAAAATTGTAATATTTTTATGAATTCACAATTGCAATAGTCTCTTTGTAAGAAGTTTTGTAAAAATAATCTTTATTATAAAAGTGCCACATAATTAAATTATCTTATTGCAGTGATATAGGGAAAATTCCAAAATTTCCAGGAAAATTACTTGAGGGAAAGTACCCACTATGCTTAAGACCTTTATTTTTTTCTTATCCATGAGTAGGGCATCAGGGAATAATTTCCATCTCTTTCATGTAGCAGAATTGAATCCACCTTGAAGACAGTGCAGAGTCAGGACAGAAAAAGGAATTGCTCCGTGAACTACTCCTATTTTAACCTCTCATTAGGGCTAGTTTCTAACAATAATTGAGGATAGCATTACCCTTTTACTTTTTCAAGATGAAAGAATTAATGAATTAATAGCTATTAAGAGGTGACTTGACATTTAAAGAAGACAATTTTAACTCTTTTAATAAACTTACTTCATTTGCAACCTCAGAAAAGTTATATTATTTTCTCAGAAATTACTTTCATAATCTTGAAATTATTTGTTGAAAGGACTATAACTAATTTACTTCTTTCAAAAAGTTTTTTGAAGTTTATTTTTGAGAGATGGGGGGGGCGGGGAGGCTTGGGGGGGGTGTCACAGAATCTTAATCAGGCTCCAGGCTCTGAGCTGTCAGCATAGAGCCTGACACAGGGCTCAAACTCCCGAACTGTGAGATAATGACCTGAGCTGAAGTCAGCCGCCCAACCGATTGAGCCACCCAGTCACCCCTAACTACTTTACTTCTAAGAGAAAACATGCCATTATAATAAGAAATATATAAAACATAGGTTAGTGCAGTATTTTTGCTATTAGAAATGATAAATTTGATTCCAGTTTGAATTCTAGTTACACCACTTTTTAATTGTAAAGCTCTGTGTATTTTACTTATTCCTTCTAAATCTATATTTTACCTTTATAATTTGGATTAATATTATATGTAATAAGTTGTTTATATGGATATTTTAGGGTAATAATCATTGTCTCTTTAGTGAACACATCCAGTAAATGGTAATTCCAGGTGCCATTGCTATTATCAATTATCATGAAATCATGTTGAGTTACTAGATCCTTCCTCTGTGATGGAATTTGAACTTACCTAGTTTTGTATTGCTATATATATATGTACAATATTAAATACATACTATTTATATATCATTATGTATGTAGTGGTCCATGTCCTATGAATATGTAAATAAGATTTAAAAAGATCTTTATGAGAAGTGGATAGGTAGTGAATACAAAAGTGATGGTAAAGATAAACTCATGATACTCATGGCACTAAACTGCTTACCACTTCATTGGTTTTTAATTACCTACAAAAAAATTCTAACATCTTTCAGGGCCCACATAGCTTTTGTCAACATGATCCGGTGCCATCTTTGTATTCATTTTTTAATATAAACTATTTGTACATAAATATTTTCCAAAATGAAAATAGGTTTACCAAAATTCATGTTTTTTGTTCAATCATTTATTTATTCAATTATTCATTTCTTCATTTAATAATTGAACAATTTTTTGATGTCCCATTGTGTATTAGATGCTGTAGTAGGTATTGAGAAAACATCAATAAGTAAGGCAGAATTTCTACTAACACTGATCATGTAGTCTCACAGAATTTGGCATTCAGAGAGATAAGTGGTAACACAAAATGATAAATGTCATAGCAAAGTCATGAACAAATTTATATAGATGACTGAAGGAGAATAATTGCATTTACAAAAGTAGTTTATAATGTTCAAAACTGATAGTTGAGCTGTGTATTCAAGGGTGAGTAGGAGATTTTCGGGTAGGAAAATAAGGAAACAGGGCAGAGAATAGTATATGCAAAAGTAGAATCTAGAAAGAATGATTCTGTAATATTGATTTATAATAAGAAAAAAGTGATTATTATCCAGATGTCCAACAGTAGGAGAGTTTTAAAGTAAATTCTGGTATATCTATATAATTCAATATTTAATAATTGCTACAGTTATATGAAAATGGGAAATTGAAAGTAGTATAATGTTATGTTGAACAAGTAGGAAGTCAAACTGATTATATACTGGTACCCAAATTGAGGACAATCTTATAAATTTGTAAAGTGAGGAAAACGAGAAGGAAACACATTGTAATTTAATATTTATCTAGGTGGTGGAATTGTAGATTTTGAAGACAAATTCAAATGGCCAAAAGGTATATGAAAAGATACATAGCATCATTAATTGTCAAGAATATGCAAATCAAAATCACAATGAAATATTATTTATAACCTGTTAAAATGGCTACCATCAAGAGGTCAAGTGATTATAAGTGTTGACAAAAGTAGACAAAAAGGGACCTTTGTACACTTTTGGTGAGAATGTTAATTGGCTTAGAAACTGGAAAACAGTATGGAGTTTCCTCAAAAAATAAAAATAAAAATAGATCTACCATATGATCCAGCAATTCCACTTCTGTGCGTATAATTAAAGAAAATGAAAACAAGATATCAAAGAGATATCAAAGAGATCACTCCCATGTTCCCATGTTTGTTGCAACACTATTCACAGTATCCAAGACATGGAAACAACCTAAGTACACATCAGTGGATGAATGGATAAAGATGTGGTGTCTGTCTATTATCTATCGATCGATCAATTGATGTATCTATCTACACACACAATGAAATATTATTTAGTCAGGAGAAGAAAGGAAATCCTTCCATTTGTGACAACATGCTAGACCTTGAGTATGCTATGCTAAGTAAGATAAGTCAAACAGAGAAGGGCAAATACTATATGTTATCATTTATATGTGGACTCTAAAAAAGCCAACATTATAAAAACATGGAGTAAAATGGTGGTTACCAGGGAAGAAGGAGGAATTGGGAAGATGTTTAAGGATACAAACTTTCAACTAGAAGATAAATGAATCCTAGAGATCTAATGCACAGTATAGTTAAAATAATCACAATATTGCATTATAATCGTCAAACTTGCTAAGAGACTAGATCTTACTTATTTTCACCACAAAAAAGTAATGATAATTATGTGACATGATAGAGATGCTGACTATTGCTGCAAAGCAATCATATTACAATATGTAAATATATCAAGCATACTGTAAACCTTAAATTTACGATAATGTTATATGTCAAATATATTTCAATAAAAAAAGAATATTTTGATCTCATTCTTTAATATTTACTTTTCAAATTGCCTATATTGACATCAAATTAACCTCTATAAATCTGATTATTGTGAATTAATTTTAGAATTCAGGAATAAACATAAAATTATTCTATTAGGTTAGAGAAAGATATTGGACTGAAAATTTAAGTTTGGTAAGTTTATCTCATAGATAGCTGATGAAATTGAGATTAGTTCAGAATATAAAACTGAGTATGTTTTATGGTAAAAGAGAAGAATGGTCTTTCTGACTAATGGAGCTGAAGAAGAGAAGCATAATTTGGCTATTGTTGATAGCACTGCTATAAACATTGGGGTACATGTGCCCCTAAGAATCAGCACTCCAGCATCCTTTGGATAAATTCCTAGTAGTGCTATTGCTGGGTTATAGGGTATTTCTATTTTTATTTTTTGAGAAACCTTCACACTCTTCCAGAGTGGCTGCACCGGTTTGCCTTGCCACCAACAGTGCAAGAGGGTTCCCATCCCCACATCCTCACCAAAATCTGTTGTTTCCTAAGTTGTTGATTTCCAGAGTCACTCTGACTGGTGTGAAGTGGTATCTAAATGTGGTTTTGATTTCTATTTCCCTGATTATGAGTGACGTTGAACATCTTTTCATGTGCCTGTTGGCCATCTTGATGTCTTCTTTGGAAAAGTGTCTATTCATGTCTTCTGCCCATTTCTTCACTGCATTATTTGTTTTTCATGTGTTGAGTTTGCTAAATATAGATTTTGGATACTAACCCTTTGTCCTATATGTCTTTTGTAAATATCTTCTCCCATTCCTTTGGTTGCCTTTTAGTTTTGTTGATTGTTTCCTTTGCAGTGCAGGAGCTTTTTGTCTTGATGAGGTCCCAGTAGTTCACTTTTGCTGTTATTTCCCTTGCCTTTAGAGACATTTTGAGTAAGAAGTTGTTGCAGCTAAGGTCAAAGTGGTTGTTGCCTTCTCTGGGTTTTGATGGTTTCCTGTGTCACATTTAGGTCTTTCAACCATTTTGAGTTTATTTTTGTTTATGGTATAAGAAAGCGGTCTAGTTTCATTCTTCTACATGTTGCTGTCCAGTTTTCCCAGCACCATTTGCTAAAGAGACTGTCTTTTTTCCATTGGATACTGTTTCCTGCTTTGTCAAAGATTAGTTGGCCATACTTTTGTGGGTCCAGTTCTGGAGTCCCTATTCTATTCTATTGGTCTATGTGTCTGTTTTTCTGCCAACACCATACCATTTTGATGATTACAGCTTTATAGTAGAGGCTAAAGTCTGGGATTGTGATGCCTCCCGCTTTGGTCTTCACCTTCAAGATTACTTTGGCTATTTGGGGTCTTTTGTGGTTCCATACAAATTTTAGGATTGCTTGTTCTAGCTTCGAGAAGAATGCTGGTGCAATTTTGATTGGGATTGCATTGAATGTGTAGATAGTATTGACATTTTACCAATATTTATTCTTCCAATCCATGAGCATGGAATGTTTTTCCATTTCTTTGTATCTTCTTCAATTTTCTTCATAAGCTTTCCGTAGTTTTCAGCATACAGATCTTTTACATCTTTGGTTAGGTTTATTCCTAGGTATGTTATGCTTCTTGGTGCAATTGTGAATGGGATCAGTTTCTTTATCTGTCTTTCTGTTGCTTCATTATTAGTGTATAAGAATGCAACTGATTTCTGTACATTAATTTTGTATCCTGCGACTTTGCTGAATTCCTGTATCAGCTCTAGGAGCTTTTGGTGGAGTCTTTCAGGTTTTCCATGTAAAGTATCATGTCATCTGTGAAGAGTGAAAGTTTGACTTCTTTGCCAGTTTTGATGCCTTTGATTTCATTTTGTTGTTTGATTGCTGAGGCTAGGACTTCCAACACTATATTAAACAGCAGCAATGAGAGTGGACATCCTGTCGTGTTCCTATCTCAGGGTGAAAGCTCTCAGTTTTTCCCTTTGAGGACAATATTAGCTGTAAACCTCTCATATATGGCTTTTATGATATTAAGGTATGTTCCTGGATTTGAATCCCTTCTCTGCCACCTATTGTCTGTATTACCTTGAGTTACTTAAGCTCTCTGCTGCATCATAATATCGTGAGGATTTAATGAACTGATATTTGTAAAGCATTTTGTGATTGACAGTAACTATTATATCAGTAGTTTAAATAAATAATTTTCATTACCTGTGTAACTCTGTATTTTGATTTTTTAAATATTTAATTTTGAGAGAGGGAAGGAGAGAGAGAGGGTGACACAGAATCTGAAACAGGCTTCAGACTCTGAGCTGTCAGCACAGAGCCCGACACTGGGCTCAAACTCATGAACCATGAGATCATGACCTGAGCCGAAGTTGGACCCTTAACCAACTGAACCGCTTAGGCACCCCTTGATTTTTTTAAAAAAAGCTAACTAGAAAAAAGGAATAATTTTAATACCTATATCATTACTCTATTATAAAACATTTATTGGATTTCAGTTTTTCACTTTTGTAAACAATGTTTATTTTAGAATCTCTTCATGGAATGCAGGAATGATGCAACATATAGAAATGTATCTGGGTGCTTTACGATATTAATAGGTGAAAAATAATTATCTCTACAAATGTTAATGAAGCATTTGAGAAAAAAATTGAATCTATTTTTGTTAAAAGTTTTTTTGTAAAAAGAAACTGATGGATACACACTAAATATTGAAATGTATATTGAATTAAAAAATTGTTCACAAGGGTTAAAAGAAGAATTCCCATTACAATAAGGATTTAAAAGGATGACTGTTATTTCCATAATCACTTAACATTATTCCAAAATTACTATGCCATGCAATTAGTTTGTAGAAAAATTTAGGATATAATTACTGGAAAAAAACCAAAATTTTAATTATTTCTATTTTCTTTAATGTCAATTTATTTTGAGAGAGAGCATGAGCAGGGGAAGGGCAGAGAGAAAGAGAAGGAGAAAGAGATTTCCAAGCAGCCTCCATGTTGTCAGAGCAAAGCCTGACACCATGACACCTGACACCATGAGATCATGACCTGAGCTGAAATCAAGAGTTGGACACTTGAATGACTTAACCACTCAGGTGCCCCTTAATTATTTCTAAATGTATGATTTATACCTTTATACCCCAGGAGAACCTATCGAAAAAACTATAAGAAATGATAAAAAATAATCAGGGAAACGGGTATACAATTACTATTTTAAAATATATGCCTAATAGTAAATAATAATCAGTTAAAATATAATAAAAGCACTATTTGTAATAGCAAAAATAACATGTCACAAAACCTATAAAACTATAAAAGAAAATAATAATATATTTAATTATATAAAAACTTTACCTCTTATTTGTTGAAAATAACAAATAATATGAAGACAAAGGGAAAATATTAATTGAGGGAATGTTGCACCTTAATGAAAAGGGGAAAATGTTTTTAATTTTCAAATTGTTTTGAAAAAGACAAATAGCAAAGTAGTAAAAAGAGAAATACTAAAAAGGAGTTCCTGAGGTGCCTGACTGGCTCTGTTGGTAGAGCATGTGACTCTTGATCTCAGGGTTGTGAGTTCAAGCCCCATGTTGGGCAAGGAGCCTATTTTAAAAAAATATTAAAAAATAAAAATAATAAAAATTTAAAAATCTAAGTCATAAACTAGGATAAGATAAAAAATTTATATCCTGGAAATCAACAAGGAAAAGACAACCCAATTAGAATAGGATAAAAGTCATTGTGTGAAAATTTCTTTGCCTCCCCTGAATCTTCCTTCTTCATGGTGCTCTCTGACCCAGGAAACTGACTTATGTGACTATATCAATAGAATTTTCACATGGTCTCTGTCCTCATATTGATTTGGCCAAGTAAGAACTGCAGATGTAGGGAAGGAGAGGAGTGTTTATTCCCCTAGTTCCCTCCCAGGGAAGTCACTTCAGGCTCTATTTTTGATAAAGGTCAATGAATTTCTTGAGGTTGCCAAAATTACAGAACTCCTTTTTTTAAAAATCTCATTAGATAGATATTAAAATTTTTTATGTTTTTCTCATTATTAAACTTTAATTTTATGGTATAAATGTGATATGTGATATTTGAGGGTAATTTTTCAGGTTGAACTCTAAAGACACTAACTCTTTTACTGTTTCCATTCTGACATTTAAAGATCTAAGGAGATTTGTATTTCAGATATATATATATATATATGTATAATAGCTTTCTAACATATTATTCATAACTTGTTTTGCTTTTTAACACTACTTCAAATTATACTGTCTTCTTTATCTTTGTGCACATATTAAATGCACTTATTTTATATTACTATTATAATTAGTCTAGGTCTCCTTCCTTAGGTATAAGTTCTAAAAATTTTATTTGCTGGTTCTATTTCAGTGTCTTGGCTTTCCTAAAACTTATTTTTCTTGATTTTGGCCTTATATTCTTTGGTAGAATTCTTGAGGGTGCAGTTGAACAATATAGTGGTACCTTTCATTTGTTTCTATTTTTGGGTATTTGTAATATTTTCTTGTTAATAGAGTTCTCCTTCTTCTTTATAACCATGATTATAACTTATCAATTAAAATTATAAATTTTATGGAAACTTTTATCAGAAGTTCATAACTGTGTTTTTAACTTTTTTCTCATCTAAAAGTCAGGGAAATGTTTTTGTTCTCACTTCATTTCACACATGATAGGGTTTTAACTGTTTCATTTTTTTTTTTTTTTTTTCTCTTGAGTATTATTTCATTTGCACTCTGGTCAGAGTATGTGTTTCGTATTTTAGATTTTTGGAATTTATTGAGATATCCTTTGTGGATTAAATAAAAAAATCTTTTTAAATATAAGTTAATGGAATTATTAAACACTTCAAAATAAATATATCATGGTGATTAAAAATGATAGTCAGGATAATTAGATTAATTTTAAATGTTCACAGAAAGCACTAATATTTTCCAAACATAATTACAGTACTCTATTTATATTGTTAATATGAAAATGGAATAGAAATACAGAGATTAAATTTCTATATACTTTAAGGAGTAGGATGTCCTATATTTCATTGAATCATTTGTCCTATCTTAGAATGCTTTGGTGGTGATCATAAACCCTGATCTCAAAA
Source organism: Panthera uncia (assembly GCF_023721935.1). Lineage (NCBI taxonomy): Eukaryota > Metazoa > Chordata > Mammalia > Carnivora > Felidae > Panthera > Panthera uncia. Next base: position 51,919,093 of record NW_026057582.1, on the reverse strand, counting down.
CCAAGTGTGAAACCAATTTCTGAAAACAAGATCCAAATAAGAAGAAAGATAGTTTCCACAGTGCTGGTTTATAAGTAATGCTAAAATATAAGTGATATAAATAATAATTGGTCCTATTACCTTTGAAATAAATTATACTTTTGGGAAAAATTAAACTTCATTTTGTGGCTTATTTATCTGAACTTATTACATATTAAGTTAAAATGGATTTTTTTTGTGAAATTTTACTTTAGGGAATAATACTGTTATGGTGTTGGTTTTTTATAGTGATTAATAGAACTCTTCTTAATGGTTCAAACATTTACAACCATTTATCTCTATGGCATATATTCCTTGAACAGGCAAATCACAGGTATTAATAAAAATCTCACCAGTAGCATTATGTGTCTTTTGCTTGTGGTCTAAATTTGAAGTAAAAGTTTGTGAGACTCATAGAAAGAAGAAAATATATTGAAAAATCAATGGAAAAATTCAGTTTAGGTGGTAACACATGAAAATTTGATACTTTACCCTTAAAGTTCTTTGTAGAAAATATACATGTAGGCTATAAAGAAATCCATAGGGCATTATAAATGGTCTTTCAAAGTCAGCAGAGAAAGTTGTAATGGTAGAGTTGTTAAAAGCCTGACTGGGTAAACCATTTGGGAATAAAGACCATCTAATGAATAATAATCTTTCAAAGTAATGGGCAGGATGACCTAATGAGACATTTCTATTTCCAAATTCTGTGAACCCTATAGTTTCACTGAACAAAGCAAGAATTTTGTCGGTAGGAGTTCCATGGTGAAATCCCATGCATTGCTTTGAAATTCATGGGCTAGTGGCTTAGCCAGCAGGGTAATGATGTGTAAAGGCAATTGAAATCCTAATAAAATTGGGCTTCTGTGTAAAATGGAGGCAAAATATAATTTTATTGTTCACTCTAAATTGTACATTGCTTAGAGATGGATCTATATACTGCCCATTTAGATAAAAGTTAATTCATTTCTGGGATAAATAGTAGTTTCTTTGATCAAGGTCTATATTCATAATCATTGTGAATAAAAATAACAGAAATGTTAAGTCCTAACTGGTGCTAGCAGAATTTAGTTGAGTAAAATGGTTCATCTTGCTCAGAAATTTCACTTTTAAAATAAATATTTATCAAAGCCTAAGTAGTAGAAATTATTACTTGTATATGTATTTCTGTATCAGATAGACTAAAACTTAAATTTATTCCTGTGGGCCTGGCATTGTCTTTTTACAAATCTACTTTCTTGAGCACTTTTCATCAATTAGTGTCTACTGTACTATCTCAGTGTTCAGAAATTCCTTCAGTTATCTATGAAAATGACTATTTAGGCTACCAATTTTTTAATATCACATATAATTTTATTCTTAGGCACAGCTCTTACACAAAATAAGATTTTTTCTTTGTAATTTATTTTTACATAATTTCAAGCCTAGATTGAAATTGTAAGAACAGTAAAAAGTCTAAGTGCTCTTATCAGATTCAACGTATGTTTATATTTTGCTCCACTTTTAATTGCTTTATCATTCTTCTTTTTCTCTCTCTACACACACACACACACACACACACACACACACACACACACGCACGCAAATGCAGCTCTTAATATAGTTATGCTTTTCCTAAACCACTTGCAAATAAATTGGAGATACAGTGCCGCTTTACCGCTGAATACTTCAGTATGTATTTCCTAAGGCTTTTCCCTTACTTAGCCACAGAATACATTTCAAATAAGAGGTTTTGTATTGGCATAGTATCATCTAATCTACATTACATATTAAATTTCTGTCATATCAATTTCCTTACCTCTCTTGCTCAGGATCCAACCCAGGATCAAACATTGCATTTAGTTGTTCTGCCTTTTAAATATCCTTTAATGGGCTTCTTTCTCAGCCCATCTTTGTCTTTCTTGACTCACATTTTGAAGAATATTAGTCAGAATTTCCTTCAATTTGGATTTATCTGAGTTTCTATATGATTAGATTCAGATTATGAGTTTTTGGCAAGAATTCCACAAAAGTGATATTCTGCCCCTCTCAATGTGTCCTGTCAGTAAGCATATGGTGTCAATTTGTTACAATAATAATGTTGTTGGCTTTGTTCATGTGGTTAATCTTTTTAATTTAAATGGTGAGCAGATATTTTGAGACTCTACAAATCAACTCATCTCATCTAACTTTTATCCACTATTTATAGTATCCATTAATGATTTTTCTAACTCCACAATTCCTTCTTTGTTTATTAGGTGGCATTCTATTCTAAGGAAGAAATTTCCTTTCTGCACGTGAGAATGTATACGTGTGTGTGTGTGTGTGTGTGTGTGTGTGTGTGTGTGTGTGTGTGTATTTTTTTCTCCATAGTACTATGGAATCTTATTTTATTCTAAGGATAGCAATTAATGGCCATAATTATTTATTTTGCTTAATTTGTTCCAGGTTTGGCAATGGGAACCACTTCATGATGCTTCCTGTCTTTTTGATAGCTTCTACTGCTTTTAGGCTCAAGATATGCTCCACAATCATCTTCCACTTTCTTTATACTACCTTTAAAATTAGCTATTTTGCCAAAAGAGACCTACTTCCTTTTAGTGAAAAATGGTTTTTTGAAACCAAGATCTGGACATTAGGTATGATAACTGCCACTAACTGGTGTGTCATTTCCTCTAGGTTCTATTGGTAAAATAAATCAGTATCTCTGAAATTATGCATATTTGTTGTTACTGGTGCCAGTGCTTTTAAGTCCACTCAGTAAACATAACTATGTCTGTGTGTGGGTATGTGTGCATGAACACATGTAATTTGTCTTTCTCTTTATCAATCGATCAATCAATTAATACACACATACATACATATACATGTATGGATACATACATACTGTTATTTTCTACTTCATTTCATCCACATAGGATAAATTACAATCTGCCTAATTTTCATATATTCAGCTCCTTTCTCAAGAAATGGCAGGCTTGGCTCACATTATCCTCAATGTTTTAACTTATTTGTTCAATCCTAGAATGTATAACAATTACTTTAAAGATAGTTAACCTACAAAACTGCAAAAAGCAAACTTGCTGCGCAGAGTTTATTATCTCCATGAATATTTTGGGGTACATGCAGAGGAATGAATAAACCATAGCTACAGAATTCATTGCATTGGCAAAGGCACAAACTTGTGTAAGTAACCCCCGTGAAAATTTAATACAATTCTGTCACCAGAGTAAATCCTTTGTGCTGCTTCCCAGTTAGCTCCTACTTATTGAGAAGCAACCACTTTTCTGATTTTTTTCATCATATATCAGTTTTATCTATTTTATAATTTCATGTAAATGGATTCCTACAGAATCTACTCTTTTGTATCTGATTTCTTTCACTTAGCCTAGATCTTGGAGAGTGATGCGTATACTACGTATGGAATTATTAGTTTTTTTCTCTCTGTCTGAGTAGAATTCCATTGTATCATTGTATGACTATCTCAAAATTTCTTTCTCCTCCTGTAGATTTGGCTTACTTTTGTAGTTTGGAGCTGAGAACAACTACATTCTTGTGCATACCCTTTCTGCAGACTTATGTTTTAATTTGGGGGAGATAAATACTTAGGATTAGAATTGCTAGGTCAAAGAGTATATATGATGGATAGCATAAGAAACTGAAAAATATTTTTTCTAAATGATTGTATCGTTATACATGCCTACCAGTAAATTATGAGTTTCCATTGTTTCATATTATTGTCAACATTTGGTATTGTCAGACTTTTAAATTTTAGCCATTCTAATGTGTGTGTGCTGGTATCACTTTGTGGTTTTAATTTGCATTTTCATAATGACTGCTGATGTTCAGAACTATTTTATGTGCTTATTGGCCTTTGATTATCTTCTTTTCTGAATTGTTCAATTCTTTTGCCCATAAAAAACAAAACAAAACACAGCACGACAACTTTCTATCCTTTTATTGTAGTTTTAGATGTTCTATTATTGTTTTAGGTTGTCTCTAGCCGAGAATATTTTCTCCAAGTCTGTGTCTTAACTATTTATTTCCATAAATATATTTTTTGTTTTGTTGATTTTTAAGAAGTTGATAAAGTTGTACATATTAAGGTTTTTTAAATTGTATTTTTCCTGTTTCTTTGTCTATGTCATGGTAGCAAAAATATTCATTGTTTTCTTTGAGAAGTTTTATAATTTTAGTTTTTATGTTTATTTTACAATAATTTTATAATTGTATTTGTATATTATATTTATATTATATAATTATAATTATATAATTATTTTTATAATAATGTTATAATTCTTATAAAATTAAATTTTTTCAAAGTTGTAGGCTAGGGATGAAGTTCCTCTTTCTTTCTTTCTTTCTTTCTTTCTTTCTTTCTGCTTTTGTTTTTGCTTGCTTCCTTCCTTCCTTCCTTCTTCTTTATTTCCTCATATAAATCTATAGATGTTCTAGCACTATTTGTTGAAAATGTTCTTTTCCCCATTGAATTGCTTTGATGCCTTTGTTGAAAATCAGCTATCTCAATGGATCTATTTCTAATCTCACTATTCTCTTCCATTGTTCTTCCTGTCTATCCTTACACCAATACTATAATCTCTTTTTTTAAGGTTATTTTATTTGAGAGAGAGGAAGACAGAAGCAAAGAAAGAGGGCGAGAGAGAATTCCAAGCAGGTTCCACGCTGTCAGCACAGAGCCCGATGTGGGGCTTGAATTCATGAACCATGATATCATGACTGAACTGAAAGCAAAAGTCAGAGGCTTAAACAACTGAGCCACCCAGGTACCCCTTAATCTTTTAATGAAACTTTATAGTGAGTTTTTAAATAAGGTTGTATTCAAAATAGTTCTTTTTGGAGTCATTTGGAAATTCCAGGTCCTTGGCATTCCAAATATTTTTAGGAATATTTACTTATTTATAATATACAAGTATATATATTATATATAATATATAATTTATTGATAATATATAAATGTATATTATATGTATATTATAAATATATGACATTTATTTCTTATTACACTGGGTCAAATATCCAGTACAATATTAAGTAAAAGAATTTTAGTATGCACATCCTTGCCACATTACCAACTTAGGAGGAAAGCATTCAGTATTTCACCACTAAGTATGATGTTAACTTTAGGTTCTTCATATATCCCTTTATTAGATGGAGAAATCTTTTCCCTCCCCTCTTCCTAGTGTGCTGGAAAAGTTGGTTTGTAGTTTTTGTTTTTTTAAATTGTGAATGGATTTTGACTTACCAAATTATATTTGGGCATGCATTGAGATGGCCATATATATTTTTCTCTTTCTCCTGCTGATAAAATGGGCTAATTGATTTTCATATATTGAATCATTTTAATCCTGAGATAAACTCCACTTGTCATGATTTTTAATCTTTTATATATTGTTCCAGCCAGACTAATACCCTAAAGATGTACACATCCTAATCCTTGAAACCTGTGAATATGTTACCTTACATGGCAAAAGACACTTTGCAGATGTGATTAAAATAAGGATTTTGAGGGAGATTATTTTGGATTATCTGAGTTGGTTCAATGTAATTATAAGGGTCCTTCTAAGAGGGAGGCAGGAGGATTAGACTGAGAGATAAGGACATGACCAAGGAAGCAGAAACATGAGTGATATGGGGCAATAATCCAAGGAATACAGGCAGTCTCTAGAAGCTGGTAAAGACAGGAAATGGATTCTCCTCTAGAACCTCCAAAAGCAGTGCAATCTTGCTGAAAGTCTTCTGGCCCCCAGAATTGTAAGATATTAAATTTATGTTGTGTTAAGCTCTGAGTTTTTAGTAATTTGTTATAACAGCAATTGGAAACTAATACACGTTTTTTAGATTTTATTTGTAATAATTTGAAGAGGATTTTTGCAATTATATTTGTATTTATTAGAGATATTGTTCTGTACAATTTTACTTTTTATTACTTTGTTAGCTTTTAGTATTTTTTAAAATGTTTGTTTACTTTTGCAGGAGGGAGAGACAGAGTACAAGTAGGGGAGGAGCAGAGAGTGAGGGAGATATAGAATCTGGAACAGGCTCCAGGCTCTGAGCTGTCAGCACAGAGCCCAATGTGGGGCTCAAACCCACAAACCATGAGATCATGACCTTAGCTGAAGTTGACACTTAACCTACTGAGCCACCCAGGGGCCCCTGTTAGGTTTTAGTATTAAGGTTATATTGGACTTACTAAGCAAATTTGGAAGGTTTCCTACTCTTCTATTACCTGAAGGAATTGATGTAAAAATGGTGTTTCTTTCTTAAATGTTTGGTAGAGTTTATCAGTAAAACATATGGGCCAGTTTTTTTTTTGGAAGATTGTGTAATTAAATTCAATTTATCTAATGCAGTGGTTTTCCACATTAAAAAAAAACAAACACTTTTACTGAGGTATAGTTGAGACATACAAAAATTTTCACATGATACCATTATCACAATCAAAGTACTGAACCTATTCCTTACCTCCAAAATTTCTTTGTGCTCTGCTGCTTATTTTTTATTTATTTTTGGGAGGTGGTAAAAATACTCAATTTGAGATTTATTCTCTTAACATGTTTGAAATGCACAATACCATATTGTTAACTACTATGTGGTACAGCAGATATCTAGAGTTTATTCAGCCTACAAAGCTGAAACTTTATATCTACTGAGCAACATTCCCTATTTCCCCCTTCCCTCAGCCCATGGCAACTTTATTCTACTCTGTGCTTCTTGATTATCTTAGATACCTCATATAGGTTGAAACACAATATTTATCTTTCTATAACTGACTTATTTTACTTACCATAATGTCCCCTAGATATATCCATGTTATCGCAAATAACTTTATCATACATAGGAGTCGCCTTTAGAATTTGTTAAAACACAGATTGGTAAATCTCACTCCCAGACTTTTTGATTTGGTAGATCTGGGGTGGGACCTGAGAGTTTACATTTCTAACATGTTCTCGGGTGGTGCCAATGCTATTGGTCCAGGAACCACACTTTGAGAACCACTGCTTTAAAAATATAGAACTTTTTCATCAACTATATTTTTGAAGAATTTGTCTTTTGTGATAGCTGTTGAATTTATTGGCATAATTTACTATATTTCCTTATTAATTTTATTGTACATAGAATCTGTAGTAATCTCCCATCTTTAATTCTTCATAAAGGTAATTTTCATTTTCTTCCTTATGTGCTTACTACTCTATTCAAAAAGCCAACTTTATGCTTTGTTGATACTGTCCATTTTTATTACATTAATTTCTGTTCTTGTGTTATATTTAATTTATTGTTCTTAATTTATTCTTAATTTATTGTTCTTCTTATACTTAATTTAGACTTCCTTTCCTTGCTTTTTCTTGTTTTTTAAAGTGGAAGGGAAGCCTAGGCCATTGTGTTTTTGTGTTTTACTTCTCTCACTGTCCTTTCTAAGCTGCTTAGCTTTCAGTGCTTGAAAACAGTCATTAAATACATTTTTTTCCACTTTAATGATTTTTTTTCATGGGAGAAGAAGTCTAGTATTAACTACTCTGTTGAAGTTAGAAGCGAAAGTCAAGTAAAATTATTAAACAATTATCTTATGAAAGAGTGTACTGATTGTGGATATGAGAGCAGAGCATTCTGGATATAATAATTTTTCAGTATATGTCTATTGACAACAAACAGCAAATATGCTCAATTACAATGTAAGTGGGCTAGAGGAAGAAAGGGAGGAATTTATTTCTACTCTGATTTATACAAATAAAATTTTAAAGTACCAAATTTAAACTTTCTTTGATGCCTTTCTTTTTTTTTTGTTTGAAGGTACACAGTTATTACAAATGCTTTGAGTTGGCAAAAAGGTTGATATTAGCATATTTCTTACTTCATTTAGCCAGTAGCATATTTCAGGAAGAAAGTTGTATCATGTCACCTTGTCTGCACAAAATTATTTGGATTATACATATGCAAAGAGAATACCTCAGGTTTGTATTCCTGTTATAAACTTGGATTTATTCAGATAATATTAGTGCTTAAGCACTAATGCATTCCATTTACAAAATACTTCCATTTAAACATTCAAATAGATACTCCACACATCCATCAAACCATTAAGCGATGTTATTCTCCTTTACTACTTTGGCATGTGGGCTGCTACTTTTAAATATGTTCCATTTGAATCATATTAGAATACTTATTAGGTAGATTATTAAAATTCATTGTATTTTTCTTTAAAACAGGCATTGTATTAGCCTATGCTTACTTATAAATAATAATTGTAGACTCTTTATTAGGATAATTTATTTCTAACTGGTACATTACAGTTATAATTAGTAACTTTTTTAAAGAAAGGACTACAAACAGCACTAGTATGATTAATCACTTATATGAAGTCTTCTGTGGAATTCAAAAGGCTATATTGATAATTCATGCTAAACATATGAAACATTGGCAAATGGGAGGACTCATCAACGTTTGAATGAGACATGGAGATCAGATTTTCTTGCTGTTTAGATGTCTGTCAAAAGAACCTTCTGGGAAAAAAAATGTAACAGAGCTTTTTGTCTGCTACCTCCCATTTAGATTATATTAGATCAGCTCTTCTACTTTTCTATATTGTGAAGAAGATTGCAACAGATGATAATTATGATGTTGTTATTTGTAAATAGGTAAGTCAGAGTAGATTCAAGGTTATCCCTATAATAACATTTTGTCACTTGCATTCCCATATGAATTCTTAAGTTGCATAGAAGGAAAGAATTAAAGCTGTGGTCCAAGGTTATCCACAATCCTCAGTTTCCATTATGTGTACAGCCATGGGGAAATATACTATATGTAAATGTCATCAATCATGTGTCTCAGCAGAGAAAGAAATATTTAAAGAGTAATGTTTTATGCTGAGATCTTTGTACACAAGGACAATTTTATTTATTTTGGGATCCCTAGTGCTTGGCACATAGTAGTCATTCAATTATTGTTTTGAATTGATGAGTGTATTTATGAATAACTTAATATAGATGCACTTAGAAATTATAGCTTTGTATTGGATGAAAACTGTTTTCTATATTTTATTGACATATCCTATGAAATAATCGGTGGTGCAGAAGAAATGTTCAAAATTGGCCTCTGTTTTAAAGCTTTATTACCAACATTTCCCTGCTTTTCACTAATTTTATAACAAAATAATCTTTAGAGAGGCTTGTCCATCTAAAGCTTAATGGATACATACTGAAGAGAATGCTCTGCAATAATTATTAGCTACTACTTGAAGTGGTAGCTTCAAAAAATAAATAACCTGAGATAATGGTGATACATGGATTGTTGATATGAGCTAGATTAGAAGTTTTTATTTTATAAAAGATCTATTGAAATCTGTAAAGTCACTGGTTATCTCTGGTTGTCCAGCAAACGGGCTGGGTACTTTGGTCACTTTAGAAAAAAAAGTTGAAAGTATTATTGTTTAACCCCATCAAATCTGAACTGTGAAGTTATGATTTCATGAAGTATCATTCCCTTCTAAATGATTGCTCCATTTAAAACCTGCACACAGGTTATAGACACTTCATTTGTAATTTATCTTAGCTACAAGGCAACATGCTTTCCATTAATGTGCATGACACTGTTTTTTGGGTTTTTATAGTTGTAACTGATGTGATCCATTAAATCTCCAGCTTATAAAAAGGAATTCATTTTTTAAAAGTGGATCATAGATTTGTAAAATAATGATGAAAATAAATAGTACAATTCTGAATAACATTTTGAATGTAGTGATAAATGAAACTCAGTGTGAATATAGAATGTGAATTTAAGTTCACATTTAGTTCATCTTTTTGTTCAGCTTCTAATGTGTTGGTTTCGCAAAAGCAATCAAAACAGAAATGTGAAATAAAAAGTATTATTAATCTAGCCACACACTCAATAGCTACAGTATTTATTGAATGTGTACAACATACCAAACATTGTTATAGGTACCAGGAATATAGCAATGAAAAAAACAGCCCCAACTTTTATGAAGCTTCTGTTTTATCCATGGAAGAAAGACAGTCAAGAAGATTTAATATATATATTAATAAAATATTTTAGATGGTCATAACTACTATGAAGAAAATCAAAGCAGAAAAAAGGAAATAATGAATGATGGAAGAAGTTGGGGGTGGAAAGCAATCTTATATAGCTTGGCCAGGGAAAGCCTCTCTGCTGATATGGTACTGAAGCAGAGAACAGAAGAGTATGGACATCTTAAAGAAGAAACTTCCAGATAGATGGAAGAGAAAATACAATAGGCCTGAGACAGGAGTGTGCTTGGCATGTTTGAGTGACAGAAAAGAGGATGGATAAAGCTGAAGTCTAGTATAGAAGACTGACTTTAAATAAAAATAGACAATTACCTAATTGCAGTTGTATTAAGTAGTATAAGAGAATAATATATATAGATGAGAGCATGTAATTTTTGCTTCAATATTACAGAACATGCTCTAAGAAAGTAACTTTAAAAAATGTTTATTTATTTGTTTTGAGAGAAAGAGATAGAGAAAGAGAGAGACAGCTTAAGTGGCAGAAAGGCAGAGAGAGAGGGAGAGAGAATCTCAAGCAGGCTCCACGCTGTCCTTGCAGAGCTAGAGGACATGGGGCTCAACCTCACAAACTGGGAGATCATGACCTGAGCCAAAATCAAGAGTTGGATACTCTACTGACTGAGCCACCCAAGCACACGAAAGTAACTTTTACTATGAATATGAAGTGTGATAGGGAGTCAACCATATGATGGGTTTGGGGGAAAATAGTGTGATTTTTCTTAAAAAAAAGTTTGTGTTAAGATCTAAAGACAAGAAAGATGAATAGAATCCCTCTTTAGTTAGAAAATGGTGTGTGAAGGAGAAAGTGAAAGTATATGAGATTGGGACTATAAAGAGGAAATAGACCATGCAAAAAGATATTCATAAGTCATATAAATGAGTTGGGCTTTTTCTTAACTGATAAGGGCTTTATCCATTTGGTTTAAGTGAAGGAGAGGTTGTAGAGTTGTATTTTTAAAACAATGTGCAGAAGATATGATAGGAGGGCCCTCTGAATGGAGCTATTCCAAGATGAAGAATTGTTAATAGCTCCATTCAAAAATTCTTGATCTTATACATAGCTTGGTGAAAGCAGTGACATGGAAAAATATACAGTAATGCATTTAGGAGACCTTATTTAATAGTTTCTAATGTTGATTATTTGGTTAGCATTGATGTATAGGTGTGTTAATTCTTTACAGTGGTGAAATAGTCTGTAAAACTTTGGCCATATGCCAAACTATGCTTTAGGTAGAGAGGTTTCCTTCTTTTCATGTGTATATCTTTGAGGAATTAAAACAGTGGACGCCTTGAATTTACTTTCATGAAGTCCAGATGACAGTTACCAGCATGAAATTTTTTGGTGTCTTTAAGAAAGAAGGTGTCAAGGGAGAAGAGTAGAGACTGGCAGAAAATCAGGATCCTGGAGAAAGAAGACTAGCCACTGAAGGAAACTGAGGGCCCCTAGAAAATTTCGAAAACAATCAGAAGGGGAAGCAGTCATGATACCAGAAATGTGGGAATTTTAAGAAGAGGAAAGAACTGTCCATTGCTGAGTACTGAAGAGAGTGCAAGGAGTGAACAGATGAAAAATTCCTTGCTGATATTTCAGATAATCCTGGATTTAGGGTAGACGTAAGATATAGTTTTTGAAGTCTTATGGAAATTATTTTAAAAGTAGACTGTACAATTACAATGCAATATGTTAATCATATTTTGTCCAAGGGCTTCTTTAATATAACTTCATAAAGCCTTTATATCAAATATTATGTTTTCTTATAAATTTTGTTTTAAAAGTAAAAAATTACAGAACTTGACTCTATTCTGAAATTGAAATCAAAAAAAGTATAAAAAATGTTTTTCATCAAAGTCTAATTCAACTTCTCTTATTCAACCATATCAATTTCTAGGCTGGGTAGACAGCTTTGCAGTTTGAACTCAAGTTCTGATATGAATACAGAGAAAGAGTGGCCTTTTTCAAGTCATATCATTCAGTATAGAGTGAAAGTTATGCAATGCATACTTTGCTATGGAAAGGAAGGGCACACCCATTTTGACTAACTCATAACTATTTAGACAGATAGAAACATTCCTCAATAATAAAAATAGTACATCATATAAAATCCTTCCTAATTGCTCTGTTAATTTATAATCTATTAGATGTAGGCTGTTCTATTCTATTTATCTAATAGAATATAATTAATCTAGTAATAGAATCTGTTCTGTTAATTAAAAAGAAACATTTTTACATATAAGTGAAAACAGGATGCCTACTAGAATTATATTCCAAGATAATAGGAAGGCTCAATTATCTATTAAAAGTCCCATAATTTTTCATTTTGTACTAAGAATTTAGTCTTTTCAAAAATTAAGAGGCAATTTGTTTCATTAAAAAAAAAAAAACCTGAGTGAATAATTAGAAAGCATATGTTCGCTAGGAGATTTGCCATATACTAGCCAGTTTCCTTGGGAAAGTCTCTCAGTATCTCTCAGTTTCCACTTTCTAAAGCAGATATTAAAGTGTTATAAACATGTAAGGTAACAATGATGGAGACTTCAAAGCTATTTCTCTGAAAAGCTTAACATATTAGTATTAGAGCTGAACTTATGAGAGATTCTCTCAACCCTTTTCAGAAACTAAAGGTGAAAGATCCAGCCCAGAGGAGAAACAAAGTGTATAGTTAGTTCCCCTCAGGTGCTAGTTTGATGAAGAGAAAGCTCTATGGTTGTCAGTAAAAGACACTCTCCTTTCCAGAATGGGGAGATTAGGAGGGAAACTGAAGGTACCTGTAAGTATGCGCAGCCTTGTCAGGGGTAGTAAATCTAGATAAACAATCCAGATGGCTTTGGTTTGTGAATTGGAAGCTTTTATGCACATCCCCATGCAGATAGGCTCACCTAAACAGAGGGTGACAAACATATGTTTGCTCCTTTTTTTTTTAATCTAGATTGTTTCCAAGATTTATTACTTTGGGATGTTGGGGCAGCTTTGTAGAGTTCAATGGCTGTATACCCCTTTAGGAATCATAAACACTTAGAGTCCTTAAAAATCTTAATGCCAATAATGTATCTGCAAATTTCTCTCTGCTTCCGAACTGATCGGCTTTCCTCTATACCAAAAGTATTCTTTTCCTTATTCATTCTACTTAGACTTTGTACTCTTTCACTGTCCCTACTTTCTGGAAAGTTCTTGGGTTGAATAGCCTAAAATTGATATTTATGGAAACTGTTGGTTATTTATTAAAAATTCTTTCAATTTGGCATTCTGCCAAATTTGATTTAATAATTCTGTCAGTTCTCCTTGTTCTCTCTGTAGCACTTGGCACAGGTCATCTTTTTCTCTTTTGCAATTCCCTCCCCTTGGTTTCCAACATACTGTGCTTTCTTTTATTCTCCAATCTGTCTGAAGCTTCTAGTCTGTCTCTTGTTTATTCAGTCTTTGGCAGTCCTCGTGTTTCCTAGATTTATCTATGTTACTTGTTGGTTTAACTTTTATTTACATATGTCAACATACCCTCTCTAAAGATGACTTCCTAGTATATGTCTCAGGTTTTCTCAGGATGAATGATTATTGAACAATTAGAAAATAAGGAATTCTATTTTGAAAGTGATTTGCAACTTGACAGGAGAGTTACTGAATATCAAAAAAGTTGACTAAAATAATCCTTTACATAGAAATTTTATAACATTCCTTTAATGGCCAGTGTTATTTTTCTTTCCACAACATAGAAATATCTTTATTTAGAGTGATATACTAAATGATTTATGATTATTAAAGTAATAACCATTCAGTATATATAAACATGAAAATATGGGTCTAAAATTAAAATATCAGTTATAACATTGCATACTATTAAACATTTGACTCTGCAATAGACATTTTACTAGAAACTTTACATGCATTATGTCATTTATTTCTCACAACACTACTATTAATATTATGTCCATTTTATTGATAGAAAATCAAGAGAGCATACTTGTTTCAGTTCACACAGCTATTTGGTGACAGATATGAGATTCAAAAATACATCTAACTGACTTAAGAGCCCAACATCTTAATCACTACCTTGTCCTACTCAGAGATACCAATTGTAAAAATTCAGTGCAGCTTCCTCAAGCCTCCCTTCTCCATGCTACATCATCTCTGCCTAATAAAACTACCCTCCTCTTCTGGATAGATAAGAAAAAAAGAGGTTGTTTCATATCCCTTTCCGGCTCAGCACCTGGAAGTTCCATCCCAATGGCTCATGTTCCTTCATGTTGTTCCTAAATTCATGGAAGCCTAGCTCTTCCTCCATACTGGTTGCCTGAACTCCGACTGCTTGTAGTTCTCTCAGTGTGAGGTACCACTTCTACAATGGTTATTGGTGAGAAAATAACATGAAACAGACCCCATTTCTCTCTTAACCAATTCTTTTGCTCTCTCACCACCATCACTGATTTTACTGAAGTGTTAAAGAAACTTAAATACATAATGATTTTCACATTTAACACTGTTTGCTAAATATGACTATCTTCTTATTCTAGGAGTAGCATAAGAAGGTTAAACCCCATGCATAGGAATTCTCTTGTGGACTAAACCTAGTTGTTAGCCTGAATGCTCTTACAGGTAGGCCTTCCTTCCTCTCAAAAAGGAACTTCTTCCTCAAAACTCTATTGTTTGAGGGGCGCCTGGGTGGCGCAGTCGGTTAAGCGTCCGACTTCAGCCAGGTCACGATCTCGCCGTCCGTGAGTTCGAGCCCCGCGTCAGGCTCTGGGCTGATGGCTCGGAGCCTGGAGCCTGTTTCCGATTCTGTGTCTCCCTCTCTCTCTGCCCCTCCCCCGTTCATGCTCTGTCTCTCTCTGTCCCAAAAATAAAAAACGTTGAAAAAAAAAATTAAAAAAAAAAAAAAAACTCTATTGTTTGAATTTCTACCCCTCACTACTTTGGAAAACTCCACTTCACACCCATAGAGATGTGGCCACAGGATCTGGCCACCTTTCCCAATTCATGCCTACTGCTTAGGTAATCTGGGAGACTCAGTGTATCTCTAATAGCACATACCCCAAGCATCATTTATTCAGTATCAATGACAGCAGGACAGGTCAAACTGATTTTTTGCACTTCTAGTACAAGAAAACAGTGCAGTTAGAGTGTTTGACATTCGAACTCCAAGTTGTGTCCCCAAGTGGTCTCCCTGCTTGTATGAGATGAAAACATATCTGTTCCTTCTTTGTAGTCCTCAACTAAATAAGTATTGAATAAAACATAGGCATTCACTTATACCTCCCACAGAAAAACATTAAATCTCAGAGTTGGCACAGTATAAATCCATTCAGACTTTTTTTTTACTTGTTGCTAAGAGTATTTATATACAAAAAGAGAGAATAGAATTCCTATGTGCAATAGCAAAAAAGGGTATAAAGAGGTGGTAGGAGGAGGAATTACTTACTCTGAACTTTTCTGTAGAATCTAATATTGTTAACAATGGATTACTATTTTCTACTATCTAATTAGAGAAATAGGAAATAAAGGATAATGATGCCATAATAATTTTGGGAGGAATAAATTATTTCTAATGAGTTTTTTCTTTATTTTATTTTTCTTTATAATCTTCCCTGGATGATTGCTAGCATTGATTTTTATTTTGCGATCTATGTTTTTGTCATGCAAAAAAATATTTTGCAATTTCTAGTTTCTTGCAATTGCTAAAATGAGGAATATATTCAATTTTACTTAACTTCTTTAGAACTAAGAAATTAAATGCCCATTATCACTAATTTATATAATAGGGAAAAATGATTTCATGTGGAAATGTGGATAGAGAGGAAAATGGTACAAATAGAGGCATGAGAGATATATTGATTTTTTCAATACATATGCCATATCACATCATTTCAAAAAATTTCTATGTTATTCATCATTTTTGACATCTTATGTCTTACATCTTATATCTTCTTTTATTATAATGTAAGATCCGCGAGGTCAGAGAGACGATGAATATTTGAATCTTCATTAACGTTTTTTTATTTAACAGGATATACTGATGGCACTTAGATCTTTTTAAAAAGACAAAGGATTCACATACAGTTGGTGGGAAATGAAGACACTCAGAATTTACACTGTCCAGTGCAGTACCACTAGCCACATGTGGCTATTGAACTTTGAAATGTGACTAGTACAAATTGTGATATGCTTTCAGTATAACATACACTCTGGATTTTGAAGACTCAGTATAAACAAAAGAATGTAAATATATCAACAGTTTTATGTTGATTTCATTTTGAAATAATATTTTGGATAGATGAAATATATTGTTTTTGAAATTAACTAATTAGTTAATGTCACCTGTTCCTTTTTTACTTTATTTTAATGTGGCTACTAGAAAATTTTTAAATGTAAGATTTAAAACTGTGTACTTTGCACTTGTGGCTTATATTTCTATAGCACAATGCTGCTATCTGTTTTTTTCTATAATTGACCATATATATATATATATATATATATATATATATATATAAACTCTTCTACTTTGAAGAATAGCTGACATGTATAGGAAACTTGTACCTTACAAAAGCAATATTTTCTCCATCTTAATTTACTGTTAGACTTATTGTCTATAGGAAAATAATTATTTATTACTCAGATTTTAAGTGTGGGACGGCCACAAACTGGCCTTATTAACAGGGAAAATAAGCCTCAGTAACAGGGAAAATAAGAATTAATTGGGTCAGTGGGGAGCTAAGATGGTGGCAGAGTAGGAGGACCATAGGCTGCTTTTGTCCCTGGAACACAGATGGATATCTGTGAAATCAATCTAAATATCCCAGAAATCAACATGAAAACTTATAGAACAAATTCCACAACTAAAGGGAGAGAAGAAGCCACATTGAAGAAGAAAGGAAGTGTGGAGACATTGTTTAGGGGAGAAACTGATCATAGGTGCTGTGGAGGGGAGAAGCCATGGTCACAGAAAAAAGTGAGAGAGAGAAGAGCATACATGGGAATGCACAAGAACATTTCATCAAAGTCACTGACAGTGAGAATAAGACGGGATGATTTTTGTGAGTTCTTGCAGGCTTAAAGATGAGTTTTAAATGTTCGCAATCTTGACTGGGACAGAGTCCTGAGAGCACTGTACTACTCCTGGAGAGAAGTCAGGCAAACAACCCAGGGGCAGATGGTGTGGAAACAGTGATCTGAAGAATGCCTGGGTCATATAGGGGGAGATTATTCACTCCACTTGGAGTGCATCACTTAAGAGGCAGTGTTCACATAAGACAGCTCTCTGGGGACAAAGAGCCAGCTGGCACCATTCTCCTCGTACCCCTCAGCATAAACAGAGACCCATCTGCTGGAAGAAGCACAGCACTAGATACCTAACCTGCTTACAGAAAGTTCCAGCCCCTGCCTCATTACTGCCCTTCTTGGTCAGGCTTGCCTCAGTCCCAGCATGGCAGGCCTCTTTCCCAGAAGACCAGCAGAAACCCCTACCCACACCACATCTCCCAACTAAAGATATCTGCAGGGCTTCACTTCTAGTGGAAGTAATTTTGGGTCTCATTTAATAAGCAGACCAGAGCACATTTAGTTAAAACTCACCAAATTCTGGCCAAGGACCAAACACTGCCCACTGCCAGCAAGAAGAGCCTCTATATAGGCACCTGGGTGGCTCAGATGGTTAAGCATCAGACTTGGGCTCAGGTCGTGACCTCATGGTTCATGCGTTTGAGCCCCACATCAGGCTCTGTGCTGACAGCTCAGAGTGTGGAGCCTGATTTGGACTCTGTGTCTCCCTCTCTCCCTGCCCCTCCCCTCCCACTCTCTTCCTCTCTCTCTCAATAAATAAAAAAACATTGAAAAAAAAAAGAGAGAGAGAGACAGCCTCTACAGATGTCTTGCCCAAAGGATAGAGCAGCCAAAACACAACAGCAAAGTGCATGTAGCACACACCAGAGACACTTTCTGAAGAACCAGGCTCTGGACACTATATGACCTCTTTTTCATAAAGCCATTAGTCTCAGGAGCAGGAAACATAATGGACTTTTCTAACACACAAAAGAAGGCAGAGACTTAGACAAAAATGCCAAGATGGAGAAATTCATCCCAAGTGAAAGCACAAGATAAGGTCACGCCAGAGATCTAAGTGAATCAGATATAAGTACCATGGCTGATGGAGAATTTAAAGCAACAATTATAAGGACACTCTGTAGTCTTGAGTAAAGAATGTAAGACTTGAGGAATATCCTTACTACAGATATAAAAGAATTAAAAATCAATCAGAAATGAAAAATGCAATAACTGAGATTGGAAACAGGCTTGATGCATTGAACATAAGGCTGGAAAAAGCAGAGGAAGAAATAAGTGATATAGAAGAAAAATAATGGAAAATAAGAAAGCTCAACAAAAGAGGAAAAGAATTATGGAACATGAGAATAGACAGGGAACTCGGTAACTTGATCACACATAATATTTGTATTATAGTATTCCCAGAAGAAGAGAGACAAAAGGGGGAAGAAAACTTATTTGAGGAAATCATAGCTGAAAACTTCTCTAACAGGGAGAAAAAAACAGACATCCAAAACCAGGAGGCACAGAGAATTCCCATCAAAATCAACAACAGTAGACCAACAACACATATTATAATTAAATTTGCAAAATATGGTAATAATGAAAAACATCTTAAAGGCAACAAGACAAAAGAAGTCCTTAACGTATAAGGGAAAACCCATAAGGCTAGTTACAGATTTCTCAACAGAAACTTGGCAAGCCAGAAGTCATGATATATTCAGAGTGCCGAATGGGAAAAATATGCAGCCAAGAATAATCTATCCAGCAAGGTTATCATTTAGAATAGAAGGAGAGGTAAAGAGTTCCCCAGGCAAACAAAAACTAAAGAAGTTTGTGACCACTAAACCAGCCTTGCAATAAATTTTAAAGGGTACTCTTTGAGAGGTAAAAAAGACCAGAAGTGACAAAGAAAGAAACAGAGAAAATGTCCAGAAACAATGATAAAACAAGTAATAAAATGACACTAAATATGTATCTATAAGTAATTACTCTGAATTTAAATAGACTAAATGCTGCAATCATAAGACACAGCATGTCAGAATGTATTAAAAGAAAAATACAAGATCCATGCATATGCTGCCTATAAGAGACTCATTTTAGACCTAAAGAAACCTGCAGATAGACAGTGAGGGGATGCAGAAACATTTATTATTCAAGTGGATGTCAAAAGAAAGCTGGAGTAGCAGTACCTATATCAGACAAACTAGACTGTATGTATGTATGTATGTATGTATGTATGTATGTATTTAATAGAGAGAGTGAGCATGAGGGGAGAAGGGGCAGAGGCAGAGACAGAATCTTAAGCAGGCTCCATATGGAGCCTGATTCCAGGCTTGATCCCACAACCCTGGTATCATAACCTGGGCTGAAGTCAAGAGGTGAATCCTCAGCAGACTGAGTCACCCAGATGCCCTGAACAAACTAGACTTAAAATCAAATACTGTTACTAGAGATAAAGAAGGGCACTATATCATAATAAAAGGATCTACCCAACAAGAAGATGTAACAAATGTAAATATTTATGCCCCCAACTTGAAAGCACCCAAACATATAAAACAATTAATAACAAAGGAACTCATTGATAACACAATAATAGTAGGGGATTTTAACACCCCACTTACATCAATGGACAGATAATGTAAACGGAAAATCAACAAGAAAATAATGGATTTGAATGACACACTGGACCAGATGGACTTAACAGATACATTCAGAACATTCCATCCTAAAACAGAGAATACACATTCTTTCAAGTGCACATCGGACATTCTCCAGAACAGATCGCATACTAGGTCATAAATCAGGCCTTAACAAGTGCAAAAAGATTGAGAGAATACCATGCATGTTTTCTGACCACAGCACTGTGAAACTTGAAATCAACCACAAGAAAAAATTTGGAAACACCACAGTACATGGAGGTTAAACAACATACTACTAAACAATGAATGGTTCTACCAGAAAATCAAAGAAGAAATTTAAAAAAAAAAACATGCAAACACACGAAAATGAAAATACAATGGTCAAAAACCTTTGGGATGCAGCAAAAGTGGTCCTAAGAGTAATACAGTAATATAGTAACATAGTAATACAGGTCTTCCTCAAGAAGCAAGAAAAATATCAAACAACCTATTCTTATGCCCAAAGAAGCTAGAAAAATACAACAAACAAAACCTAAAACCAGCAGAATGAAGGAAATAATAAATATTAGAGCAGAAATAAATGATATAGAAGCCTAAAAAACAGAACAGATCAATGAACCTGGTTCTTTGAAAAAAATAAATAAAATTGATATACCTGTAGCCAGACTTATTGAGAGAGAGAGAGAGAGAGAGAGAGAGGACTCAAAGTCACAAATGAGAAAAGAGAACCAACACCACAGGAATACATAAGAGAATATTATGAAAAACCGTATGCCAACAAATTGGACAACCTGGAATAAATGAATAATTCCTAGCAACATATAAACTACTAAAACTGAAACAAGAAAAAATAGAAAATTTGAAAGACTGATAACCAGCAAAGAAATTGAATCAGTAATAAAAAAATTCCCAACAAACCAAAGTCCAGGACAGATGCCTTCACAGGCAAATTCTACCAAACATTTAAAAAATACCTATTCTCAAACTATTCCAAAATAATATAAATGGAAGGACAAATTCCAAATTCATTCTATGAGGACAGAATTACTCTTATATAAAAACCAAATAAGAACATCACTAAAAACGAGAACAATAGGCCAATATCTCTGATGAACATAGACACAAAAATTCTCAACAAAATGCTAAAAAGTTCAGTCTAACAGTACATTTAAAAAAATCATTCTCCATGATGAAGTGAAATAAATGCCACTGGTCTACAAGAGTGATTCAATGTTCACAAATTAATCAATGGGACACCACATTAATAAGAGAAAGGATAAGAACCATATGATCATTTCAATAGATGCACACAGAAAGCATTTTTTTTGACAAAAACCCTAAACAAAGTAGGTTTAAAGCCCTCAACATAAGGCATTATATAAAAAACCCACAGCCAATATCAACCTCAATGGGGAAAAACTGAGAGCTTTCCTCTATGGTCAGGAACAAGACAGGGATGGCCGCTGTAACCACTGTTACTTAAAATAGTATTGGAAGTCCTAGCCACAGAAATCAGACAACAAAAAGAAATAAAAAGCATCCAAATCATCAAGGAAGAAGTTAAAATTTCACTATTTTCAGATGACATGATACTCTATAGACAACCTGAAAGACTCCACCAAAAAATTGCTATTACTGATACACAAATTCAGTAAAGTCACAAGATACAAAATCGACGTACAAAATTCTGTTGCATTTCTATACACCAATAATGAAAAAGCACAAATAAAAATTAAGTAATCAACCCCATTTACAATTGCACAAAAACGATAAGATACCTAGGAATAAACCTAACTAATAAAGACTAAAGACCTGTACTCTGAAAACTATAAAACACTGATGGAAGAAATGAAAGATGACACAAAGAAATGGAAGGACATTCCATGCTCACGGATTGGAAGAACAAATATCGTTAAAATGTCTATGCTACCCAAAGCAATCTACACATTTAATGCAATCCCTATCAAAATACCAACAGCATTTTTCACAGAGCTAGAACAAACAATCCTAAATTTGTGTGCAACCACAACCCAAATAGCCAAAGCAACTTTGAAAAAGAAAAGTAAAGCTGGAAGCATCACAATTCTGGACTTCAGGTTTTATTACAAACCTGTAGTGATCAAAGCAATATGGTACTAGCACAAAAATGGACACATAGATAGATGGAACTGAATGGAAAACCCAGAAATGAACCCACAACATACTGTCAATTAACCTTCAAAAAAGCAGGAAAGAATAAACAGTGTGAAAAAGACGATCTCTTCAACAAATGGTGTTGGGAAAATTGGATGGCAACACACAAAAGAATAAAACTGGACTACTTTCTTACACCATACACAGAAATAAATTCAAAATAGATGAAAGGCCTAAATTTGAGACTGAAACTATAAAAATCCTAGAGGAGAACACAGGTAGTAACCTCAATGACATCAGCTTTAGCAACTTCTTTCTAGATTTGTCTCCAGAGGCAAGAGAACAATAGCAAAAATAAACTATTGTGACTCCATCAAAATAAAAAGCTTTTGCACACTGAAGGAAACAATCTACAAAACTAAAAGGCAACATACTGAATGGGAGAAGTTATTTGCTAATGACATACCTGATTAAAACATCAGTATCCAAAATATAAAAAGAATTTATAAAAGTCAACACCCCAACAACAAATAATCCAATTTAAAAATGGACAGAAGAATGAACAGATATTTCTCCAAAGAAGACATACAGATGGCTAACAGACATATGAAAAGATACTCACCATCACTCACCATCAGAGAAATACAAATCAAAACTACAATGAGATATCACCTCAAACTTGTCAGAGTGGCTAAAATCAACAATACAAGAAACAAAAGGTATTGGTGAGTATGTGGAGAAAAAGGAACACTGGTGCACTGTTGGTGGGAATGCAAATGGGTGCAGCCACTGTGGAAAACAGTATGGAGGTCCTTCAAGAAGTTAAGAAATAGAACCGCCCTATAATCCAGCAAATGCACTGCTGGGCATTTACCAAAGAATACAAAAACACTAACTCAAAGGGCTCCATAAACCCCTTTGTTTATAGCAGCATTCTTTACAATAGCCAAGATATGGAAGCAGGTCAAGTGTCCATCAATTGGTGAATGGATAATGAAGATGTGATATATATATATATAGTGTGATATAAATATATAATGGAATATTATTCAGCCAGGAAAAGACTATCTTGGCATTTGCAGAGACATGGTGAAGCTAGAGACTATAATGCTAAACAAAATCAGTCAGATAAAGACAAATACCATCTGATTTTACTCACATGAGGAATTTAAGAACAAATGAGCAAAGGGTAAAGAAAAGAGAGAGACAGAAAAATTAAGAAAGAGACAATTATAGAGAACCAAATGATGATTCTCATAGGAAACGGGGGTGAGGGAATGGGTTAAACAGATGATGGGGATTAGGGGTGCACCTGTGATGGGCACTGGGCGATGTATGGAAGTGATGAATCACTAACTTGTACACCTGAAACAATATAACACTGTACATTTAATTGGAATTAGAACTAAAACTTAAAAAGCCAAAAAAAAAAAAAACCCATATTTCTTTTTATTTATTTATTTATTTATTTATTTATTTTTATTTTTTAATATATGAAATTTACTGTCAAATTGGTTTCCATACAACACCCAGTGCTCATCCCAAAAGGTGCCCTCCTCAATACCCATCACCCACCCTGCCCTCCCTCCCACCCCCATCAACCCTGTTTGTTCTCAGTTTTTAACAGTCTCTTATGCTTTGGCTCTCTCCCACTCTAACCTCTTTTTTTTTTTTTTCCTTCCCCTCCCCCATGGGTTTCTGTTACGTTTCTCAGGATCCACATAAGAGTGAAACCATATGGTATCTGTCTTTCTCTGTATGGCTTATTTCACTTAGCATCACACTCTCCAGTTCCATCCACGTTATCACCTGGGCATTTTCATTCTAATAAATAACTACTGATCTGAAATTTTGTTATTATTTCCTCATAGCCTTTATATAAAAGGTAAATCTGTAACTTCCCATATAAAATATTATGAATAATCATAAAATAACCTTTTCACACTTACTATATTCCAGGCACTATTCTAAATGCTTTACCTGCAGTAATTTATTCCTTACAACAATGCATAAGTTATATACTGTTGTTGCCTTTATTTTATAGATAAGAAAACTAGAGGCAAGAGTGGTCAAATAACTTTTCCAATGTAATCACCTAGTCAGTGACAGGGCCCCAGATAAGTCAGGAAGTCTGGATCCAGAGCCCAGTCTCTCAAATACACTGCTTTACTTAGATAGTCTTAAACCTAACCTGTATTAAGAAAAAACCTGAGCACTGTTCTCCCTCTCTGTTGTTCAAATCCTATTAGAATTTTCACTCATATATACTCTTTAATATGGGGTCCATATGTCAGGTTAGATTTTAGTTATATATACCAGAGTGCCAAATACATTATTGATAAGCAGAAATACATCATTCCTAGAAGTTAGAATTTAATTTTTGTTTTATTTTTCCCATCCTTCACTCTAAATCTTATATTAAATCTCACATATTTGAGGGGAAGGTGGTGGGTTATAAGTAATATTATAAATATATTCCTTCCCATATAAGCAAGGAAAAAAATAGTACTTTTTAAATTGCCAGAAAATTACTAGTCATTTTCTCATGTATGTGTTTTATCTTGCTTTCATTATTTTATATTGTACCGCAGTAGCATTCCCAGGCACTTAACTGTCTTTAAAGTATAGCATGATTCAAATGTCCTGGGGCAGACTCGATATATAATTGCACTTGAAATATAACGGCAGTTTGTTTTTTGTTAGGGAAATCTAATAAGCATCCTTTTTATTTTTATTTTAAATTTTTTTTAAGATTGCTTTTTAAATGTAATTTCTAGACCTCTGTTGGGAAATGAAGCTCATTTGAATTTTTGTCATGTAGAGAAAAGAAACAGATTTTTTGGTGTGTGAATGAATATAAAACTACTATATAAACAAGGAACCAATATTAGAGTGTTTACACCCAAGCAAGTACGTTAACTCTTTGCAAAGTAGCCTAGAAACCAGACCAAAGATAAGAATTTAAGTAAATGATAAATTTATTTCATTCTTAAAGGACTATAATAATAAAATTGTAGTTTTGTTTTACCTATATAGCTGTTAATTATTTCATGCACAGTATCTCTTCTTATATGCATCATATCCCTTCAGTTTCCATGTGAGAATTTTGTTTTGTAATTCTTGCCAGGGAGAATTTTCTCTCTCCTGAGATGAGGTATAAGTCTTACTTTTTCATAATAGGGCTATGTAATTTATTTTCTCCTTTTTTCCCTAGTCTTCCAGGAAGTAGTAGGCAAAAATACAAATTTATTCAAAGTGACCCTGCTTAAGTATATCTTCCCTCACTATGATATTCTATCTTTATTTCACTAAGTTATTTCATATGCATTTTATTGTCACCTCAAAAAGTTTTGGAAAAGTATACAAATATATTAATTCAATAATATCTGTTTATATGGGGCCGAGATTTTTTAAGAAAAAAAAGTAAAGGAAGGAAGGAGGGAAGGAAAGAGTGTTAATGCCACTTTTAAAAATGTTAACATCGGGGCGCCTGGGTGGCTCAGTCGGTTAAGCGTCCGACTTCGGCTCAGGTCACGATCTCATGGTCCATGAGTTGGAACCCCGCGTCGGGCTCTGTGCTGACAGCTCAGAGCCTGGAGCCTGCTTCGGATTCTGTGTCTCCCTCTCTCTCTGCTCCTCCCCCATTCATGTTCTGTCTCTCTCTGTCTCAAAAATAAATAAACATTAAAAAAAATAAAATAAAAATGTTAACATCACTAAAACTTAGTAAGGACCACTTAAGAACAACATGTAAAACATTAACCATGTTATTTCCACCAATGTGTCTAACCAATGAATCTGTCGTTCCTGTGTCCATTAACAGAGAAGGGCTCCTGTAGAAACACACGCATCCTGCATTAGTGGAGAAAAACAGCTGACTTGCTCTTGACTGAAAGGAAAACAATCATCATTTAGTCAGATGAATCAGCTGGTGTTATTTTCCACCCTCCCCCCACCTCAGTCATCAACTAATGAATATGTAATGCATGTTGAAATCATCTGGAACAAGTTTGTTTTGAATTGTATGTTGTACCAAGCTCACTTTTAGTATTACCTTCTTGTGAAACGACAGACTGAAATATGTGTCCTCTGGGATGATTTACAAGAAGGGTTAGGTCTGTTGTAAAATTTCCCCCATGTTTAAATCACTGCCAACATTGAACAGTAGAGCAGGGGCATTCTACTTAACAGTACAGCAGGTGATTCTACTTAAAAAATAGTTGATGAGTGAGTCTAAAATGAAATATAAAGTACACCTGTATTTACAACATTTGTGTTGACTTTTCTTTCAGTTGTATGGAAAAGGGTTCTAATGTATGCCTCCCACAGCAAGTATGAGTAGGGATCTTTCAGATTATAGTTTTGTAGCCAATTAAAATACATGATTACACTAAAATTTTCAATTCAAATGTGACATTGCAGTAAAAGCTCTTAGTGCTCAATTAACCAGAAAATCTAATTAACTGCAACATCTTATTTCTAAAGCATCCCATTTTTTAAAATCTTTTAATATTATATAAATTACATTATCTTCTTTCTAGTAATTGCAGATAACTATAGTAGGCTTCTTTCATTTGAAAAATAATATTCTAAGGGTTTGATTACACTGATTCATACTAATAATTATTCATGTGAAGGTAAGGTGTTTTTTTACAATTAGTTTTAAATTTTCAAACAAGCTTATAAGGTTATATCCTCTAGCCAACCATACTCTTCCATAAATCTTCACAGTAGGCCAGATACTGTTATACACTTTAATAAAACCTTTGAATATTTCTCTTTCTTGAATGTACTTGTTCCATATTAGTCATCATCCCTAGATTCTGAGCTTTAAAAGGAGAAGAACTATTCTAATTTACTCATCAACTCTCCCCATTATAATACCAGCTGTAGTGTGAACTCAACTCTGTCATATAGTACATGGTGGCTTTTTAAAAAGATACAGTGAATAAATGGATAAATATGTTTAACAGTTGAATTAATAAATGAAGCCCTATTTTAGAAAGTGAATTTTTAAAACTTACATTACAGATATATGTAATAGGAGGGGTTTCTTCTGAAGGAACTTCTTAAAAAATTAGAAAATGCTTCTGATTGTTACTAACATCAGGTAAAACATCTCCTTGAAAATAAGTCATATTCCATAATCTGATACTGGAGTTTAGGTAAATGAGGTTTATAATACTATAAATAAGGTTTTATGAACAGTCGACTTTACTCAAGCACTAACTCTACTAACTACTAAAGTCTAAGGCCTTGGAAATTACTATTTGGGGTTTTACCATATTTTCAGATGTCACAGACACAGAACTATTGGAGTTAGTAACAATGTCAAAGAATTTCAGGACTTTCCATTATTCCTGAGAGAGATGTTTAATTTCTTTGCATGCAGCTATTTGTAAATCTTCTAAAGCATGTATCAGTAAGGCAGATGACTGAGATAAAAATCACCCTACTATTAGAACAAAGCCATATAGTTTTTGTATTGTATACTTACTACTTGTTCTCTATCCTCTGACCTAGACTCTCCATGCTGTCCTCCTTTCCTTTAATATGACTGTGGAACTTGTCTCCTGGCTCAGCTCCCCCTTCCCACTCACTCCTAAAGCATTACAACCTAGTTGCTATCTCACAACTTTATTATTATTTCTTTTAGAAGGTTAAGCTACCAATTCCGTGTTATTAAACATAGAAAATTCTTCATTATACTTGACCTCCTAACATTTGCCAGCAATAACCTAGAAATGGGCTCTTGCTTTTGGGGGGCCAACATATTGGTGTTGTGTCTGGTGTTCTGCCTGCCTCTCTGGCCTCAACTTATCAGTGCCCACTGTTGCATCCTGTACTCCTTTGTTTCTTAATTATTGGCACCTTTTGGGATTCTATCCTAGAACTCAGTTCTCTTCTCTTGAACACCCTTTCTGGATTATTTTTCTTACTCATAAGGCTTCCAGTATTCTAGATGCTAATGACTCCAACATTGATATTTCTAGCCCAGTTCTCTTATTATAGATTATACTCTATATACCTATTGGGTATTTCTGCTTGGAAATACATAGTCATCTTAAACTCACATATACCCACCACAGTCATCTTCCTCCTTACATAACATGCGAATCCCCTTGTGGTAATTATCCCAATGATTGCACACCCTACAATTTACCACGTCAGACCCAAACTTGGGTGTTTTCTCTGACTTCTCTCTGCCTCTTATTCTATAATCCAAGTAATCACCTAATTCTATAGATTCCACCTGCATTTTCTTTTTGCTTCTCTCCCTCCCAATACCACTAATTTCAGTCCTACATCACATCACTTGTTTAGATTATATAACCTCTTAGCTGGTGTCCTGAAATCCATTCCCTCCAATCTAGCCTCTGCACTTCAGTAATCTTTCTAAAATGTAGATTTTGTCATGGTATTTACCTGCTTATACTGCTTCAGTGATTTTCCATTGTACTCAGGACAAAGCCCAAACTTCTTACAAATTCTATATTCTGACCCTTTCAAGTGGCTCATCCTTCCCTGTCATTCTAAATTCCTGCTATATTAAACAACCCAAAGTTCTCACGCTTATATGCTTATTTGGCTTTATTCATATGCTATTTTCTTTGCTTGGCTGCTTCCCACACCCACCTGTCCTTCATCTGGTACACAGTAGGCACCTACTAAATATGTAGAGAAAAAATAATATACTGCACATAAAATAAAAACTTTGTTCTGTTGGGGAAAAGAAGTTCAATAGTATAAAGTCTATTATTATTTCTGTAAAGAAAATTTAAATGAAATCAAGAAATGATTGAGTGTTAAGCAAAACAGAGTTTGGTGTATATAAACTCAATTGAATATATGGTGACTTGGATCCATGGCTTCAATAAATCCAACTTATTTATTAGACCACATGAAACTCTTTCAGTAAGTATACCACATGTTGCCAAAAGTATTTATCTGGTGTGAGATTCACTTTAATAAAAGTCAAAATGTTCTTGTGATTGTTCTGAACATATGTGAAATAACTTGTCATTCTTGGGTCACATTTTTAGGGAGAAAGTTAGGAGGTATAAGAAAATGTCTAGGGTGAAACTGTGATTATAGCTACTAAAATATTTTTACACGAGTAAACATGGACTCATGAATTTTGAAAAGCATTTATTTGAAAAAATAAAAATTAAAAAAAGAAGCATTTATTTGCATACATGTGTGCAATATGGGTGCAACAAGGCATTTAGTTGGGTTGTCTGTAGCAAAGATAGTTGAATATTCTAGTTAAACCCCATCTTTACTGAAACATATCCAGTTAAATTGGGATTTAAATCATTCTGATTGGTGGAATTGGGTGGTGCCTCTTTTCCACATTTCTATTTGCATCTATTAATTTAGGAACTTTTTACTCTAACCTCATGCAATCTGGGTGTGTGCAAATATCTATAATGCAATGGAGTAGTCTTCAACTTTTGTAAGATAGTAGGGGGGGGGGGGAAAGACCTGGAGAGGAAACTCACTAAGGAAATATGGTCTCAATAGAAAAAAAATAGGTTCAAGATTTGGAAGGAGTTGTTAGTTACCAGTGCAGTGATGGCTACTTTTTACCCAATTCAACTCAACCATTCTGGATACATGAGTGCTTTGGGAAATTTAACAAATCAGGCACAAGCCTGCCACAAAGATAGCCTTTGTGGCCACCTTTATGGACTGTCTCACAGAGAGAGGGGGTAATCCTTCCTCTGTGAAATATTTCCTGAACTGTGAGTAGTGAGAGGCAATGACAGTGTGACACCAGTGCATATCAAGATACGGTGATGACCAAGGCTGATCATTGTTGCTTCTATCCTTTAGATGTGTGTTAGAGATCACTCATGTCCTTGAAGTATATCAGTGCCGTTTCAGGGTGTATACAAATATGCCTGGAAATCCTCTAAAATATCAGGGAGGTGAATGAAGCAAAAATACTGGATTACAAGTAATCAAAATAAGAGTTTGGAGCATTATGTAAGGGATATCTATATATATGAACTCCTTTGTACGTAAAGCTGTTACATCTGTAATATCCCGGTTAGAAAATGTTAACAGAAATGGTATTAGCTGATCCTGTTACCTAAGTATTTCCCATCAAGTTAAGAAACTTACAGGGTTATAGAAGAGAGTATATATTCTTTGTATTTGGAGTCAATCCCCTATTGGAGAGAAATCAACATTTGTGATGTACCAAAGAAAATATCATCATTTATCTCAGCGCTTTAGTTGTACAAATTAAATACATTCAGGGTTATTGACATAGTAACTGATATAATAAAAAGCTATCTAGAGTTTACTTTGGTAGAATAATTCATTTTATTATTCTGATACAAAACCTTTCGTGCAATACTTATGACCTCATTAAAAACATAAGTAGGACACTTACATTTTCAGTTTTATTTTACTGTATTTTAATGAAAAACTTTGTGTTAGATTGAGAGATACAAATATAGAGATTAGTAAATATTTCAGGGAAGGAGCCTCCAGAAACCACTTCTTTGAATATGTAGGACCAAATGCTTGCTGTCCACTTTCACTTTTAACACAAATAATTTTTTTTGTTTTTCCTTGGATAATTGTTCTGTTTTTGAACTATGAAAATGAGGAGAAATTAATCCAAGAATTTTGTTTCCTAGGCTCCCACAGAAATAAATCTGTTTCAGGTTATATTATAAGACTAAAAATATTTGCATTTCTGAGCACATGATTAGGCAGACAGAAATTATTCTTCAAGTAATATGGCAATGGTGATTTCCCAAAAATGGCATATTGGGTTATTGTTACCAATTCTTCACTCCCTCTCTGTGAAAGAATTTTTCACATACACTCTTTGCTATGCTACTTTGCAGTTCTATAAAAGTTTCACTAGACACGGTCAGGTATATTTTCCCTGCACCATTGACTCTGGGCTTCTCCATGCAGCTTGCTTTGGCCAATGGATTATTCAGTGGGTGTGATAGGTCTAGAGGCTTTACTGTGTGTCCACGCTTAGGCTTGCCCTCTCACACTTTTACCATCTGCCATAAGATGCCTGCAGCAGCTATGGTCCAAGGAGTATGAGAAGACATACGGAATAGCGTGAACACAAGCCATAGCCTGGAGCCAAGATCAGAACATCTCAGTTGGGGTCAGTAGATCTAAAGGCTACATATGGTGCTTTAAGTGAGAAATAATTGTTTACTATTTTAAGCCACTGGAATTTAGACTTTTGGGGTTGTTAAGCAGCAAAATTGCCCCAAAACCCTATCTGATGTATTCAGTATCTTCCCACCCTTTTTCTTATAACTCTTATTTTCTTATAAGAGAATTTCTTTGATAACTCTTCTATGATATTCATTCCTCTTGTAACTTTTCTATGGTATTCAACCAGTCATAGAGTATCTGTGGGAAAATAATTTTTTAGGTAATCCCCCAATTTTTATATGAAATATATTCCAAAATACCATGTATTTGTTTTTAAATTTTTCAAATAAATGGTACTTTTATTTAAAAATTAATTTGAAATCACTTTTAAAATGCTTATTTTGGGGCGCCTGGGTGGCTCAGTTGGTTAAGCAGCCGACTTCGGCTCAGGTCACGATCTCGCAGTCAGTAAGTTCAAGCCCCGCATCGGGCTCTGTGCTGACAGCTCAGAGCCTGGATCTTGTTTCAGATTCTGTGTCTCCCTCTCTCTCTGACCCTCCCTGTTCATGCTCTGTCTCTCTCTGTCTCAAAAATAAACGTTAAAAAAAATTAAAAAAAAAATAAAATGCTTATTTTTAGTAAAAAGACTGGATAATATGTATTTTTAGCAGGGAAAAGTCACAGCATAACGATAAAAAGATTACTTTCAAAATTTCTATTTATAGCATAGGCAGTTCAGCTGCTTGCAGGAAATCAATACTTTATCAGTCTTAAGTTATATTTTGAGTTTTTCTTATACAGTTTAATACTTGGAGTTAAATTAAAATTAAATTGGCATAGTTTATCAGTTTAATAATGATAATAATTTAAAATATGTAATATTAGGTTTATACCAATCAGTTTCTCTTAACAAAATAGAGGAAATGTTATAGAACAAAACCAAAATCCAACAAGAAACAAACAAATAAAAACAGATGAAAAATGTTTTGGATTAGGAGTATGTAGCTTTGGGATGCTAACCAAATTTTGTGTCTGACTGTGGCCACTTTTGTACCTTCTTAATCTTGTAGAAATGCTATAACAAATAAATGACTTGGAAGGGAGTGTCATTTTTGAAATATCTGGAGCATTGTAATTTAAGTTCATGCCCAAGACATTAGGAAATAGGCCCTTCAGAGGAAACACACTAGAGACATTTCAACAAGTAAATAATATTGTGAAAGGTCTTCCAGCAGTTTAGAGCAAAGTCTCTATAAAAATCCAAAGTAACATTATTAATAATTTGTATTTACCACAGTGTCTTTCTCTGGGGATCTCTTGAAGCACTTTGCAAAACTTCATAAGTATCTTTATTTTCATAGATAGCAGAAGCTATATTCTAACCCATTCCATGTGTCATATTTATTTAATGTATAACTAGATTTGCACATCAAGAATCAGGACAAAGCACTTTCTGCAGAGTGATAATTTCATACCAGAGTCATGGAACTTTTTGGAAGAAAGAGCAATTCAGCATTATCTTCTAATGCCACTTCAGGGCTCTGCTTATACCTGCCTCACCTTTCTCATTCTAATTGGAACAAACTTAGACCAATGTCAAGGTTTCATCGTTTCTAACGACTGGATATACCAGAACATCATTGGAGTTGGAGAATTCAGGAATTATTTATTCCTGTTGCCTCCTTTTTTTTTCTCTCTGACAGACTCCCATCTTTGTCCTTTGTTTGCAAATCTCACTTCCTGCCCCACTTACAAACTACCTTTTATTCTGCTTTGGGAAGGCAGCAGGATTCAGAGAAAGTGCTATGGATCAGGCATCTATAAACCCTTGTCCAAGTGCTGACTTAGCTGGGGGTTAAGAGAGAGGAAAGGGAGCAAAAGGGAAGCAGAATAATTTAGTCGGGTTAAAATAGTGCCTACCATATAGAATTGTTGAGGAAATTAAGTGAGTAAAGCACATAGAAGATGCTTGGTATGTTGGAAGCACTGATAAGTGCCAAGTCTTTATTGTCGTCGTCTGCTTTGCAAGCTCACTCACTTTGCAATTCTGTATTGAGGGCTGTACAGTTAATGTCTGAAGTATCCTTAAAGTTATCTTTGAATGATGTTAATTCATAGATTACCTTCAGCAAACTTGATAATTCTCATCTTTATAAAAAAATTTCTAATCTTGTAATATGCTTGCCAGGGTTTCATAACAGAATTCTGTTGGCTTCTTAAATGAGTTAGGAAGTGCTCCCATATTTTCTTTTCTGGAAATCTTTGTGTAAGATGGACATTACCGCTTCCTATAATGTTTAGAAAATTTCACGGTTAAGGCCATCTAGTCATGAATTTTACATGTGGGAAGAATTCTATTTCTGGATTCAGTATCTCAAATTGTTATAGTCTTTTAATATTTCCTATTTCTTATATCAATTTGGTTAGCACTTTTTGCTACTTTCCACTTCACCTAACTTTTGAAATTTGTAAGCCTAAATTCTTCATAATATTCATAATATTCTCTTAGCTTTTAACCTCCCTTTTTTATCCAGCTGTTGGTTCTTTATGCTTTTTGTTGTGTGTTCTTAGTCATTCTTACAAGAGCTTATCACTTTTTAAGACTTTTCAAAGACCCTACATTAGGGTTACCCAAGAGCATATGATTCTTAAATTCTAGAATGATCTTGACCAGACTGGGCTAGCACAGTTTGGCTACTCATTTGCTTAGATATATGTTTTCAACTGTGGGATTCAATACAAATGCTTCAATTTATGTAGAGAAATGTAAGTACTTTGGATAGTAGACAGCATAAATAAAGGCATAGACGAGCTGAAGACAGAGCAGAAGACATGATTCACTGTCTGAAGGCCATCTGGACATGCCTAAGGAAGAGTCAGATGCATGGGAAAAAGTAATTTCAATTTGTTTACAGGATTATGTTTAGGAGTAACAATAGGCTTTTTAATAGGTTTCTCTAATGTAACTCAAAAACAGTTAATCCCAAACATATACTGAACAAACATATACTGAACAATCTGGTAAACTGACAAGAAATTGACATTAAAGCTTTTTGCAGCACATTGGTGTATGATGAACTACAGACTAATAGAGTATTTTAAGATACTATATTAGAAAGCAAGTTTGAACATGGAGACGATGCATGATTGTGTAACAGCTGCTGTGAATATTAATAATACTGCTTAATGACTTTTGTTTTCCCATGGCATGCTCAAAAATTGTTTTAAATTAATTTTTAAATGACTGTTCCTCATGCCTTTTAGCAGTTTGAGCACAGCATTAATTCAGTTTACCCTGATGAGCTAATGCCTTTATAAATGCAAGTATACAACCATTCACAGGAACACCTAATTAAACAGTGTACCTTTTCTTGGGGTTACGTTTTAACAATTAAAGCTGTGTTTCAGGGATTAAATAATGGGGAGTTCATTTACTTTTAAAATTGCAATCAGGGATGGCAAATTTTGACTGTAAATATTAAGTTATTTACCTTTATAAGGCTGTGTACTGTGCCGATCTGTATAGTGTCTGGTATCTTCAAGATGAATTAAACATTGGTGCTTTTAGCATTTTATAATCCTAGATCATGCCAAACTGAAAATGGAAAAGCTCCTGGGAAACGTGACTTCTATTCTGAGCCAATCAGTATTTTTCACACTGATCTGTTTCAGGTTTGATAGATCTAATTTCCCACGTATACCATTTGTTTTCAGCATGCTCTTAGGATTTTGAACCCCAGTACATGACATTTGGATAATTTAAGCTGGCTTTGTACACAATAAAAAAGGATTCCCTCAAAATATGACTAGTGGTCTTTAAAAAGATAAATTTTATTACCATTTATATAATATATGTAGAGCACTGATTATTTATTTTGGAGTTAGAGATATTGTGGGAAATATTTATTTTGACCATTGAAGATACAGAGTTAGGTTTCAAAGTCCTTCAATAGTGGATCAAAACACATATTGATAGAAACTAAAAACTAATCTCTGTATTTCAGTATAAAAAAGAAACCTATCTTTAGTTGTAGGAAGTATGTGAACATAGATTAACATAGAACATAGATTAACATGTGTGTTTTAAAATATAGACTGATTCTTGAAGATAGTTTATATAATTATGACCAAAAATATAATAGTGTCTGTTATGAGTACTTAGGTGCTAGCATTGCCCTAGATACCTTTCAGACATTTTCCTATATAATTATTGTCACTGCATATATCACATATGTCACATATGTGTATTATCACATATTACATGTGTGTATTAGTCATGTTGAGAAAGGCAGTCTTTTAATCTCCAAGGCCATATATGAATGGGCCTTGGACCCAAAATACTTTCTTACCAAGGGATGAAGAATCCTTACAGTTTGTACTAGGCTTGTCACCTTGTGTGGGAATATCTTTCCCTATTTCGGACTCAGTGTGTTCCTTTGTTATGTTTAAGGAAATGTATCATGTGGCATCTGTCCAGTCTCACTGCTATATCTGTCCCCTGCAGGTAGGAGACAGGATCCTTGGTTCTGCAGCAACACTAAGATAGATAAATGGGACTTGCTGGCTGTGGGGGACCAACGCTCACTAATGAAGCTGACCTTCTGTCTCTTCTCTGTGTGAGTAAAACATAGTTCCCTACCCAGTGCTTGACCTGTTGTGTTTTCCTTGGCAACTCAGATACCAAGATGAGGTGGGCAAAAATGTTCTGACTTCTACTCCTGGTAATTGGCAACCAATGATACTTGCTTGACAATCCACCTTATACAACTGAAACAGCCAAGGCTAAGAATATTGGGAGACAGTTTCTTCATAGTATACATAGTATCAGCTCATATTCCATATTATTTTTTAAAGGATGTTTGTATAGCAAACTGCATAGGAAGATATTATTAGTGTCTTGAACCAAGGTAAAGGGCTGAATTATTTTCCCCCGACCAGTATAATATAGTATCTTCCTGTGTTTAACATTTTAGCTAACAGACTCCTTTAAAATCTCCTAAGCTTGAAGTTTCTCAGATGGCAAACTCACTGTGTGCCTAGCATCTACAT
This sequence comes from Panthera uncia, assembly GCF_023721935.1. Classification (NCBI taxonomy): domain Eukaryota; kingdom Metazoa; phylum Chordata; class Mammalia; order Carnivora; family Felidae; genus Panthera; species Panthera uncia. The sequence goes on along the minus strand of NW_026057582.1, from coordinate 51,883,046 downwards.
GGGCCTGCCTCCATATCACTTCCATGGGATTTGAGGGACAAGGGGGAATTGAAGTGAGCATGAAACCATGCTGATTTCCGTGTCATTAATAATGAAGTTCTTTGTCTATGATCTAGTCGTTTCATCTGTTTACCAGAATCTGTAAAACTTGTGATAGGCAAATTTGTTGGCTTTCAAGTGTGGTAAAATCTTAGACTCTTCACAGTTCTTGGCAAAGGGAAATTAATTATCTTGATGAAGACAATGTAGACAGTGAGTAGCAAAGTTTTTTGATATTTGAGACAAGATTGGTCTCCTAAAGTTAGCTTACATGCTATTTGCCTTTCTAATAGCTGCAGGCTTCAATATGGAAGATGTAGTATTGCACGAACTTAAATCTGCTCATTTTATGATGGTGCTTTTTGCTAAACAGAAGTTTATTTTTATATCAAAGTTATCAGTTGTCTTTCTTCATACATAGCTTCAGGATTTTGTGTCATAGTTAGAAAATCTTTGTCATACCTGGTCATAAAATAATTTACTTTGTTTTATCCTAGTAATTTCATGTCCTAGTAATTTTATGGTTCAGATTTAAATAATAGGACCATCAGGAATTTTCCCTGGTATATATTGTTAGATCCCGATAAAACCCATAAAACCTTGTTTGTTTGGTTTTTCTGTTTGTTTGTTTGGTTTTTTCCAAATGCTTATCAGGTTTTTCTGAAACAAATTTTCTTTGTAGTACATCATTTTCCCGATGATTTAAGATGAGAACTTTATCAAATATTAAAGTCTCTTGTTCATCTTAATTTCTGCATACATACTATGTCCATTGACATAATGTCAGTATCACTCTTAATTTCTGAGGCATGCACTCTCCCTCTCTCTCTCTGTGTCTCTCTCTCTATATATATATATTTTTTTTTTCTTAATGTTTATTTATTTATTTTGAGAGACAGAAAGAGAACACAAGAGGGGCATAGAGAGAGCAGAGAGAGAATCTCAAACAGACTCTGCTCTGTCAGTGGGAGCCTGATACTGGGCTCTATCTCATCCTGAGATCATGTCTTGAGTGGAGATCAAGATAGGACTCTTAACCAACTGAGCCACCCAGGCACCCCTCTCGAGTATATTTTAATATTTAATCACATTGCTTTTCTTTCATAGATTTTTTTAGCTATTATTTTACTTTTCATGACTTAAAGTTACTTAAAATTACTTTTTCATATTTAAATACAAAAGCTAAGAGTGGAAATCCTTATCGCATTCCTCACCTCAGCTACAAAATATTCCATATTTCACTATTGAGAGCACTGTTTGCTATTATAAGTTTCATGCTCTTTATCAGTTCCCTTCTGTACCTAGTTTGCTGAGAATTTTTATCATGCATGGGTGTTAATTTTTGTCAAATAGCTTTTCTTACACTCCTTTATTCTTCCAATGTTTTATAGTATTCATTAACCACATTTACAGATATATTTTGAAAGTTAAATTGGTCTTGCATTTCTGAGATGAATTCTATTTGTTTGTGACATATTATCATCGATAGATGGATAGATGATAGATAAGCAGATACATTAGATTTGATTCACTTGTTTTGATCCATGTTCATGAGAGAAATGGTAACTGATGAGGGACCATAAGGTAAACTGAGGGCAAAACACAAGCTAGCACACACCCCTCCCCTTAGGTGGGATATCCTCATGTACTATTGGCTGCCCAAGAACAAAGGAAAGGAAAGAAAACAAAGAGTTAACTGATGGAGATCACAGACATGCAGGACATGAGCCTCCACCAGTTTACAAATATCTTAGTAAATCACAAGAAAAAGGCAATCTTATATCAATAGCCTAATCTCCAGAAACCTGTAGACTCAGTTTCCTGGAGTCCTAATATCACCTTTCCCTCCATAGTGATGTGGGAAACAAAGGCAAGAAGAAATAGCAGGTAAAATTAAACTTCCCTATAACCTGCAGCCCACTGACCAATACTTGAGGCAAATACAGAGTATACCATTTCTCCAGGAAACCCCTACTGTCATAATGTTAATGCCTTACTAGAGGGAAAAAAACCTTAATTTGACAATAGCAAAACCCCTGGCATATTATGAGTCCTCTTTGGCAATATCGAATTTTTTCTGGAGGCCTCCCTTTTGACTTTACCCCCTTGGTATATACCCAGTCACTCTTCACAACCACAGTGTAGCTCTTTCTGCCCATGGGTCCTGTCCCAGTGCTTTAATAAAATCACCTTTTTGCACCAAAGACGTCTCAAGAATTTTCTTGGCCTTTGGCTCTACACCCCCAGCACTCCAAAACCCCATCAACTTTCCTTGGAATTAATCAGATATTGTTTATTTGTCATTCCATTTTGCCCTCTAATGTTTTGTTAGTACATACTTTTATCATGCTTTTAGTGAATTCCCTAAAAATTACAATATACAGTCTTGCCTTATCACATTCTTATAGTCCTTTTATTACTCCCCTTAAAATGTAAGAAGCTTTTGAAGGGTAGGGAATATGCCACTCCAAAATATGACTCTGTGAGTTCAGGACATGCCACTCCAAAACATGCTACTTTGATATATTGATTTTTTTTGAGCTACAGCCACTTGTAAAACAGCAAATGCAGGGTGGGGCTTTCTCTGAATTCTTCTTATCTGCCTAAAGACTGATCCTCTGAAAGTAACTCCATTGTCAGAAATCCTCTCCCTGGGAATTTCATTAACCAGGGAAGATTCACTCTTCTCATAGAAAGGAGATTAGAAGGTGGCATCACCCCCAGACAAAGTGGATTACAAACCATTCTATCTGCTATCTTTTCTGCTAAGGGCCCCTTCATCTTTCCCCCAAATTATTTACTCTCCCCTAAGAGGCCTATACACACCACCCTCCCCTTTCCTTATTAAGACATTTAAGCTTGAATTCTAAGCTATGTTTGGAGTGGAGGTTACTTCTTTCTCCTAGGTATTTCCTATGTATACGTGAAGTTTACATGTTCATTGATGATGTTTTGGGGTGATGGTGGGGTAGTCTGGAGCTGACGACCAAGAAAGAATTCTTGAAGACGTCTTTGGTGCAAAAAGGTGATTTTATTGAAGCATGGGGTCAGGACTCATGGACAAGAACTGCACTGGGGTTGTGATGGGTAGCTCATCATATACCCTCAGGTTGGGAGGGGGTCAGGGATGGAGTAAGTCTCTAAGGAATTTTGGAAGCAAGTTTCCAGGACCTTGTGGGGCTAGCTGTTGCTAGGAAAATGCCATTTTGTACCGTTTAATAAAACCTCAGTCATGAGACCCTTCAGATGTATATCAGGGGTACGTAAGCTTAGAGTATGATTGCCAGCATATATCTCAGGGCAGCTTAGATAAAGGAAGTTGACTTACAGAATCCTCAAGGTTGGGATAATGTTAAGCTAAGGTTCTCTTTTGCCTCTAGCAAAGTGTCATCATTGAGGCAGTTAAGCTACTAGAGGGAGGTCACTCTGCTTGTTTCAAGGACTTGTCAATGGACTGTAGCAGTAAGGGAATTTAATTTTTCATTTGCCTTAGTTTCCCACATTACCATGGCAAGTACTTAAAACGCTTTCCTTTGTTCTTGGGTAGCCAGGAGTGTTCAAGGAATATCACACATATTCCACCTGGGGCGGGGGTGGGGGCTGCTAGCTTGTGCTTTACCCCTCAGCTTGTCTCATGCTGCCCATCATTAATAGACTGTTTTCTTTTACTAATCTTTTATCACAAGGATTTCAACTAAAAACTCAGAAGGGTACAGGGAAAATTATTTTTCCTCCCCTATATAAAGTAGATTTTACATGAAATTTTAAATTTATGTAGTTTTGGAATCATTTGTTTCATCAACCAGGAAATATTTTTCCCCAAAATTAAAATGTTCTTTCTTCTTCTAACATCAATACTCATAATAATGATATTTACACTTATTACATTTTTAGAGTGTACTTAGTATGCAAGTAAGTTTCACTCCTATCCTCTTCAGAGGGTTTCACTTGCCTCTCTCATGGATTTTAAAACTTCCATGTATCTATAATCTGAAGGTCGTGAGTTCAGTCTCATAAAACTTCCATGTATCATTTTGCTACCCTGTTTTATACTCAGAGAAAGTCTCAGCATTTTAAATCCTTTTTAATTGCTATTTATATAAGAAAGCTGCATAAATATCTGTCTAAAATCAGTGTAACTGCTGATAATGAATATTGCTTTGTTGCATACACCTAAAAAGATTTAATTTCCAAAGGACTCTGGCTACAGAATTCTTTTGGCAGTTAAAGTACCTGCTGTTTTTATGAGAATTTTATCATATTTCATATACAAGAAGATTGCCAAAGTGTGAATTATCAAATCTATAGGGTTGTGTTGCAAAATAAGCTGCTAAAGAAGCATGATTAGCTAATTACGTCTAATGAGTCTGAAAACAAAACACCTCCTCCAAACAGGAAGTATTAGGAAGGGATCTTTTTTCTTTCTTTCTTTCTTTCTTTCTTTCTTTCTCTCTCTTTCTTTTTTTTTTTTTTTTTTTTTTTTTTTTGCCTCTTGTGCCTTCTTAGTAAGAAGGATTGACTGTTTTCCCTAAAACTTATTTTTTGTTTGCTTAACAAGCTGATACCTGCTGATAAAATGGCTTTATTTCCAAGTGATAAATTATCTTAATTAACTTTAATTGTTTGTAGACAATTTTATGCAAATGGAGACAATTAAGAAATAGAAATATAAAGATATTTTTATTAACATGTTTTATTTTTATTTTTTTAAATTTACATCCAAATTAGTTAGCATATAGTGCAACAATTTCAGGAGTAGATTCCTTAGTGCCTCTTACCCATTTAGCCCGTCCCCCCTCCCACAATCCCTCCAGTAACCCTCAGTTTGTTCTCCATATTTATGAGTCTCTTCTGTTTTGTCCCCCTCCCTGTTTTTATATTATTTTTGTTTCCCTTCCCTTATGTTCATCTGTTTTGTCTCTTAAAGTCCTCATATGAGTGAAGTCATATGATTTTTGTCTTTCTCTGACTAATCTCACTTAGCATAATACCCTCCAGTTCCATCCATGTAGTTGCAAATGACAAGATTTCATTGTTTTTGATTGCTGAGTAATACTCCATTGTATAAATATACCATATTTTCTTTATACATTCATCCATTGATGGACATTTGGGCTCTTTCCATACTTTGGCTATTGTTGGTAGTGCTGCTATAAACATGGGGGTGCATGTGTCCCTTTGAAACAGCACAAAATGCCTAGAAGTGAAATTGCTGGGTCATAGGGTAGTTCTATTTTTAGTTTTTTGACGAACCTCCATACTGTTTTCCAGAGGGTCTGCACCAGCTTGCATTCCCACCAACAATGCAAAAGAGAGCCTCTTTTTCTGCATCCTCGCCAACATCTGTTGTTGCCTGAGTTGTTCATGTTAGCCATTCTGACAGGTATGAGGTGTTATCTCATTGTGGTTTTGATTTGTATTTCCCTGATGATGACTGATGTTGAGCATTTTTTCATGTGTCAATTGGCCATCTGGATGTCTTCTTTGGAGAAGTGTCTATTCATGTCTTTTGCCCATTTCTTCACTGGATTATTTGTTTTTTGGGTGTTGAGTTTGATAAGTTCTTTATAGATTTTGGATAATAACCCTTTATCTGATATGTGATTTGCAAATATATTCTCCCATTCTGTCAGTTGCCTTTTGGTTTTGCTGATTGTTTCCTTCACTGTGCAGAAGCTTTTTATTTTGATGAAGTCCCAGTAGTTAATTTTTGCTTTTGTTTCCCTTGCCTCCAGAGATGTATTGAGTAAGAAGTTGCTGTCGCCAAGATCAAAGAGGTTTTTGCCTCCTTTATCCTCGAGGATTTTGATGGCTTCCTGTCTTACATTGAGGTCTTTCATCCATTTTGAGTTTATTTTTGTGTATGGTGTAAGAAAGTGGTCCAGGTTCATTCTTCTGCATGTCGCTGTCCAGTTTCCCCAGCACCACTTGCTGAAAAGATTGTCTTTATTCCATTGGATATTCTTTCCTGCTTGGTTAAAGATTAGTTGGCCATATGTTTGTGGGTCCATTTCTGGGTTTTCTGTTCTGTTCCATTGATCTGAGTCTGTTCTTGTGCCAGTACCATACTGTCTTGATGATTACAGCTTTGTAGTATAGCTTGAAGTCTGGGATTGTGATGCCTCCTGCTTTTTTTTTTTTTTTTTTTTTTTTTTCTTTTTCAAGATTTCTTTGGCTGTTTGGGGTCTTTTGTGGTTCCATACAAATTTTAGGATTATTTGTTCTAGCTCTGTGAAGAATGCTGGTGTTACTTTCATAGGGATCATGTTGAATATGTAGATTGCTTTGGGTAGTATTGACATTTTAACAATATTTGTTCTTCCTATCCAGGAGCATAGAATCTTTTTCCATTTCTTTGTGTCTTCTTCAATTTCTTTCATCAGCTTTCTATAGTTTTCAGTGTATAGATTTTTCACCTCTTTGGTTAGATTTATTCCTGGGTATTTTATGGTTTTTGGTGCTACTGTAAATGGGATAGATTCCTTGATTTCTCTTTCTGTTGCTTCATTTTTGGTGTACAGGAATGCAACCGATTTCTGTGAATTGATTTTATATCCTGCAACTTTGCTGAATTCATGAATCAATTCTAGTAGTTTTCTGGTGAAATCTTTTGGGTTTTCCATATAGAGTATCATGTTATCTGCAAAGAGTGAAAATTTGACCTCCTCCTGGCCGATTTGGATGCCTTTTCTTTGTGTTGTCTGATTGCAGAGGCTAAGACTTCCAATACTATGTTGAATAACAGTGGAGAGAGTGGACATCCTCTCTTGTTCCTGGCCTTAGGGGGAAAGCTCTCAATTTTTTCCCATTGAGGATGATATTAGCACTGGGTCGTTCATATATGGCTTTTATGATCTCGAGGTATGCTCCTTCTTATCCCTACTTTCTTGAGGGTTTTTATCAAGAAAGGATGCTGTATTTTGTCTAATGCTTTCTCTGCATCTATTGAGACGATATTATGGTTCTTGTCCTTTTTTTTTATTGATGTGATGAATCACGTTAATTGTTTTGTGGAACCAGCCCTGCATCCCAGGTATAAATCCTGTTTGGCTGTGGTAAATAATTCTTTTAATGTAGGATACAGTTGGCTAATATCTTGTTGAGGATTTTTTCATCCATGTTCATCAGGGAAATTGGTCTATAGTTCTCCTTTTTAGTGGGATCTCTGTCTGGTTTTGGAATTAAGGTAATACTGGCTTCCTAGAAAGAGTTTGGAAGTTTTCCTTCCATTTCTATTTTTTGGAACAGCTTCAAAAGAATCGGTGTTAACTCTTCCTTAAATGTTTGGTAGAATTCCCCTGGAAAGCCATCTGGCCCTGGACTCTTGTTTTTTTGGCAGATTTTTGATTACTAGTTCGATTTCCTTACTGGTTATGGGTCTGTTCAAATTTTCTATTTCTTCCTGTTTCAGTTTTGGTAGTTTATATGTTTCTAGGAATTTGTCCGTTTCTTCCAGATTGCCCATTTTACTGGCATATAATTGCTCATAATAGTCTCTTATTATTGTTTGTATTTCTGCTGTGTTGGGTGTGTTCTCTCCTCTTTCATTCTTGATTTTATTTATTTGGGTCCTTTCCTTTTTCTTTTTCTTTTCAATCAAACTAGCTAGGGGTTTATCAATTTTGTTAATTCTTTCAAAGAACCAGCTTCTGGTTTCATTGATCTGTTCTACTGTTTTTTTGGTATCGATAGCATTAATTTCTGCTCTCATCTTTATTATTTCGTGTCTTCTGCTGGTTTTGGGCTTTATTTGCTGTTATTTTTCCAGGTCCTTAAGGCATAAGGTTAGGTTGTGTATCTGAGATCTTTCTTCCTTCTTTAGGAAGAACTGGATTGCTATATACTTTCCTTTTATGACCGCCTTTGCTGCATCCCAGAGGTTTTGGGTTGTGGTCTTACCATTTTCATTGACTTCCATATACTTTTTAATTTCCTCTTTAACTTTCTGGTTAACCCATTCATTCTTTAGTAGGATTTTATTCAGTCTCCAAGTATTTGTTTCCTTTCCAATTTTTTTCTTGTGGTTGATTTCGAGTTTCATAGCATTGTGGTCTGAAAACATGCACGGTATGATCTTGATCTTTTTGTACTTGTTGAGGGCTGATTTGTGTCCCAGTATATGGTCTATTCTGGAGAATGTTCCATGTGCACTGGAGAAGAATGTATAATTCCCCTGCTTTAGGATGAAATGTTCTGAATATATCTGTTAAGTCCATCTGGTCCAGTGTGTCATTCCAAGCCATTGTTCCCTTGTTGATTTTTTGATTATATGATCTGTCCAGTGTTGTGAGAAACATAAAGATTTAATAGGGAACATGAACAAGAGCCTGAGGAAAAATAAAACTTTCCATTCTTTTTGAAGTTTGAGATTGATGATAATGTTGACGATAACAATTAAAGATGGAGTGGGAAAAAGAAAAAAAATGGTAATTTGCATGACTAGGGATCCAAACTTTGGATATTGAAGAAAATCAAAGAAAACATACATAGCTTGCTGTTTGGTATGTGAGTGTGGTTCTGAAACAGTTTTTGCTCAGATAAATCAATATTTCAGTCTAGGTATTTTTTTTGAACATTTTGTTTGCTGGAATTGTGGCTAAACAGTTTACACTAGAAATTGAAAGTCCGTTAGAAGAAATTTCACAACATTCTGCTGCCAGGTTGCATTCTTTCAAGAGTTTAATTACACTTACTTCCTAAGGTCAATGCATTTCTTTTCCATATATTTAAAATTGTGATTGATAGCGTGACTTGAAAATACAAATATTTTTAGACAAACGGCTTTCTTTGTATTTTATATGAAAATTGTGATCTCTTTAACTTTAAAAATTTATTTATCTCACCCATAACTAGAAGTTTATGGTTGACCTTAAAAGGTTTTAAGAAAAAATTTGGTATTTGGTGTTTTTAAAAAAATCATTAAGGAAAAATAACTTATTGTGTAAGGCACTATATAATATATAAGACACTCTTTGAAATATAAATATGGATAAGACTATTTATAAAGAATCCTGGAAGATATACATAGAAGGAATCTCTTTTTGGTTCTTCCTGGATTTATTTCTTGAGTTCTCAAAATGCAATTTTTTGTTTTGTTTTGTTTTGTTTTATTTATTTTTGAGAGAGAGAGAGAGAGAGAGAGAGAGAGAGCTGGGGAGGGGCAGAGAGAGAGAGAGGGAGACACAGAATCTGAAGCAGGCTCCATGCTTTGAGCTGACAGCACAGAGCTGGATGTGGGGCTCGAACTCACGAACCATTAGATCATGACCTGAGCTGAAGTGAGACCCTCAACCGACTGAGCCACCCAGGTGCCTCAAAATACATATTTTAACTTAATTATACTAATCATAACGTGTAACAAAACATTAGTTGTTTCGTCTGCCTTTCTTCCTTAAAGGAGCTACATTTGTCTTTTGTTGACCTTTGTTTCAAATGGGAATCACACTCTTTGTAAGTCCTTGCCTCCTTTGTCACAGTGATTGGCCTATGAGTGAGCACCTGTGCTGACAGCTCAGAGCCGGGAGACTGCTTTGGATTCTGTGCCTCCCTCTCTATCTGCCCCTCCCTCTCTCTCTCTCTCTCTCTCTCTCAAAAAATATATAAATAAATAAATATTAAAGAAAAGTTCTAAGAGTATCAGTTTAGAGGCCACTAGTACTTTGCACATGTGCAAAAAGCCGGTAGATAGATAATAACGAACCTGTGAGAAAGAAGAAGCAATGAGTTGGAAAAAAAAGAGAAAAGATATTGACAATAAACATGTTACTAATTTTAGTTTTTGAAGGCCAGCACCACACTCCTTCCTTCAACTTGATTGACTCAAAATTTATTTTTTGTCTAATCTAGCTCAATGAGAGTTTCTGTAACCAAGAGTTTTGAACACTGTATTTCTTCCTTATTTGACTCTTAATTACCTTCCATTCATTTAATAGCTTCTCCTCTCAGTGTAGATATTCCCCAAAATTCCTTCTTCTCTTCCCTTATAGAGAAACTTTTCTAACTTTTCTGTCTATGTCTTTCCTTCCCTTAAGTGATAGAACCTTGACTGGCTCCATATGCTCATTAATTTCTCAAACATTATCCTTCTGCATTTTGCTTTTATTTCTACCATTCTCCTAAAAACTGTTTTTCAAAGTTCCTAGAAAACAAATTCAATATGAGTTGAAAAGTTTTTAATGCCTTCTCTGTACCAGACTCTTTCTGGTACTGAGTGAAGAAGACTAGGGGTGCAGAAGACAAGTCCCTCCTATGATAGAGCTCACATTCCAGTAGGGGAAATAAGTCATAAATAAATGCATTTTTTGAAAGAAAAAAAAGGTAAATTTGAGCACAAAATGGAATTTTTGCTAGTGATAATAAAACATAATACATTAAAGTCGGAGCAACTTGGTTCCCCCAGATTAAAATGATAAGGTAGTATTTATAGTTCAGTTTTGTAGACAGGAATCAACAGTTCTAAGTGGATACTCTTTATATTTGATGAAAAAATAATTTACTTTGATATTGATGAAAAAAATAATATATTTTCTTTGATAGGGAGCAAAATAATTCCTTTTTCCTGGTTTAGCTCATTATATAAGATTTTTAGTACGGATCTCTCCTCCAATGCTTATTATTTAATGTAAGACTTAAAATATCAGTCTTTTAGAAATAAAATTTCCAGGCCACAGTAGGTGATATATTCCATGTTGAATTGAGGATCAAATTTAGCTCAAGGCAAAGATTCACCTTTTTAATGTATAATACAAAATCATTATTTTAGACGTTTATGTTATATAACTATTTGACTCAAAGTCAGGAAATAATAACTGCTATGGGGAAAACAATGGCAAGGAAAAGAGAGTGGAAGGGGTAGGTCTGTTTTTGTCTAGTAAGGAATGGACTTATTGAGGGGGTGACATGTATGAAGTGAAGGTAGTGTAAAATTAAGGAGGTAGAAGGAACAGGATGTCTAGGCACCTGGGTGGCTCAGTTGGTTAAGTGTCTGACTCTGGATTTCGGCTTACGTCATGATCTCATGGTTTGTGGGTTTGGGCCCACATAGGGTTCTGTGCTGATAGTGCAGAGCCTGCTTGGGATTCTCTCTCTCTCTCTGCTCCTCCTCCACTCATACTCTTTCTCTCACTCCTTCAAAATAAATAAACATTTAAAAAAGAAAAAGAAAAGGAAGGAACAGCAGGTGGAAAAACCTTGAGGTGGGAATTCACCTGGCATGCTAAAGAAGTAGCCTGAAAGCTAGAACAGAGGATTAGCAGGAGAGCTGGAGGGGCGGGGAAAGTCAGAGATGCCAGGATCAGTCTGAGCAGTGCATTTGGAAGCCTTTGGAGTGCTTTGAGAGGTAAATGAAATGATCTAAATTTTGTGTTTCAAAGTCCACCAAAGCTGCTCTATGGACAACTGTGGGTAGTCAGACAACTGCTCCCTTCCAAGGGCAACTGTGTTACAGAAGGGTGGAAGAGAAACTGGTCCTTGTCTTACAGAGTTGAAGAGTGAATCTCATGAACAACAGAGAGGGAGCAAAGCAATAGAGTTTATTGAGAGAAAGTACAAAGCTCTGAAGAGTGAGAGGGGTCCTCACTGGGTAGCCACCAAGGATTTTTGTCCCTGACTTTTTATTGGGACTTGATCAGAAAGTTTGTGAGACTTCATGCATGGCACCTAGCTTGGGCAGGTCCAGAACACGTTTATCTTATCCTCTTCTTCCCAAACTCCACTACCACTGCCACTTCCTCAGTCTCCAACTTGCAGCTGCAGTCTGCCTCCCTGAAGGTCCCTTATCTCTTCCTGCTTAATGTCAACCCTTTCCCCACTCACCTGGATTTAATGACTGCTCAACACTGGAGCATAACGGGCCGTCTCTCTCACTCCATCCTCATCATTCACCTTCAGAATTCCTTACAGGGTCAGCTAAGGTTTCTCCTGAGACTGCCTCACAGCTGCAGCAACTTCTTTCTCTGTCCAGTTCCATTGCCTTCTCTTTCCTTCCACACAGTTTGATCCCAAGAGGTCGTCCTAAAGCACCCGAGTGTAGGCATGAACATAGGGACACCTTTGCATAATCGTCATCCTCCACAACCTTCATACATAATTGGATATGGGTAACACCTGCCTTCTTGAAATCGTTTTCTCTTTTGGGCACTATGCCACTCCACTCTTTTTTTTTTAAATTTTTTTCTTTTTACATTTATTTATTTTTAAGAAACAGAGTGAGACAAAGTGTGAGCGGGGGAGGGGCAGAGAGAGGAGACACAGAATCTGAAGCAGGCTCCAGGCTCTGAGCAAGCGGTCAGCACAGAGCCTGATGCAGGGCTTGAACCCACGAACTGTGAGATCATGACCTGAGCCAAAGTCGGACGCTCAACCGACTGAGCCACCCAGGCGCCCCTATGCCACTCCACTCTTAATATTCCTTGTTTCCCAGGTCTCTAGTCTCCTATTGATGCAAAACTTATTTTGTTAAGTCCCTACACATGGTTATTCCATGCTGTGTGTCCACTGACATCATGTTGCTGTTTTTCCCTCATCTCCTCAGTGGCCTCACACATTACCATGATCTTACTATGTGACTTCAGACCAAAGCTTGTGTGCTATAGGTCGAATTCCCTGAGAGGAAGACTCGGAGATGAGGATTAGTATGCAGGAGGATTTTGGGGGAATAAGAATAAACCATAACTAAGAATAACTAATAAGCCATAACTAAGAATAAGCCATGGCAGGGGGCAGTTTTCTTTTTGCCAAAAGGCTATTTATTAGTAGGGCAGAGAAAGTGCTACACATAGTACATGTGCATGTTGCTAAGTCTTTTTAAAGGTCGTTAATGGTATTCCAATGAACAGAATGGGAAAATGAATCAGAGGCAAGCATAATTATATAAATTTGTATTTGGATGCCTGTGTCTAAGGATATCAAGCCAATGTGCTTGAAGGCTGTTTCCTATTCACTGACTTCAAGAGTCAGATGAAATATCAAATGAATCGTTATGACATTTTTAGATGACATGAAACTGGGAGGTTTAAAAAATATGCTGGGTGGCAGAATTAGGTTTCATAAAGGTCTTGACAAGCTGGAATACTGGACCAAATCCAATAAGATAAACTTTAATAGTGGCACATCAGGTCCTGTATTTGTATCCTCAAATCAACTACTTAGGTATAGTGTAAGGGAGATGGATTTAACAATAGCATATATAAAAAGGACCAAAGGCCATAGATCTTGACTCTGACTACACATTGCAATCACCTCAGTGATTTTGAATATCCCAGTGCACAGGATCTACCCTCAGAAATTCATGTTAATTGGCCACAGGGTAAGGACCAAACAAGTTTTTAAAAGCTTTTGAGGTGATTCACACCTCCAGTCAAGTTTAATAACCACTAGTTTTAGCATACTGTGATTAGCTGTGTGACATCCCTGCCTTCTCTCTGGGGGGGGAGGGGAGCATAAAAAGAAGAAGAAAGAAAGAAACACTGAAGTAATCTAAAGAGAAGGAGCACAGGACATCATCCGCTGTAGCATGGGCTTTGGAGTAAGTAAAAGTTGTTCTGGTCCCAGTTCTATTTTCAAGACATGTTACCTTAATCTCTCTTGACCTTAATTTTCTCTTCAAGATGACAATGATAGTGCCTAATTCTTAGAGGTGCGTGAGCACTGAATAAGATTTTGCATGTAGAATGCTTGGTATGAGGCTTGGCAGGTAGTTAATGCTCAAAAATGTCAGTAGACATTGTTGAATTGGAGTAATAGAATTACCTAATTTAGAATGTTTAAACCAGAGTTTGCTCTTCTCTGGCCTAGATGAAACATAACAGGGTTTCATTTCTAAGCATTGGTCTTCAGGAAACATAGGCAGCCTGGTTTCAGTTCTGGTTATGGGTCAGCAAACTAAATATGTATAAAGAACATTCAAAACCACTGGTAGTATTAGTCTGGTGACAAAAAAAAATATTTATTTAAATTGAAGTCCTGTCGTAAGGATCAAAGTTTTCATTATTCTGTACAAGTCAAAAAAGTGGAATTAAGACAAATGGACAGAAACTAATGGGGAGGGATATTCCAATAGTCAGAGCATCTTCCTCCAGATGTTCTAATGGCCTCATCACAGATTGGACTGCATGTTGTGAAGGGCTTCTGGTGACCTTTGAGTTCACTGATGACCTCTGATTAAACATCTTTTCTGTCACTCTTTCCCTTCTCCATCCATTCCCACTCATCCTTCACACTGCTGAAAGGGAGTCTTCTTTACTAATTGAGCATGGATCATGGCTCTCTTTAGTGCAAAATCCTTCTGTGGCTCTCTATTACACACTGAATTAATACAAAGCTCTCTGCCTGGTATTTGAAGTCTTCTAGCACATGTTTCCAAGCATTTGTTCTAGTCTATTCTAGTCTCACCTACTGCCACTCCCCACTTCATCCTCTCCATGCTAGAAAAACATAGTTGTACCTCTTCAAATATATCTAGGCATTTTTGATTTTGTGCCTTCAGCTACATTCTTTCCCTGGTTAAATTGGAATTCTGTATCAATTAACAGCTCTAAGATGTTGTCATTTGAATAAAAATTATAATGTGGTCCCCCCATGAACATTTTTTGGTTTTACAAATCTAAAATAAATATACATTTTAGTACCTAAGTTAGACTTCTTACCTGGTAAATTACGCATTTGAATTCTAACCCTACAACCTTTAGTCAGCAGCCTCAGACCAACACAGTAGATACAGAATTGCCATATGAGCCACTACAGCTTTATTGTTGAGCCCAGATTCACCTCACATTCTTCCCCAATACAATGCTTCTGGTTGGCCCTCGTCAATGTATTATGATTGCAACAAATGGAGAAATCATTTTCCTATTCCTGTGGATGATCTTTAACATTTTTAAAGGACACTACAATCTTCATGGATCCACAAGTTTGTAAAAGGCATCAAGACATATATTTTCAAAATTTATATTTGGACATAATACTACCTATCTCACAATATAATTGTTGAGAGGGAGTGAATGCTTCTTCCCTATTCTTGATGATTCCTTCATGTGAAGGATTAATTTAACAGTCCTAGCTCCTCTCTGCCCTTTTACAGAGGCATTGAAATCATTATAAGGTTGGTTAATTCAGGAATATTAAATTCAGGTTGTTCTGTTCAGGCTCTGTTGCAATTAGGAATGGGCAGTCCACAGGATACATTGATCTGTACTGTCTCTCTAGGGGCAGGCTCCTCCCTTAATGGATGGTGACCTGCTAGGCTCAGTACTGCTGTCTCAGTGGCTAAATTGGCCTCATCTGGGGTTAGGAAGCCCTTTGGCTTTTCACCTAAGCTATATGCTTGAACTCTTGATTTTATTAGTAAGAAAGATCATATTTTGAGAATTTTCTACTTTTTCCTTGTCTTAAGTCTCAATTTTTTTCAGAACTGAGGTGGGGAACAGTGAGTTTCTTATGTACAGGTCAGCATGTAGCCAGATTCTCACATAGAGAGACGGGACACTGGGACAGAGGCTTTTCTGTCCAGGAAGCAACTTTATTCATAGTGCCAGCACTGGCTCAGTGGGTTCATACCCCTAAAACTCAGCCCCAAGCACAGTGGAGTGTAGCCTTTTATGCAATTTCTACTTCTTTGTCTCCCCTATATGGTGACATATAGTGTCACCATGTGGTGACATATGGTACACAGTCCAAGTTACAGAGTCGAGTCAAAGCTCTGCATATGTCTATAGGAGTTGATTGGGCCACATTGCCTTCCTTTGTTCTGAGGAGGCCTCCACCACATTCCTTAGGGAAGGGGTCTGCCACAAACACATTTGTTTTTCATATTCTAAAGAAGTCTCTGCTAAAATGGAGAGATTTTCTAGTCTCTGACTAATAATTGTTAGCATTTTACCCATCCCTTCAACTCCAAACTTTATAGAGATTTGCAAACCATAGTCCCAACTACTTATTAACCAAAATAATAATATGTTGACAGAATAATGCTTTAATGTATGAAGTGAGTATAGCATCCCAGGCACAAATCCTTTTCTTTTTCTTTTTTGTTTTTTAAATAATAGATTTAATTAGGTGGGGGCATTCTGAGGTTTTGCAGAAAAACTGAGCACAAAATATAGAGGGTTCCCTCCTCTCCAGTTTCTTCTATTATTGTCATTTTGCATTAGTATGGTGTATTTGTTATAGTTGATTGGCCAGTGTTAATACATTATTTTTAACTTAAGTCAATAGTTTATATTACAGTTTATTCCTTTTTAAAAATTTTTCTTTAATGTTTATTTATGAGAGAGAGAGAGAGGGAGAGAGAGAGAGAGAGAAAGAGAGAGAGAGAGAGAATGAGAGGGGAAGGGGCAGAGGGAGAAGGAGACACAGAATCCAAAGCAGGCTCCAGGCTCTGAACTGGCAGCACAGAACCCAACATGGGACCCAAACCCATGAACTTCGAGATCATGACCTGAGCTGAAGTTGGACGTTCAACAACTGAGCCACCCAGGCACCCCTATTAGGGTTCATTCTTGTACATTTTATGGGTGTTGACAAATGTATAATGACCTGTATCTGCCATTATAGTATCATACAGAGTAATTTTACTGCCCTAAATATCCTATATGCTCCCCCTATTCATCCTTCATTCCTCCAACCAACCACTGATCTTTTTATCTTCTCCATGATTTTACCTTTTCCAGAATATATTATTTGAAGAATTAGTATAATATAGTATGTATCCCTTTCAGATAGGCTCCTCACACTTCGCAATATGCATTTAAGGTTCTTCCATGTCTTCTATGTCAGCACTAAAAAGGAACATTTCTTTTTAGTACTGAAGAAAATTCCATCGTATGGATGTATCACAGTTTGTTTATCCATTTACACATTGATGGACATCTTGGTTGTTTCCAAGTTTAACAATTATGAATAAAGCTGCTATAAGCATTCACATGCAGGATTTTGTTTAGATGTAACTTTTCAACTCTTTCGGATAGGTGCCAAGGAACGTAATTGCTGAACATGTGATTATAGTATGTTTAACTTTATAAGAAATGGTCAAGCTATCTTCCAAAGTGGCTATACGTTTTGCATTCCCACCAACAATGAATGAAAGTTCCTATTATTCCATATCCTTGCTAGCATTTGATGTTGTCAGTGTTGTGGATTTTAGCCACTGGAAGAGGTGTGCGCTGGTATTTCGTTATTTTAACTTGCATTTCTATAATTGTATATGATGTTGAACATTTTTCTTATATCTTATTTGCCACCTTTATATCTTCTTTGGCGAGATGTCTGTTCATATCTTTTGGCCATTTTTAAGTAAGTTGTTTTCTTATTGTTGAGTTTTAAGGGTTCTTTATATGATATAGTCATTTATCAGATATTATGTGAATATTTTCTCTAAAGATTGTCTTCTTGTTCTCTAACAGTGTCTTTCACAGAAAAGTAATTTTGAATTTTAGTGGAGTCCAATGTATCCATTTTTTCTTTCTTGGATTATCCTTTTGGTATTATATTTAAACAGTTACCAAACTCAAGGTCAGCTAGATTTCTCCTGTGTTATCTTTTAGAAGTTTTGTAGCTTTGCATTTTACATTTAGGCCTATGATCTCTCTTGAGTTAATTTCTGTGAAAGGTGTAAGATCTGTCTCTGGATTCTTTTTTTTTTTTTTTTTTTTTTTTGCACGTGGATATTTCATTGTTCTGACATCATTTGTTGAAAAGACAGGCATAGCTTTTTATACCTATCATTTCTTTCTGAGAAAATTCTCTTTCCTCTCACCACTGCACATTTGACAGGTTCCACTGTCCAGTACCCAGGCTATAACCAAGAAAATGACCAGAAGTTGATGCTTTATTGGTAATACGACAGGTATATGACACCAAGGTAATATGACACCAAGGTATTTATTTGGATCAGTTTTTTAGGTTGTATAATGCTTGATGTCTGACACTCACATTGGCTCTGGCTACTTATTCACTGTTTAGACAAATCTTGTAATACAATTTCTATGTAAAATTCCTGTCAAAAAATCATATTAACAGTGAAAGCGTAGACTTAATGCTGCTATTACAACATTGATTGGCATTTAAATTCAGGAATATGCCAAGAAAGTGAAGTTGTAGGTCTCATTTTGAGAATAGAAGGGTCCTCACCAGTGTTTTTCAATGAGCATCAGTGTAATAACTGCATGATAAACAGCTAAGATAGTTGTTTAAAAAAATGCAGACTCATGTACTACACTCAGATCTAGTGAAATCTGGTCTGTGGGAGGTGATTCTATCTCTCAACTTTTGATTGGACATTTTCCAAATATCTTTTGAACTGAGAACCAGGGAGGTAACCCTGGATAAAGACCTTATTTTCTGAGGGTACCAGGTATTTTTACCTATCTTGGCATTCAAGTGGCAGAATTCCAAGCTTGTATGTCAGTGAAAGAAGTAAGCCTGAGTATTTGCCTGTGTTTATGCTCTAGGGGGAGGGTATCTTTAGATGTCTCAGATGCATTTCACATTTAACTTTTCTGAAGATGGTTATATTATCTTTGTACCAAAACTATACCTACTGCAGTTTCTTTCTTAGTGATTAACATAAACACTGAGGTGCTCAAGCCAAAAACCTATAATTTTCTTTCTTTATCCAGCTGCAAGTTCTGCACTTGCTTATGTCTCCCTTAATTACCACTTAAGTATGTCCATTCTCCTCCCTCACATTCCTAGTGCTTTAGTTGAGCCCCCCGTCATTTTATGGCATATTTTACTGCAATGGCTCCCTCATCACTTCCTTCTCAATCCACCTTTCACACTGATTGTTGCTATAATACACTTTATACCATGCACATCTTCTGGTGTCATTAACCTGATTGAAATATTCTAATTTAAACTCATCAGCAGAGCAGAAATCTCTTCATGATCTTAGCTTTAACTATCCTCTTCAGCTTTATCTTCAATTACTCTTCCAAATTCACTGTTTCAGCCACAAATAATTAGTTCTCTTTCTTTTAATATTTTCATTAATCTTGGTCTGAAGTATGTATTCTTTTTCTTATCCTGGCTGAAGATTTAACTCCTCTATGAAGCCTTCCCTGATAGACATTTGCCCTCCCTATATTTAACAGTGCTCCTCTGTGTTGTCAGAGTACCTCCTAGCACTTACCACATTTGATTGCAGTTGTTTATTTGGCTGTTTCACCCCTTCAGCCAATGGAACTCCTAGAACGGTGAATTTTTTGGTAAAAATTTCCCTGTACAATGGTTGCATGAAAACTTTATTCTCTGTTGCAGCACACATTTCAATTTCAGACAGTGTGAAAGCTCATGAACTTGAGCAGAAAAGCTATACAACTACAGAAGAAATAAAATGTTCAAAAATGCAACATTTTAAATAAATAGATGAGCCCACAGGAAGGGAAGCAGTATATACACAGTCAAAAATGGGAATAGGCCTATGAAAGAGAGCAGGATTATCAAGCTGATGTTGTACCTGTGCTGAAGGAAAATGTGTTGGAGTTGAGGTTCTTAATCTACAACATTGAGGCCTAGATTTCAGTGCCTAGAGAGACAAAAGGAGGCTGTGGCCTTGGGAAGTAGTGAGAATGAGATCTTTAGTTAGTCATGATCTTTGAGTGGCTACAAACTTGGCAAAAAGTTGGACTACATATTGTGTTTGCTGGCACAGAAACATAAAAACACTTGTCTCTTTCCTAGATCACAGGTAAATATAATTAGTCATCCCTAATTATTTAAAGCCATAGACCTAACATGTTGTAGGTTTTGGGTTAAATATGCAATATATGCATTGTTCAGCAATTCCCACGCTGAGAAATTGATACAAAATTGGCCCCAGAGAAATTTTCACAGGTAAAACATTCCAAAGTTGGACAGAAGCAAACATTGAACACTTGGGAAAGACATGCCCTCATCCAGGCAGAATGGGCTTCCCATAGATTGAAGATAAATCCACGATGCAAATTTAAGGAGCAATCCAAAATTAAGGAACATAAAATTTAATAATCAAGAATCAGTGAGGGGTAGCTATAGCAAAGCAGAATTAGACACCTCTAAGAGATTTGAAGTAAATGTGTTTTAAGTTATTAAAAATACCAGCTGAAACAATAATAAGATACCGTGATAAAAATAGTAATATTTGAAACACAACCAGATATTCTCCTACAAGTAAAAAATAGTCACTAAAATAAAATAAAACCGTAATAAATGAGTTTAACAGCATAATAAATACAATTGAAGTAGAAATTCATGAATGGGAGTGTAAATCTGAGAATCTTCTTACAAGCAAAACCTAACTTAAAAGAATGCAGGAGCACACAGATAAATCATTTGTATTAGAGACATTAAAGTCAAGCTTGCATTGATTAGAGAATGTCCTAACAAAGACATTTTAGTTACCTTTTTTGTGAGGGGTGAGAGGAGGAGCAGAGAGAAAGGGAGACATAGAATCCCAAGGAGGCTCTGTGCTATTAGCACAAAAACCAATGTGGGGCTTGAACTCACAAACTGTGAGATCATGATCTGAGCCAAAATCAAGAGTCAGCTGCTCAACCGACTGAGCCACCCAGGTGCCCCTTAGCTACTTCTTTAAATATGAGTTCACTTGGTGAATAATGGAAGTAAAGCCATTAGGGACAAGGGAATGGATTGTGCAGGTGCATAGAGATACAGAGACTTAAAGAGATGGAAAAAGTGAAAATAGAATGTCAGAGACATGGAGGATAGCATGTGAAAGTCCATCATATATGTAGTAGAAATTCTAAAAGTAGAAAACAGGTAGTATAGGAAAGAATATGTGAAAAGATAACAGCATCAGATTCAGGAATTAAAGCCAACTCCAAAGTACACACATGGAAATAAATGCACACTTAGATGCATTTTAGGGAAACTGCAAAATGTCAGATATAAAGAGATCTGAAAAGTAACTTGAGGGAAAATGTGACTCACAATGGAACAACAATTAATCTGAAAGCATACATATCAACAGCAAAATTCAGTGACAGAGGAAACAACATATTGAAGCATTGATAATATCAAAGTATAGATAAAAAATACTTGTCAAAATAGAATGTTATATCTAGCTAAAATATTGTTCCTGAAAGAGCACAAAATAGACATGGGCAGAGATGGAGAGTGTTTACTTTTAACTGACCCTGACTGCATTCCTTTCTTAAGCAGAACATATTTTGAGGTCAGGGAACCTAATGAATGTCTTTTCTATGCCAGGCACAGTCTAGGCATTTGGGATATATCAGTAAACAAAGCAAAGATCCCTTCCATCCTGAAGTTCTCATCCTAGTAGGGGGAGAGAGACAATACAAAACTAGCCCTGATTTAATAATGGTATGTTAGAAGATAATAAATGTTATGGGGGGAAAAAAGAGAGTAAATAAAGTTGATGGGAATGATGGGATGTTGGGAGGGAGTGTGTCCCAATACTAAGATGATTGGGAACAGCCCCATTTAAACAAAGCTTTGAGGTGGGAAGAGGGTCAACAAAATAGTTATCTGGGAAAAGGAGAATAGGCAATACAAAAGCCCTACAGCAAGATCATAACTGGCATCCTCCAGGAACAGTGGGAAGGCTGGCATGACTGGAACAAGTCAGTAAGGTGATGGAAGAGTAGACATTGCAAGGTTTTGAAAAGAAGAATGATATGATCTGACATTTGTATTTACAATTTCACTCTGATTACCATGTTGATGATGGACTGAAAGGGGCAAAGGAGACCAGGAGACTAAGAGGTCATTGTGGCAATCAAGCCAAGAGATGATGGATGGCTTGGGCCAGAGTGATCTCTATTCCTAATCAAAGTGTCTGTGGTCAATAGACAATATGTTGAGTAAATAAATGAATAAATTCCTTACAAGTATACAGTTTTCCAAGTGTAGAGAAATATACTCCTGATATATAGTCTGTTAGATTCAGAAAAAAAATTAATTATAAATACCAAATATATAATGTATATTTAAATTATTCTATCAACATTAGTGCTTCATATGACATTAGTCATGACATTAGTGCTTCGTATATATGTAGTCTTGAGTAGAAAATAAAAAAACGATTAGGACATCCTGAGGAGGTTTTCAGCATTGTTTTGAAGATATTACCACATAAAATGTGGTAAATAAGTCTAGAATATAGAAGGAATATTTAATTTATAGATGTATACCCAGAAAACATTTCTCAGTTCTGGTTTACCATGTATCTTCATTTCCTCACAATATTCATAAACCTCCTAGAGCATCAAAGAATCAAAGGTAACAGTAGAGGCAACTATACATATTTAATGATTAAACAAATAATTGGGTAACATAGGGCATCAACGAAGGACTTTCACACCTATGATCTCATATTGATGAAGTTGTGGCATGATGGTGGTGGGGTTTGGAGCCAATGACCAAGAAAGAATTCTTGAAGATGTTTTTGGTGCAAAAAGGTGATTTTATTAAAGCATCGGGACAGGACCCATGGGCAGGAAGAGCTGCACTAGGGTTGTGACAAGTAACTCATTCTATACCCTCAGGTTGGGAGGGGGTTAGAGACAGTGTAAGTCTCTAAGGAATTTTGGAAGCAAGGATTCCAGGACCTTGAGGGACTAGCTATTGCTATGGAAATACCATTTATTACCATTCAGTAAGACCTCAGTCATGAGACCCTTCAGATGTATATCAGGGGGCCATTATTTGGAGTATGATTGCCAGCATATATCATGGTGTAGTTGAGATAAAGGAATTTTCCAAAGGAATTTTTATTTTTTAAAATAGACTTATAGGATCCTGGGGTGGGGGGGTGTTCTATATAATATCAAGCCAAGATTCCCTTTTTCCCCCTTTTTCCCTAGCAAAGTGTCATCACCAGTGCAGCTGAGCTCCTAGTGGGAGGTCACTCTGCCTGTTTCAAGGACTTGTCAAAGGCCTGTAGGTAGTAAGGGAATTTAATTTTCATTTGCCTTTGTTTCCCACATCACCATGGCAAGCACTTAAAACCCCCTTACATTTTGATGAGGGTGATATTAGTGCTCCAGGAAACAGAGTCATAAGTTTCTGGAGATTAGGCTATGGATAAGATGGCTTTTTTCTTGCAGTTTACTAAGTTATGCACAAACTGAAGGAGACTCCTGTCCTGCATAACTGTAATCTCTATCAGTCAACCATTTGCTTTCTTTCCATTCCCCTGTTCTTGGGCAACCAAGAGTGTCCAAGGAATATCACATACATTCCAACTGGTGGGGGCGGAGGGAGTGGGGAAGGAAGGTGTGCTATTAGACTGTACTTTGCCCTCAGCTTGCCCCATGCTCCCTCATCAATATGATGCTCATCAAATTCCTATGAAAAAGATTGAGCAGACACCAATTTTATCCCAAACTTATAAAGGAGCTACTGAGATTCAGAGAGGAAAGTAATTTTTCATATCTCATATCACTGGGAATACATCATGAGGTGGAACTTAAATCAGATTTCTAGACCCTGAACTTGATTTTCTGCCTCTACACCACAGCTCTGATTAGACTTGGTCATCAAGACACAACATGTTGAGGGTCAGAGTTGGGTATTGGAAACAACCCTGCCCCCAAAGTTTGTTATCACAGCCACTGTCATGGTAGCTGACTCCTCACCCCCCTACACTACACACACACACACACACACACACACACACACACACACACCACACGACGCACACACACACACACACACACACACATACACAGACACATACACACACACATGCCTAAAGCCTTATAAAATAAGGGAAGCTGTGTCCAAGAGCAGGGACATGGGATAAATATATGAGATTCTATTTTGTGAAACTTTGATCCCTTTTTAAAAGATATTTGTGTAGATGAACAGCCATTATTACACTGTATCTGAGAGTAATTATATTTTGGGCTCTGCATCATTAAATCTTATTGTCTATGTTGGAACCTCACTTTCACTAATACCCTCTTCAAAACATAAAAATTTAATTCAATGAAAATTCATTTAAGTTTGTTTGGGTATTATGAATCCTGGCTTCCCTAAATACATCAATGTTTGCAAAAGCTAATCTGAGTGTGGGATGTGAACTTTAATCACTGAAATTCTACATTACTTGTGAAACTAAAATGTGAAAGGTGTGACCCAGTTTCTCTGGGGATCTGTTTGTATACCATCAAGTTGATTGGCTCTGTAGAATTGGAATGTAAATTTATCTAGGTTTGGTTGAATTAAACATATCTTTTACTTGGGTTTGTCTATATTAGTTTTAGGCTAAAAGCTTGGGGAAAAGATTTTCTTAAAACTAGGTTACTTTTGCAAGTAACTTTTCCCTAAAATCAGTTTGTTTTCTACCATCCAAAGAAAATTAACAGGAGAACTACAATTGCTTTATGATGTGAAAACTATTAAACCTACATGTGCTTGCTCTGAAAGGCAAAATACTACCCAGGATTACAGATGCATATGCGGTGTTTATTTGATACCAACATTCAACTCTGTTTAAGAATTGCTATATTATCAGGGCACCAGCGTGGCTCAGTCAGTTAAGCATCTGACTTCAGCTCAGGTCATGATCTCACAGTTCGTGAATTCGAGCCCTGCGTCGGGGGTCTGTGCTGATAGCTCAGAGCCTGGAGCCTGTGTCTCCCTCTCTCTTTGCCCCTCCCCTACTTGCACTCTGTCTCTCTATCTCTCTCTCTCTCTCTCAAAAATAAGTAAACATTAAAAAATTTTTTAAAACAGGATTGCTATATTATGTAGAATTATATTAAAATTAGAAACCTGACTTGAAAATTTGTGTTCATTTGGCAACCCATAACACAGTCACTCCAAATTTCTCCCTAAATACCTGTAATGGAAAAGCAAAAGATGACTTTACCACACTGAAAATGAGCTTTAAAAAAGCTGTTAGAACAGTGCTTTGCACTGATACGGCCTTTGCACATTCAGTTCCCTCTGTTTGTATTTCTCCTCTATACGATTCATCTAGGTAATCTCCACTCTTCCTTCAAATTTCAGATCAAAGGGAGATTTCCTTAGGAATATATTTTCTGACCTACCTGTCACCACATCCCCTATCCTGGCATTTTATGGAACATTTATGTAAAGTAGCTCTTTTACTGTCTAATTTAATATTTGTTAATATGATTGCTTGGTTAATGACTCTCCAAACTGTACTATACACTTAGTAAAGAACTGTATTTTTAGTCACCATTATATCCTTAACATAAAAAAAATGTCTGGCTATAAATAGAGCTAACTATAAATAGAGCTAACTCCCTTGAGAATGAGTTAAGAGGGGAAGGAGAGAAGGAGAGAAAGAAAAGGAGGAGGAGTAGGAATGTATGTGTGTGTGTGTGTGTGTGTGTGTGTGTGTGTGTGTGTGTGTGTATATATATATACACACACACATATATGTGTGTGTGTGTGTGTGTGTATGTGTGTGTGTCTGTAAGTATGTACAAACAAAATTTATAGCTAAAATACAATATTGCCCTACCAGAAAAAAAAGGGAAAATAATTTCTGAATAAAGAGGACATAGTTTCAAAATCTTTTTGTTGAAGAAACTTGAAGAAAATCTCAGAAAATATACTGTTATTATCCATTGTATACAAGCCCTCTAGCTATGAAATAGGAAAAAGTCATAAGAAGAGAAAATTCAGAAATAAAAATATCATGAGATTAAATTGAGAAGTGGATGATGCAAGAAAGAATTAAAAAGTAAAAATGTAACAGCAACATGGAAATCCAAAATGTTGCAAAGATCAAACTTGAGGGGCCCTCTTAGATGCAGTAGAAAAGGTCGAAGAGAAAATACAATGATCAATATGGAGGGAAAAGCTTCTTGATTCATTTTAAAAAATACCAGTGTACTTGAGAAGAAAATTGAACCAGAGGAAATGATTATACCCAATATTGAAGAAAGTAGTCATAAACTGAAAAGATCTGACCATCCAGATTGAAAAGCTTACCTTGCTGTAGGCAAAAATCAATAAAAAGAGAGTGCAAATTAGATATGTCTGACAAATATTTGGATTATAAGGGGAGAGAATAAAATCCATTGGTTTTAGAATAGAAAAAGCAACATTATTGAGGAAAGAAGTTATATTGGTCTCACAGATCCTCTCTTTAAAGCTAATGACTAGAATATAACAGAGGACATATATGATTTTGTCCTAATTATTTTATCCAGAAAACTTGTCTTTCATGTGAATACAACAGATATTTTCAGACATGCAAGAACACATAAAATATACTAGCTCTTTAAAAAATTACTTGAAGATGTAGTCACGATGAATAGAGCTTCATCTTAAAGTGGAAGAAAAGGAACTTTGTTGTTGGAGTTTCTTCTATATCCTTCACCACATAGAGGAAACTCAAAAGATGAAGTTTTTAATATTTTAACATTAAACATGTCTAACATTTAACATTATATATGTAGAGGCCTCTTTTAGGCAACCATCTTGAACAGTGGAGACCTGAGTATGGTGAAAGGGCCTACTTTGGTCCCATGGCTAAATACAAACAGGTCCATTAGGCCACCCACCTCAAAGTCTCCATGAGCCCTAGCTGACCAATGGGTTACTTACACACAGACACAGGTACCAAAAAAAAAAAAAAAAAAGGAAAATTCCATACATTCTCATACCTCCTCACCTTTCCCCCACTTCCCCTACTCCACCCCATCCTCCAACACCACCCCCACCCCAGCCTTGTGGCAGCCTCTTCTTTGCTATCCTGTCCACTGCTCCCTTGTGATGTATTCACTCAACTTCTATCTCCTTTGTTCTGCCTCGGGTGAATTCTTTTACCACCTGTGCCACAAGTCTCCACCTGATAGAGTCACCCCACACTTGGTGTCCCCCCCATGTGATTGGGAGGCCCCCACATTGTAGGGCAGGCTAACAAATTTGGCCTACAGAGTAAAAGAAAAAAAAATAAAGAAGAAAAGTAAAGAAAACAAGGCACAAAGATCATAAAATAAATGCATTGAGAAAAGACTAAAGATAAAATTATCAAAATGTAAATGAATTTTAGACTCTGATAGAAGTTTAATAATAGATAAATTAAAATAACAATTTTTAATCTCATAGTAGCTTTGAGAAACCCATATAAAATAATGCTACATAAGATTAAACATTAAACATTGGCAAAAACAGGTGTGCCTGGGGCATTCAGTCAAGTGTCCGACTTCAGCTCAGGTCATGATCTCAGAGTTCGTGAATTTAAGCCCTACGTGGGCTCTGTGCTGACAGCTCAGAGCCTGAAGCCTGCTTCGGATTCTGTGTTTCCCTGTCTCTCTGCCCCTTCCCCAGTCACACACACTCTCTCCCTCTCACTCTAAAAGTTAATAAACATTAAAATTTTTTTAGTTGGCAAAAAAATATTAAGTAAATACAAAATCATAACCAATAATAAAAGGACTAAAGAATTAAGTAATCAAGACTGAATATAATTCAAGTCAACAAAATTAAATGTGATAAAAGACTCCATTTATATTGTCATAAATGCCACAAAAAGTTAAAATAATCATGATCCTTTCGTCCTGAATAATCAAGCATCAAAATATAAAGCAAAATATCATAGGATTAATACACAGAAATAAAAATTATGGGTGACTTTAATATACCTCTTTATTTTTAAAATTTAAGGTAGATAAAAATAAGTGATGATATAGAGTTTGTACAATGTAATTAATAAGGTGAAACTAATAGATTAATATCAAATTCACAAGCCACTATCAGAGACTAGAGTTTTTTTATGTTTATCATTAACAAACTTATTATATTCCAGGATATTTATGTGACTAGAAGAAAATGAAAAAGTAAGATATGAGGGAGATGATGTTAGACAGGTAGGCATGAAACTGATTATTCATTGCCTGATAGATCCGGGTAAATAATTTGAATTTAATTTTAATTGCATTGGAGGACATAAAAGGGTTTCAGAGGGTTTTGAAATAACCTGAGGTGCATCTAGTCTTCCAAGAGCAGGTTAAGTAGGCAATTAAATATGCAAGTGGAATTCAGGGAAAGTTTTGGATTACAGAGTCCATATTGGGAATCATCAGCATATACTTACAACCACAAGAATGGATGAGCAAAGCAAGAAAGAAAGTCTGGTAAGAAGAGAAAAACAATGTAAAGACAAGTCTTGGAGCATTCCAACATTAAATTTAAGAGGACATGGCATCTACCAGTGAAGGCTTAGAAATCATTAG
This sequence comes from Panthera uncia, assembly GCF_023721935.1. Classification (NCBI taxonomy): domain Eukaryota; kingdom Metazoa; phylum Chordata; class Mammalia; order Carnivora; family Felidae; genus Panthera; species Panthera uncia. The sequence continues at coordinate 51,854,829 of NW_026057582.1, read as the reverse complement.
AAAAGCAAAGAGCAAATTAGATCAATTTTCGGGTCACTCAAGTTAAAAATACATGTATTTCAAGAAGGAGGAAGAGCCACATGTGTAAATATTGCTAAGAGTTAAAGTAAGATGAGGACTAAGAACTGACTATTGGATTTAGTAATTTATAGGTCATGAATAATCTTGATCTAATCATGTTTGTTGGGTTTATGGTAATGGAAGTTTAACTGGGACAGAGTAAGAATAATAGAGAAGAGAGAAGGGTGACATTAAGTATACATAACTTTTTTGAGAATGTTAAGTAATGTGATGGAAGTTAATATGGCTATGGAGTCACGGGCAACATTTTCTTAAGTTGAAAGGTATGATAGCATGTTTGCAAGCTTATGGGAATGATCCTGAGAAGAATGACCTGATGAAATAGAGGGCGGAGGAGCTATTTTCAAGAAAGAATTTTCAGATAGATAAGATGAGTGAACAAATAGGAAGATCTTAATGGAATACTAGCTGTCTATCCATTGTACTGGAAGAAAATGCAGAGTCATATGGGAACACATGAAAGTAGGTATGGCAGTGGGAGAATGTGGATATTTTCTTCTGATAGGTTCTTTTTTCTCCAATAAAATAAGTGCTTAGGGCATTGTTGAGGGTAAGAAATAGAAAGAATTAGTTAGAAAATTTAAAAGATTATTATTGAAGTTGTCACCTTTTAGAGTGGAGAAGTGAATTAAATAGAGAAATTATTAGGTTTCTGGTTAGTCCCTAGGGCCCTCTTGAGTTTTGTAAGCTTATATTGAAAGTGAGACTTAACAGCATGGTTGCTTGCTAACTCACAGCCATATTCAATGAGTTTGGTGCAAACACAGAATAGATACAGAACTGGTTATCTCTAAGGTTGGAGGTGCAAATTTTACAAGTGTGGAAAGCTGAATAACACTCCTACCTCTAAAGATGTCCACGTCCAAACCCCTGGAACCTATGGATGCTACTTTATATGGCAAGAGGAATTTTGCACATATGATTAAATAAGAAAAAAAGGGATTTTGCACAAATGAGATGGGGGACTATTTTAGATTACCCAGATATGCCTGACATAATCATAGGACTCCTCATAAGAGAGAGTCAGGAGATCCGAGCAGGACAAAGGCAATGTGAAGATTCAAGCAGAGGTTGGAACGATGCATCTAGGAGCCAGGGAGCGCCAAACACTCTCTAGAGGCTGGAACAGTCAAGGAATGGATTTTCTCCTGGAACCACCAGCAGGAATCAGTTCTTCTGACACCTTGATTTCAGACTCATGAGACCAATTTTAGACTTCTGACCTCCAGAACTGTCACAGAATAACTTCGTGTTGTTGTCAAACACCAAGCTTGTAGCAATTTGCTACAGGAGCAATAGGAGACTGATAAACCAGATGCCTTCAGTGCAGGAAGAGAGGGGCAAGGCAGTTGAGGTATGCTGCAGCAGAATGATCATAATGATAGTATGGAGGGAAATCAGAACATGGGGAGCAGTGAAAAGATGTTATAACAGTAGAAATAACAAAAGTATAAAAATGGGGAGAAGAAGGAAAGGAAAAGAGAAAGGAACTCATATGAAACCTAAAATACACATAGCAGAGAGTTAAAGGATAAGTAACAAAATAGACGGCTCTGGGCATAAACAAATATAGGAAACAGGAATAAAAGTATAAACCTTTTTTAATTATGAAAAGAGCTAAAAATGAAAGGCAAAATATACCATATAAAGAAGAAATAGCAATTATAACACACATCATAATGATAACAAAATGATATGACAGGGTTAAAAGTCTCTATCATATATTGTATTCAAAATCCACCTAAAATAGGGATAATGGAAGACTAAACATAAAGATGGACAAAAGCAATATTTTGGTTTACTAATCACAAGAAGAGGGTTGCAATCCTCATATCAAAGTAGAATCCAAACTAAAAAGTATAAAAGATCCCATAAAGAGCACCTTCTAATGCTAAAAGATATCATTTGCAAAGAAGATATAATAGTCATGAACATCTGTGCACCAACAAATACATCAATTCCCTTTAAAAAGTAGAAACTACAGGGATGCCTGGGTGACTCAGTCAGTTAAGCGACTGACTTCAGCTCAGGTCATGATCTCATGGTTCATGAGTTCAAGCTCATGTCAGGCTCTGCCCTGACAGCTCAGAGCCTGAAGCCTGCTTCAGATTCTGTGTCTCCCTCTCTCTCTGCCCCTCCCCGCTTGCACACTCTCTCGTTCTCTCTCTCAGAAATAAATAAACATTTTTAAAATTTTCTAAAAAAGAGAGAAACTACAGGAGTTGCAAAGATAAATGAGTAAATGCACTACTAATAAAATAATTTTGTTCACTACTCTCAATACAAGACAGATTTTGACATATATGTATGAATCCTATGTGATTCCACAAATTTGAAATCATGCAAGATCTTATCAGTGTATAAACTGTTAATTTTTGTGATTGCATATTCTGACATGTGAAATTAAGTTCCTTGTTTAGAGCTATATTTGTGGTTGTATGTGTGCACATGTAACTTTAGACAGATATCTGATTTGCCTGGCCCTTGTAACCTGTAGGAAATGTCTATCAATCATCGAAATAAGATACTCGATCTACATGTTGACTTTTGCCCCAAATAATTAAATTAAATTATTAGTCCTAATTAATCCTAGTTTTCCAATAGCATAAAATCTCTCATGGGAAAAACTGAGATAAACACATCAATTAGTTTAAAAGAAAGGAGCGGCCAGTTTAGATTCACATTGCACTTCAAGATATCGACACACACATTTTTTAATAGCTCCTCTGACTCCTCTTTCAATGCAACCTTGAATCATGCTGTGCACTGATCCAAAATGACATTTCAAAGTCTTTTGCTCCATCAGTACCCTTCTCTCTATCATGTCTGATGCTTACAAGAAATACTGTCAGACATTCTGAGAACTATCTATCACCCGGCAGTCAGATGAATGCAGAATCAGATAATTTAAATCGTGTACATGCTGAACAAAAGATAATCCATTTGGGGAAGGAGAGGTTAAAAAAAAAAAAAAAAAAGGTCACTCCAGTTCTGATAATGTCCAAAGCAAGCAGCAAATCCTACATTTTCTGATTGGATAAAATAATACATTAAACATTTAAGAAGCTTCTTTCCTAGTCACATGTTATTCTGAATGACAATTTTAAGGCAAAACTACCATGATAGAAGCCTCTAAAACATAAAAATTGGGCAAGAGACCTTTTTATTCATCTTTAGGGGATTTCTCATGAGCCTTTCCATAATAATTTCAGGTTAGGTGAAAAGGTTATATAGAAACAAAACTGGAATTATATATTGACATGTGTATTGTGATTCTCTCTCTGTAATCCCACTCATGACCTTTCTTTAAACAGTGAAAAAGATCACCAACCTACCTCTCTACCCTTACTTAAGTTATATATGTTCACGTTATTTAGTACCATTCTTTTTTCTTTTTTATTCTATTTCTCTCCAGCTTTGGCCATTTTTTTCTTTTTCATTATTTTTTTCTCTTTCCCCTTGCAGTTGACTATTTCTAACCTGACCCTGTCTCTCTAACTGTGTCTCTCTGTTATCCCACTTATTGGACTCTGTGCATGTGCTATGTATTTGTCTTTCTGTGTCTCAGCTTACTTAGTTCCCTTTACCAGGTGCCTTTACCCACTACTATTTTTGATATTAAAAATTCTGACAATCTTTCAGATCCCATCTCCTTCCTAAAGCAATTGCTGCTAATTATTCTTTACTCCTTTTTCCCTTCTAAAGTACTCATTTCCTGCTTTTTGTATGGATATTTTATTTTGTTTTGTTTTGTTTTATATCTGTACATCCCCTATCCCCAAATAGAGAGATGGGGCAATTTTCTACTTATTCTCAAAAGTTGGATTAAGCATGTGTTCAGTAATTTTTTTTTGTCATTATGCCCAAAAATTCTGCCATAATGCCATAAGTGAAATGTATCTATGTTAATTAATCTTGTGGCATAATTTTAATAGAATTCAAGATATCATTGATCTCTGACTTGAGGAAAAAGACTGGTTAAGTAGTATTAGGAACAAAATATAATGGCAAAGAAATCTGTCTTCAACATGCTTCTGATATTTGAGAATTATTGTAGCTATAGGGAAAAAATCAACCAGACAATTTACACAAAATTAAAAAAAAATCTTTTCCAAAATTAAAAAAAACTCCTCTTGATGGATGCAGTCATTTTGGGGATATTACACTCTCTCAACAACAGAGCTGTTTTGTCAGTTACTTTATAGATGTAGGAAGGCCATTCCTACTTCAGCACATACCCTATCTTATGGGACAGTTTCTCAATATTCCATTGTATCTTCCAGGGGCACTTAAATTAAATCATCAGTATATTAGTCAACCTTTGAGCCCTACCTAACAACACATAAACAGAAAGTAATACATGATTCAATTGACAGTATTGTGAAGTCATGGCTGGGATACTATGGAATGATATACATCAGTAAAAATTTTGAGTTTACACTCAAAAAATTAAATAATTTTTAATTACACTCAAAAAAATAATTTTTTCTGCTTGTAGTCCATCCATATGTACCATTATGAATCTTGAGTTAAAGAGGAGGCTAAGAAGTAGAAATAGGAATTGTGTGGGTAAATTTTGTTTTTGTTTTTTGCTTAGTTTTTGTTATTCTTAGGTTGTCATTCTTCTTTGGGTTGTATTATGAAACAGAATGGCCATGGTATTGCGGCTCAGGCAACTCCACTATGCTCATGGTGTAGCTGCCATAAGTTCACATCTAGAGAAGCAGTAGTAGGAGCACCTGGGTGGCTCAGTCACTTACGTGTCTGGCTTCAACTCAGGTCATGATCTTGGGGTTCGTGAGTTTGAGCCCTGTGTCAGACTCTGTGCTGACAGTTCAGTCTGGACCCTCTTCAGGTTCTGTGTCTTGCCCCTCCCCTGCTCATGCTCTCTCTCTCTCTCTCTCTCTCTCTAAAATAAATTTAAAAATATTAATTAAAAATTTTTTAGAGAAGCAGTAGTAGCATTATTTTACTGTTCCTCCTACCACCCTTGTGTTACCCTGCTGAAGGGTACTTTATTTCCTTCTGATGGGAAGGAAAAAAAGCAGAAGCTGCTTATTACTGCCCCTAGTCAAGATTCCTTTTCCTGCTGACATATTTAGATATTATAATCTGTGATATTTAGAATGCTACTTTATAACTTTATGCTTTATAATTGTCCCAACTGTATAGAGTTAAAAAAAAAGCACTACTATGCAAAAACCAATATATATATACATGAGCATTAAATATTATCCATTTATCTACTAAATACATTTTAAAGTTCTGTGCTAGAAGTTATGACAAAATTAATAATCTAGTAAGGGTGGCAGGGAAAAGTGTGAATAAATAACACTTATATAAGGTTAAATAGATGTCCCTCAAAGAGATACAGCAATTATGTTACTTAAACTGTACTTGTGGTAGTGAGAACTGAAAGAAACCAGTGGAGTTTTTTTAAAGGGTATACTTAGAAAGAAAATGAGTCAAACTGTTTAGAGAGTAGATCTTAAGTGTTCTCACCACAGGCACATGCACACACACACACACACACACTAATTATGGGAGTTGATGGAAGTGTTAACTAACCAGCTTTGAATGACACACTGGACCAGATGGAGTTAACAGATATATTCAGAACATTTCATCCTAAAACAACAGAATACACATTCTTCTCGAGTGCACATGGAACATTCTCCAGAAAAGATCACATACCAGGACATAAATCAGCTCCCCCAAAATACAAAAAGATCAAGATTATACCATGCATATTTTCAGAACACAACACTATGAAACCTGAAATCAACCAAAAGAAAAAATTTGGAAAGACCACGGATATTTGGAGATTAAAGAGCATCCTACTAAAGAGTAATGGGTTAACCAAGAAATTAAAGAGGAAATTAAAAAGTACATGAAAGCCAATGAAAATGATAACACCACAGCCCCAAACCTCCTTGTTGCAGCAAAGGTGTTTATAAGAGGGAAGTATAGGAGTGCCTGGGTGGCTCAGTCAGTTAAGCGTCTGACTTCAGCTCAGGTCATGGTCTCACAGTTCGTGGGTTTAAGCCCCTTGTTGGGCTCTGTGCTGACAGCTCAGATTCTGGAGCCTGCTTCAGATTCTGTGTATTCCTCTCTCTCTGCTCCTCCTCAACTAGTGATCTGTCTCTGTCTCTCAAAAAATAAAATCAAAATGTTAAAAAAATAATAATAATAAAAAGAGAACTCTAAGAAGGAAGTATAAAGCAATCCAGGCCTTCCGAAAATAGGAAGAAAGTTCTCAGATACAAAACCCAACCTTACACCTTGAAGAGCTGGAAAAAAAAACAGCAAATAAAACCCCAAACCAGCAGAAGGTGGGAAATAATAAAGTTAGAGTGAAAATCAATGATATTGAAATAAAAAAATAAAAAATAAATAAATAAATAAACGGTAGAACAGGTCAATGAAATCAGGAGCTGGTTATTCAAAAGAATTAACAAAATTGATAAACCCCTGGCCAAATTGATCAAAAAGAAAAAGGAAATGGCCCAAATAAAATTATGAATGAAAGCAGAGAGATCACAACCAACACCACAGAAATACAAACAATAATAAGAGACTATTATGAGCAATTACATGACAATAAATTGGACAATCTGGAAGAAATAGACAAATTCCTAGAAACATGTATACTACCAAAACTGAAACAGGAAGAAATAGAAAATTTGAACAGACCCATAACCAGTAAAGAAATTGAATTAGTAATCAAAAATCTCCCCCAAAACAAGAGTCCAGGGCTGGATGGCTTTCCAGGGGAATTCTACCAAACATTTAAAGAAGAGTTAGCACCTACTCTTTTGAAGCTGTTCCAAAAAATAGAAATGGAAGAAAAACTTCCAAACTCATTCTATGAGGCCAGCATTGTCTTGATTCCAAAACCAGACAAAGACCCCAGAAAAAAGGAGAACTACAGACCAATTTCCCTGATGAACATGGATGCAAAAAGCCTCAATAAGATACTAGCAAACCAGATCCAAGAATAAATCAAAAGAATTATTCACAATGATCAAGTGGGATTTATACCTGGATGCAGGGCTGGTTCAATATCTGCAAATCAATCAATGTGATACATCACATTAATAAAAGAAAGGATAAGAACCACATGATCCCCTCAATAGATGCAGAGAAAATATTTGACAAAATACAGCATCCTTTCTTGATAAAAACCTTCAAGAAAGTAGGAATAGAAGGATTGTACCTCAAGATCATAAAAACCATATATGAAAGACCTACCAATAATATCATACTCAATGGGGAAAAACTGAGAGCTTTCCCTCTAAGGTCAGGAACATGACAAGGATGTCCACTCTCACCACTGTTATTCAACATAGTGTTGGAAGTCCTAGCCTCAGCAATCTGACAACACAAAGAAATAAAAAGCATCCAAATTGGTAAGGAGGAAGTGAAACTTTCACTCTTCATAGACAACATGATACTCTGTGTTGACAACCCCAAAGATTCCACCAAAAAACTGCTAGAACTGATCCATGAATTCAGTAAAGTCACAGGATATAAAATCATAGCACATAAATCGTTTGCATTTCTATACACCAATAATGAAGCAGCAGAAAGAGAAATCAAGGAATCGGTCCCATTTACAATTGCACCAAAAACCATAAAATACCTAAGAATAAACCTAACCAAAGAGGTGAAAAATCTATACACTGAAAACTATAGAAAGCTTATGAAAGAAATTGAAGACACAAAAAAATGGAAAAGTATTCCATGCTCATGGATTGAAACAACAAATACTGTTAAAATGTTGATATTACCCAAAGCAATTTACATATTCAATGCAATTTCTATCAAAATAAAACCAGCATTCTTCACAAAGCAAGAAAAAAAAATTCTAAAATTTGTACGTAACCAGAAAAGTCCCAAGTAGTGAACGCAATCCTGAAAAAGAAAACCAAAGCTGGAGGCATCACAATTTCAGACTTTAACACATTACAAAGTGGTAAGCATCAGGACAGTATGATACTAGCACAAAAGCAGATCAATAGAATAGAACACATAGATCAATGGAATAGAATAGAGAACCCAGAAATGGACCCACAGACAAAACAGGAGAGAATATCCAAGGGAAAAAAGACAGTCTTTTAGCAAATGGTGTTGGGAAAATTGAACAGCAACACGCAGAAGAATGAACTGGGACCACCATTTTATCACACCATACACAAAAATAAACTCAAAATGGATGAAAGGCCTAAATGTAAGACAAGAAGCCATCAAAGTCCTCGAGGAGAAAGCAGGCAAAAACTTCTCTTTGATCTTGGCCACAGCAGCTTCTTACTCAGCACATCTCTGGAGGCAAGGGAAACAAAAGCAAAAATGAACTCCTGGGACCTCATCAAAATAAAAAGCTTCTGCACAGTGAAGGAAACAATCAGCAAAACCAAAAGGCAACTGACAGAATGGGAGAAGATATTTGCAAATCACATATCAGATAAAGGGTTAGTATCCAAAATCTATAAAGAACTTACCAAACTCAACACCCAAAAAACAAATAATCCAGTGAAGAAATGGGCAAAAGACATGACTAGACACTTCTCCAAAGAATACATCCAGATGGCCAACTGACACATGAAAAAATGCTCAACATCACTCATCATCAGGGAAACACAAAACCACAATGAGATACCACCTCACACCTGTCAGAATGGCTAACATTGACATCTCAGGCAACAACAGATGTTGGCAAGGATGCAGAGAAAGAGGCTCTCTTTTGCATTGTTGGTAGGAATGCAAGCTGGTGTAGCCCCTCTGGGAAACAGTATGGAGGTTCCTCAAAAAACTAAAAATAGAACTACCCTATGACCCAGTAACTTCACTACTAGGCATTTATCCAAGGGATACAGGTGTGCTATTTCAAAGGGACACATGCACCCCCATGTTTATAGCAGCACTACCAACAATAGCCCAAGTATGAAAGAGCCCAAATGTTCATCAATGGATGAATGTATAAAGAAAATTTGGTGTATATATACAATGGAGTATTACTCGGAAATCAAAAAGAATGAAATCATGCCATTTGCAACAACATGGATGTAACTAGAGTATATTATGCTAAGTGAAATTAGTCAGAGAAAGACAAATATCATATGACTTTACTCATATGTGGAAGTTAAGATATAAAACAAATGAACATAAGGGAAGGGAAGCAGAAATAATGGAAAAACAAAGAGCGGGACAAAACATGAGACTCTTAAATACAGAGATCAAACTGAGGGTTTCTGGAGACGTTTTGGGTGGGGGGGGATGGGCTAAATGGGCAAGGGGCATTAAGGAGAACACTTGTTGGGATGAGCACTGAGAGTTATATGTATGGGACGAGTCACTGGATTCTACTCCTGAAATCATCATTACATTATATGCTAACTAACTTGGATGCAAATGTTTTAAAATAATAAATAAATAAGTAAATAAATAATAAATAAATAAGCAAACTAACTAAAAGTAAAAAAAAAATAATTATACAATCTGTATGAGCATCATTTTATAAATGTCAATTTCAAGATAAAGTATAACAAAATATCTCATAATTTGTTTAATTTTTAAAGAGTACCTGGGTGGTTCAGTAGGTTTAGCATCTGACTTTGTCCCAGGTCATGATCTCAGGGTTTGTAAGTTTGATCCCCTAATTGGGCTCACAGCTATCAGTATGTAGCCTGGTTAAGATCCTCTCTTTCCATCTTTCTCTGCCCCTCCCCTCCTCATGGTCTCTCTCTCTCTCAAAAATAAACAAACATTTAAAAAAAGAAACATAATTAACACAATAACTTGCATTAAAGAAACTTGAAAACAATCTTTTGTTTGCCTTTTTAATTATGTTGATAATTATAAAGCAAGATAATCTCCCTTATAAATTGATTTTTTCAGATTTACTTTGAAAAAGAGACAGACTAGAGGAAACAGAAGTCATTTTTTTTTTCTTTTCAAGTTCTTATTTACATTCTAGTTAGTTAACATGTAGTGTAATATTGGTTTCAGGAGAAGAATTTAGTGATTCATCACTTACATGCAACACCCAGTGACCATCACAAATACATCCTTAGTACCCATCACACATCTAGCCTATATCCCATCCACCTCCCTTCATTAACCCTCACTTTGTTCTCTGTAGTTAAGAGCCTCTTATGGTTTGCTTCCCCCCTCTTTCTTTGTTTTCTCTTTTCCTATGTTCATCTGTTTTGTTTCTTAAATTCCATATATGAGTGAAGTCATATGGTATTTGTATTTTTCTGACTGACTTATTTTGATTAGCATAATATACTCTAGCTCTATCCATATCATTGTAAATGGCAAGATTTCATTCTTTTTGATGGCTAAGTAATATTCCATTATATATATAATATATCACATCTTCTTAAACCGAGGTCATTTTTAGAAAAATTTTTTAACATTTATTTTTTATTGAGAGACAGAGAGAGCATGAGCATGGGAGGGACAGAGGAAGGGAAACACAGAATCTGAAGCAGACTCCAGGCTCTGAGCTGTCCACACAGAGCCCAACCCGGGGCTTGAACTCACAAACTCACAGACCAAGAGAGACAGAGAGAGAGAGAGAGAGAGAGAGAGAGAGAGTGCATGAGCAGGGGATAGGGGCAAAGGGGAGAGACAGAGAATCTTAAGTAGGCTCCACACTGAGTGTGGGGCTCAACTAAGCAAGACTCAATCCCATGACCCTGAGATCATGACCAGAGCTGTAATTGGGTCTGCCACTCAACGGACCCATGGTCCCGAAATAGGTTTTTATCTCTATTTAAGTATATTATGTATGAGCCCGTTAAAATGGTTACCTCATGATAATACTTAGAATATATTTTACATGTAACTAATGCTTAATAAAAAGTTGTAACTATTAGAAACTAGGTGTTCTCCTAGTGTCTTGCCAAAAGTCTTTAATAGTTGAAGCTGCTGATTTTAATATATGTCCTAATTTTTTTTCACTTAAAAATCATATTCTTTTTGTTCTATGTAATAGAATTCTATGGCCTTAAGTGTTTGTTTTAATAATCAAGCAAATTTGCTTTTGCAGGAATATATTGATTCTATTCAGAGTTATGCCTGCATCTAAAATATGCTTACTGTTTGTATAATGAGAATATAAATCAGGCTTCCAAACTTTCACAACAGAAGTTTTCCTCTACAGATCAGTTCATGGTTTCTTCTTCAATTAATAGCATTAAAACACAGCACTTCAATTACTTGTCAAATAATTCAATCATGAATTAACTACAATCTTAAGTTGTCAAGGGCTGTTTTGAAATACTTAATGTCTAGCAAAAATTATGACTCCTGATAGCTCTTTGAAGTTATGCTTTTTAATTTTTTTACCCAATAGTTACATAGTATTTATAATGAATCAGATGTTATTCTAAGTATAACCATTATCCCCATTTTATAAATGGAAAATGAAAGTGCAGACAGGTTACATAATCTTTTCCAAACCACTAGTAAATGATAAAATGATACATGATCAAATTGGTAAATGATAAAATTGGTCTGGTCTAAGGATGTCTGTGATTAACCTCAATCTTAAGATATAAATATGATTATCAGTAAATTTTATGTATTTACTGTAGTTTACAACTCAATCCTTATATAGACCTCTCTATAGCTCTCTATAGCTATAGTTTTAAATCCCAGAAAATTGTCTTCACTGAAAGATGCTCTGTGTTCATTACCCATTTTTATTGATAGTTGATATATAGAGTATACATTTGAACTTTGTTTCCGTGTCTTTTGTAAAACCATAGTTGGAGAAAGTATTCAACTTTATCAATTGACATTTACAAAACAGCCTGCTCAATAAATATTTATTATATTTATTATTCCAAAAATGTTTAGCCCTATCTTTTATAAGGCACTGAATGCTAAATAACCTAAAATCTTTTCAGTTTTCCTTTGAGTGTTTAGCTTCTATAATTAACGTCCTGGCTTCATATAGTTCTCAATTAAAAAAAAAAAGGGTTTCTGGTGTTATTGTAAATGTTTTATACTGTGTTCCATTTTATAAATGGTTTTAAAGATGTTTGGAGCTAGTCAAATGTTAAATTCTAAAGAATTGTTTGATTAGAATAATTTTCATCTATCTCTGGCTATTTTATAAAGTCACATAGTATTTTATAAAATCTAGAGTCATTTTTCTCCATCGTTTATATACAGGATAATTATCTGGTTGTCATTTAGGGGAATTACAGAGCTAAGTAGGGTTAAACACTTCTCAGAGGTACCTGATAACTAGAAGTATCAGACAATAAACCCAGCCACAACTAGAAGTTTGGAAGAATAATTTGTATTTCTTATTCTATTTGTTCCATACAGTTTGAATTTTGTAAAATTTTGGGAGAAATCTGTTAAATAGTTGCTCAAGAAATATTAATGGCAGGTTACTTTGCTAGGTATTGGAAATATAATACTGAATATAATACATACAGAGTATACAGCTTATGCCCCCCTACCCTATATGCGAGCTCTCTCAAAATATCTGCCATGCTTAAGACGGTCTTTCCATAATTGGTCCTAAAGAAACATTGGTTTACAGATGTCAACAGATGTAAAGAAAAACGCTCTATGGGGGAAAAGTGAGAAATGCTGGAGTAAGTGAAATTTAGTGGCTTGTTTTGTTCATTATTTCTATTTAAAGGATCTTTCATGGGGGAACCTTGGTAGGTCAGTTGGTTGAGCCTTGACTTCAGCTCAGGCCATGATCTTGCAGTTTGTGAGTTCGAGCCCTGTGTCGGGCTCTATGCTGACAGCTCAGAGCCTGGATCCTGCTTCAGATTCTGTGTCTCCCTTTCTGCCCCTCTCTGTCTCTCTGTCTCTGTCTCTCTCTCTTTCAAAAATAAAATAAACATTAAAAAAATATTAAAGGATCTCTCATAGACTCATGCGTGTAGCAATATGGATTTCCAAAGAAGTGACATGTCATGTAGTATATTCCAGAATACTCTTTGACCAAAGCACATTTTTTATCTGTGCATATGTGTGTGTATGCATGTATCCATGTGTTTTCTAGGTGAGATAATTGATGTGTCAATAATTAATAAAACTCATTAGCTACTTATAATGTTAAACACTAGACAGAAGTAGATTAAGTGGTTTTTTAAAAAGTTTATGGACACTAGGGTAATAACTGAAACACATATTTTCTGTTGCAGGTTTTCAGGTAGATTTAGGACTTAAGGTTAATCTGAAGAGTTAATATATGAACACAGGGTATGCCAAACTCTCACTCCCTGATCAAACTTTATTCAGGCCTCTCTGAGGCCTCTTTTCAATTAGGTCTCAACCTTGGCTCTGTTATGTCTTTGGCCTGCCCAACCAAGTATTAGCAAGATCCTGCTAAGTCAGTTTAGCCAGAATGCTCCCACTCTTAATATCTGATCACACTTGATATGTGATCAAGTATCTCAAGGCCCACCCTGGATGTCTAAGTCTTTGGGCTGTCTTCAGCAAGAATCCCGTTAGGCCACTTTAGCAAGATTCCTCCTACCTTTGATTCTTTGATGTCTTTTAGTAATTTACCATCTACTAAGCCCCTCATTCTGCTCCTTGGCTATAAATCCCCAGCTGTCTCAGCTGTATTCAGAATTGAGTTCCATCTATCTCCCTTATTGCAATACCCCTATTGAAGTGTTTTTGATGAAGTCTTCCTTACCATTTTCACGAGTGTCAGAACAGTTTTTTTTTCTTTAACAGATAGGTAATACTTTTTTTGTTCTTGATGTGGATCACTGCCAAATGTGAAAGCTTGTTCATTCTTTTGGAGATATATGTGAAAAAGCTTCAATAACACTTCTCCATGTTGTACTTGTTAGACAGGATGAAGCATTCTACTCAAGAAAGAAGTCAGTGGGGATGAAGAAGAGACAATTTTCTAGAATCAGCTATTTAAATATATACAATAGAAAACATATCAGAGTGTGAATATATAACATATTTTCTCAGAGTTGATTATATGTTAGAAATAACAACTGAATGAGCATTAGAAATAACAGTTCAATGTATTTCATAATTAACCTCTGAGCTCTATTTTCTAGGATCTATATTCAACACTGTAAGAATATATTTTCATGCAACCCTCATAACAGTTTTATGTGATAATAACCATTGTTATTATATCAGTTTTGCTACACAGAAAGGGTGAGCAGTTTTCTAATGTCTTTATCCCATACCAGGAGGGGAATGACTCTAGAGAATTTGAACAGTCATTTCAACTGAAACAATAAGAAATGAATTCAAAAGGCCTAGAAGTTGAGAGTAAATGACAAAGTAAAGAATGAAAGCTTGGCACTATGTGTTTGGTGAAATTTCCCCTTAAGGGGAATATGGCGGCCTGCCAATGCCAAGTGAAAAGCAGGCTGTTTGAATTGAATGTACGTATTCAAATGATGAGGTACTTGCTAGTCATTACAAAAGCACATGTTTCTTGCTGATTCATGTGAGGGGAAATTATAAAGTCCAAAACAATTGGGAATGAAACACTAGTGGATTTTTAAGAAGGAAGCAAGGGAATTTGAGGGAACAGGTGCTATTTTCCCATTTCTTTTAAATCTTTTTGAAAGAGGATGGATGACATAGTGGGTGAACTATATAGATATAATTGAAGCAAATGGCTGAATTTTCTAAATGATGACTAATGAAATAAAAATGAAAAGCTGCTATTATGTAAAGAAAATTAATGATTTTGAAAAGAGATTTGGTGGGCCGATCAAGATGGCTTTAAGGTAAACTTTAAGATAGGAGAGAAAAAAAAAGTCCAGCCAAAACAAAAAATGGTGTGTTGGAAGCATAGATGTGTTTAACTACCTGCTCCCAAACCCTTCAGATCAATCCAAATCTGCTTAGTGATTTGTGCAGGCTCACTTTACCATAGGTTTTAGGACCACACCTTCTTTTAGGTGGAATGGAGCAAGTTCTGGACCAGTAGTTCAAACTTCCAAATTGACTTAGTTAATATCATCTCTCCTTTTATCCCAGTTCCAAAATGAACCATTTCTTTGTTCCTTATCAAAACTTGTACCCCAATTTCAGTAATTAGATAATATTCCTATTTTATTACACCATTACCTAGCTCCCAAACTCCAGTTTCTACTTCTACTAGACAACTTTTCTGTGTAAATCATCGCCTACTGTCACAGACAAAAACAAAATAAAAAGAAGAGGCTTAATTATTCCTATTGAAAACAAGGGAGGAATTTTTGTTTTCATGGTCTTTACTAAGAGCATTTACATAGAAAATTTGTAATTGTAAGTTATTTCTCTGTCTTTTAAATGTACGTAAATATTTTTATATTTTTAATTTTTAAAAAATATTTTTTTTATTTTGAGAAAGAGAGCACATGCACAAGCAGGGGAGGGACAGAGAGAGAGGTAGAGAGAGAATCCCAAGCAGGATCTGTGCAGTCAGCGCAGAGCCTGACATGGGGCTTCATCCCAGGAGATCATGACTGTTGCATCCACGCGACTCCTGAAACAGAATGCTACGGGCACCAGTGACAGTTGCAACAAAGTTTATTACAATGAGAGGCAAGGCCGACTGATCGGGACCAACACTCTTGATAAGAGTGTGGCCTTGAACAGCCGGGGTACAGAGTTTTTAAAGCTGATCACATCGTTTTATCATTATCTGGGAACAGAACAGAGAAACAGTTCCCAGATGAGTTAGAAACAGTTGCCAGATGAGTCAGAAACAGTTATCAAATGAGGTGATTATTTTAGACTTTCTGCCGCTAAGTGGCAACCAGTGGATCTCCTTGACTTTGTCTCTGATGCTCTTTTTTGAGGTTTTGTTTCCTTCATTGGTAAAGCCTGATTCACAAGAGTATGAAGTATGATTTACAAGAGTAAAAGCAAGGTTGTTATCTTTTGACCTTCAGTGTCAGAACAAAGTTGTTATCTTTCAAGCTAAGCGTTAGCCCTATAGTACAATTTAACCCTTACAATGACCTAAGCTGGTATAAAGAGCCAAATGCTTAACCCAGGTCCCCCTATGCAAATCTTTTTAAAAATCTAATCAAGCTGGTCCAGAAATCTTTGGTAAGGACTTGGGAGCCATATCTCTGAAATATAAACATCAACGGAAATAGAGGGGCTATCTCCCAATTTTTCTGGGAAAATTAGAGCCTACCTCCACAGGATCCTGGCTCTAAGTTTCAAACTACCTCTTGTCATAATGAGCATAAGGAGAAGTTTATTTTTCCTTTAAACTTTTATTTTTTTAATGTTTATTTATTTTTGAGAGAGAGGGAGAGATAGAGACAGAGGAGGATGGGGGGGGGGGGCAGAGAGAGGGAGACAGAATCTGAAGCAGGATCCAGACTCTGAGCTGTTAATACCAAGCCCAATGCAGGGCTTGAACTCCCAAACCTCGAGATCATAACCTGAGCTGAAGTTGGATGCTAACTGACTGAGCCACCCAGGTGCCCCTATTTTTCCTTTTAATTAACTGATACAGATAGTCACCCCAATTACCAGGTGAATTTAGGATAAACTCTGTGTAATAAATGGATGCTGTTAAAACCTCTTACTTGAAGACCACTTATCTTAAGAACATGTATATAATTCTTTGTAACTTGCTTGGCTATATGAGGGATGAGATTTCTTCCTGTCTGCAATCTCTTAGCATATTGTCTGTGATGCACATCACATTCTGGGTTAATGCTTATTACATAACAAAATTGTCTTTCTCTTCTATATTTGTGGAGAGGTTTTCTAGTTTGGGGGAAAATTTTTGTTTTTAATTATGTTTTCCCAACATTATTCCCTGCCTTCATATTCTGCTGATGCTTCAACTGTTTATGTAGACTTCCCCTACCCCCCATAATCTGTCTAATATATTGCTCCACTCCCAATTTGGTCATTCAGCCCTGGTTGTGAATAATGGAAATATATTTCACACAGTAAAAAATACTTATAGGAAGACAAATTTTGCCAGTTTCTAAGTGAAAGGAACAAGAAGACTGATAGATAATATTTAGGGCCTCAGACATCTATATGAATACCAGCAAACAAAAAATTTACCAAAACAGAAAGCAAATGTTATTTCATGTGTACCATTGCAGTGTGGTAGAATCATATCAATGGGACATAAGTTAGCTTTTGAAAAGCTTAAGTAGCTTTTAATAAAATGAATTTATTTTTGTAAATTTTCAACATGAGTATGGAACTTGAGTGGAACAGAATTAGTGTTACAAAGGGAGAGCAAGTAATGATGAAATAATAAGCAAATATTATAAACTGTTCAGTGAAATCCATCATATTGAAACCAAAGAGAAGGGTTGTGTCCATTTGTGTGTCTGTGTGTAATGGAATGATGACTAACTAGGGTTGGTCAGGAGTATAGCCAGGGATATAAAGAAAGTCAATGGAAACAATAGGACTGTACAGGAAATTCTTTGATGATCTAATATTTTAAAAAGAAATGGAAAGAGAAGGTTTTCTTTTTATTTTTTTAATATTTACTTATTTTAAGAGAGAGAGAGTGTGTGTGTGTGAATGCAGGAAGGGCAGAGAAAGAGGGAGACACAGATTCTGAAGCAGGCTTCAGGCTCTCAGCTCTCAGCACAGATCCCAACACGGGACATGAACCCATGAACTATGAGATTGTGACCTGAGCAAAGTCAGATGCTTAACCAACTGAGCCACCCAGGTGCCCCTTGAAAGAGAAATTTCTAAATAACATTTAGGAAAATGGATAGGATAGTAAGTACCTAGTGAAAACTTCTAAATGGTAGTAAAAACCTGGTAGGATCATCTTAGGAAACAAAAATCTTAAAACTAGTTGAGCCTTGAGTTCATAGATATGAAATGTTTACATTCATCTCTGTAGAAAGCAAGAAGATGGCAAGGAGGGGGGAACAGATTGACAGTAAAAATGACAGAGATATCACTGAGAAAGACAATTACTGAAATTGTATTTCTTCCATTTTCTCCAATAAGGAGAAGGGTCTTAAAAGTATACAGGAAATAATAAACAAATGTTGAAAAAGTTCTTCCTTCAGGTTAGCTGAGGAGCTAATATAATAAATTTGTATACATTTACAGCCAAATAAATAAATTATTCAGAACTCTGAAGAAAGTTTGATAAATGACCTTAGAATTTTAGTTAGAAATGCATGGAGATGAGGACAGGATCCAGAAAACTGGGATATTGGCAGATGTTACTCTGACTTACTAACAGGGCAACTCCTTAAATTAATCCCTTAATATATTCTCTGAATACTCATCTGGTAGAAGGTTTATGAGGCCTAGGAAAGAATGTGACATGGAGTGAAAGACTGTAGAAAGAAGCCAGTAACAACTCTGAAGAAAATGTCATGCCAAATTAACCTCATTTTTTTTTTTTTTTTTTTTTTTTTGTGGCAAAGTTGTTATGTAACTGAGCAGGAGAATACCATACATATGGTAATTTTGAAGCATTTGACAAAGAATTCTTTAGAGTAAGAGGGAGAAATGTTGGCCACATGTAGTGGGTTAAACAGTAGAATAGTGAATGTTAGTCTCTCTGGGACAAAGTGGAAAGAAATCTCTAGAAGACTTCTATATTACTTTTTCCTTGGAAGAGTAAAATTTCAAAATTAAATGAAAATACAATTGTCATAGAATGTGCATGTTAAATGGGAAGAGATTAAGACAAAAGGTAACAGAGTTTGTATTCAAATTAATTGGAAAGTTCACTTAAGTTGAAGGGTTTTTAAATGATGAAAGAAAAAATAAAGACTCAATATTAGATCTTGTATTTCTCCTTAAAATACATTTTATACCTTGGGATGCCTGGATGGCTGAGTTAGTTAAGCATACAACTTCAGCTCAGGTCATGATCTCATGGTTTGTCAGTTCGAGCCCTGCATCAGGCTCTGTGCTGACAGGTCAGAGCTCAGAGACTGGAGCCTGCTTCAGATTCTGTGTCTCCCTCTCTTTCTGCCCCTCCCCAGTTCACACTCTGTCTTTCTCTCTCTCTCAGAAATAAATAAACATTAAAAATTTTATAAAAAATACATTTTACACCTTTAGGATGAAAAAATATTAAGTCTGTAGAAATTTATTTTTTTTAATGAGTAGCTGATAGTATGGCCCATACTGTCAGATTAATCTGATTTCAAAATCTGTGCTTTCTATTTTCTAGTGATTTTGGCAGCTTAAGCAAAGAAGTAATTATTGATCACAATTTTAAATCATCCTTATACCCTACTGTGCTCTTCTGTTCTCCTGTAGAACCCTATGCATCTCTTTACCTTAATAATTATCACATTGGAAATATGGTTTGACAACTTTTTCTATTACATGTAAGCTTTCAGAAGCAGAGGTGATGTTTTTGCTTCTATTTTATGTATCTAGTGTAAGAACCATGCTTTGCTTATGTTAAGTGCTTGATAAATGCTTCTGAAACTGAACTGAGCCATTGATGTATGGGTTTCCCCTAAAAGCTAACTTTCTTGGTTGAATTACTAGAAAGGGAATGTCCAAATCATTTAAATTAAGTACCTTTATGTACCCTTTACTGTTAAATTGTATCAGCCATTGTGGTTGTAGGTCTGGAAGTGAAATTTGAATAGGGATCTTGATGAACAAGAAAGCTTCAAAAGGTAACTAGGATGATGAGTTTATGAGAGGAATGGTGGAAGGATCTATCCGATGAAGACATGAATCTAGTACTAAATTTGTGGGGGAAAGGGCATATACCATGTGTCTGTGTTCCTCCAAAGGCAGCTATGAGAGAGACAGCTCATTATTAGAAGGAAATCTATAAACAAACATATTGGGGTTTGATTGATTACAAAATGTTTCAACTGTTTCCTTCTTTTATTCATAATCTTTTCAATATGACTTTTCAACTTATTTCATCAAGAGGTGAGGTCTTATTCTCATCTTTTGAATCTATACTGGCCTTATGATTTGCTTTGTCTACTAGACTATGGCAGAAGTGATGTGGGCATTATCAGCTTAGTGCACAAGGGGCCTGCAACACATTCTCAATCTCCCAGCCCTGTGGCTGCCATGTGGATAAGCCCAAACTAGATTGTTGGGAATGAGAGGCCATGGGGAGCAGAGCTGAGCTAACTTATTCAGCACAACAGAGGCTCTAGACATTTGAAAGTGTCTATCTCAAATTATCAAATTGACCCACAGCTCCAGCAATTGAAAGATCCATGAACAGGGCCTTCTAGCCCTCATGTGTTCTCAAAGACTTGAGCTAATTAAATGCTTCTTATTGTAAGCCTCCAAATTTGGAGGTGTGGGTTGTTATTCAACAATACCTGATAAACCTATGCAATCACAAAGTAAGCAACTGCCTATGATAATGACTATGTCTATCTGAATACCACTGGAAGTCAATAAATGCTGTAGGAGGACAAATTATATTGGGTGGAATACATGGAAGATAATGTTTATTTTTCTTAAAACATGAGGTTATCCAATTTCATTTTATCCTTAAAAACTAATGGGATTACTTGCTTAGGATAATATGGAAGCAACCTCATCTTATTTTTCTAATCTTTAAACAGTAATGTATAAAAGTACCCAATCACTTAATTGAGTGTTATTGCCAGAGTTTTAAGTTAAACCAATAATGCTTATTAAAATAAAAACTTCCAAAACTTTTACACAAAGAAATAATCCCTGAGTTAGAATACATAAATTATAACAAAGCTATTAAATCAAGCTTATGAAATAAAATTATAAAATATAGCTATAGTAAACTTCTACAAAATACCATAGGAATGATAATATAGTGGTTCAGTATTGTTGACAGCACTTCCTTCCACTCTCTTTTCCTTTAGGGCTCCTCTAGGTAATACTTCACTATCCACAATAGCAAAACAATTTGTTGAAGAATGAAAATTTTATCAGACTAGCTCATTTAATTTTCACAATACTAATCATTATTTCTGGTGTTCTAAATTAACAAGGTATTGTAAACATTGATCTGAAATTTATATTGTCAGTGTTATTAAATTAAAAATACTGTACCCATTATACACAATTTACTTTGTGGGTTTACTTGATTAATATTAATTGTGTCAACTTTCAGAATCTTTTGAAAAAGTCACAAACTAGGCAAAAAGAAATCTATTGGAGAATTTCTCATTCCTGACAAATGATGATGTATTGGCAGATTTTCTCATTCAATGGATCATTAAAATGTCAAATTCATGATATTTTTATGTAATTAATTGAATGAGATATTCAGGCAACAGAGTCTAAAAGCTTTTTGTTTTTGTAGAACAGCAGATGTTCATGTTACTCCACGATGGACAAGATGTTCTAGAGTAAAATAAACCCATACCCCTGGATATTATAGAAATGGATAATAAAGTTGCCTAGGTGGTTCAGTCAGTTAAGCATCCAACTTTGGCTCAGGTTATTATCTCACAGTTCGTGAATTCAAGCACAGCAACTGGCTCCATGCTAACAGGGCGGAGCCTGCTTGGGATTTTCTCTCTCTCTTTCTCTCTCTCAGTTCCTGTCCCATTCTCTCTCTTTCTCTCAAAATAGATAAACTTAAATAAAAAAAGCAATGGCTAATCAAACAGCTTAAAGTCATATCTCTTTCCAAGAAATTGAGATCTGGATCACTTCCAAGGGAATATTTTGACTACTAAGAGACAACATGGCAGCCTCAGTAAATCTGGAATTGGATAAAGGATTACACTGTATATGGAAATTCCCTGTAAGAATACTGTATTCAGAATACTAGAAAAAATGAAATCTCCTTTCATATTAGAGACTTGTATAATTCCAGACTCTTGACGAATATATTCTTTTCCTGAAAGTAGTCTCTAGGAAAAATATCTTACTTAGGGTACTCTTTTAAGTATTAAATCATATGTATATCAAATATGATGTTGCCACCTCTTCTGTGATGTGATTATCTTTGCTGAGAATCAGTTCCCCAAGGAGAAGGTAAACATTCTAGAATATCCAGTAATGATCATTACACTGATGTGAATTAATTTTAATACAGGAAATTAACTCTCCGTATTATGTGCCTATCTTTGAGAAGGTTGTTGTCTAGAACAAGTAAATTGAGATAGTCATGTCTTACAAAATGTGACACAGGACAACACATTCCTTGTCTATGACATTTAAAGAGAGTCATAAAACAGAAGTAGCTCAAATAGCTTCATCAATCAAGGAAATAGGTGAAAAGACAGAATTTCAAGGATTTTTTTTTTTTAAGTACTAAGTAGGTAAGCTATATTATGGGTGAGAGTTCAACCGTTCAGCAACTTTTTTGTGATTTTTGCACTATGCACATTACCAAATAATGCAACAGCCTCTCTTTGGTATCTCCATTGCTTAAACTGTACTTAAACTACAAAAGCAAGAAAAAATATGCTCTCTACACTAGTTTTAAGTAATGACTCTATCAAAAAGAAAATTTATACCCATCATTTCTTATCTGTTGGACTTGCATGCAGCCAGCTCAACATTGGTCGTTTACAAACTAGGGTCAACGACTAGGTAAAGTTGAGGACTAGCATGATCTGTTATTAATCTCTTGGGCTAAACTTAAATCACTTGAAGTATTTGCAAAAGTAATCACTTACTAAATTGCCTCCATTTAAAAATATGTTGTTATTTCCTAAGAAAGATTACTATGTGTTAAAAAGGACTGATTTTTCTAAAACAGATGATAATATTAAACAATTTATATTAATGTATAAAATATACACATTATAAATGAGGATGCCATTTTTTATATTTAATTCATTTTTATACATTTATATATTCCTTTAGAATTAAAAATAGTCTCATATAAATAATATTTTACATAGCTTAGTATAGGTATCTCTGATTTTAAAAAATTTGTTCTAAAATTTTTTAATATAATTGACATTGTTTGGAAATATAGGCGGTTCTCTTTATCAGGTTATCTTTCTAGAATTTGATTGAATATCACATGACATATTTTGTAAATCAAAAATCAATATTTATTAAAATAATAAACAAGTGATTTTTTCAAAAATTTTTAATGTTTGTTTAATTTTGAGAAAAACAATGTGAGCAGGGGAGGTGCAGAAAGAGAGAGAGAGACACAGAATCCGAAGCAGGTTCCAGGCTCTGAGCTGTCAGGACAGAGCCAGACGCAGGTCTCAAACTCACAGAGGGTGAGATCATGACATGAGCCGAAGTTGGACGCTTAACGGACTGAGCCACCTGGGCGCCCCAATAAACTTACTTTTTAATAGCTTTTCTAAAATTTATACTTCAAAAACATTGGAGTGAGTTTTTTTTTAATGTTTATTTATTTAGTTTGGGGGGGGGGAGGACAGAGAGAGAGTGAGAAAGAGAGTGTCCCAAGTAGGTTCTGTGCTA
The DNA here is from genome assembly GCF_023721935.1 of Panthera uncia. Taxonomy (NCBI): domain Eukaryota; kingdom Metazoa; phylum Chordata; class Mammalia; order Carnivora; family Felidae; genus Panthera; species Panthera uncia. Next base: position 51,831,402 of record NW_026057582.1, on the reverse strand, counting down.
CTAGCACAGAGCCTGACTCTGGGCTCATTCACAAGAACCATGAGATCATGACCTGAGCTCAAATCAGGAGTCCAATGCTTAACTGACTGAGCTACCAAGTGCCCCCATTTTAGTGTAGTTCGATGTATTTTCACAGTGATTGCTCTCTATTTACTGCAACTGAGAGGTTAAGATAAACTAACATTTATAATGTGGTTTACAAACTGTTCTAAGGCTTATGGTTTTATTTAGTTTGTACCACACATTTGTGATATATGTGTTATGACACTTTAAAGAGGTATAGGTAAACACTTAAGGAGGTTGATCTATCCTTTATAGCAAAATGATTGCTTTAATACTAAATAACATACCCTTTTTATTAAAGTATATTTCTTTTCTTATCTAGAAAAAACCTCTTCTTTATGTCACTTAACACATCAGGGAATGATAAATAATTTTCATCAAATTTTAGAGAGTGAGTGTGGCTATAGTGTTATATACAATATTCCCATTGGGGGTCCTGAGGATAGGTCCTTGGGGAGATGAGGGAGCAGTCTGCTGAGCAGAGACTGATATGCGTTAGAGTTGTTTTCCACTTGGGCTGGGGTGAGCCTGTGTAGCAGTGCTTGAGGAAATTTAGTAGCAAGCATTTATTTATTTAAAGACAAGTAATGTTCCTCATTAGTAACACTGGGGAGGCCAACTAGCAATATAAAAGGATTTTTCCTCCTTCTTTTGACAAGATCTTCAAATAACTATTTCTGTCTGCAAAAACCATTTTTCTTTACAGTGGAAGATATCTCTATGTTTAATAAGTCCCTCATGGTTACAACATATGCTACAAAATTAGTGTCTTAAAAGTGTTGTGGGCTTCGAGCCATCCCTGAGAAACACCAAGTGCAGGCAATTCCTGCTGGAGCATTGAATATTTTGGAAAATATAAAAGTCAACAACAGTTTTATCTCCTTCCCTATGCCTGACCATCATTCAAAACATAAAAATAAAAATTATGAAACTGCACTCATTATACTTCATGACAGACCCCTTACAAGAGGCAAAAGTTAGTTGATTACTCATTCAGCCAACATTTAATCAGGACCTACTTCCACTCCTGCAATATTGAATATTAGTATGTGAGAGTTGACTCTGTAAACAAGGTAGTTTCCATTTTACATTCAAAATCAAATACCTCTGACATACATTGGCCAATCTCATGTATTTTAAAAGGAAAAAGATACAAAATACATGTTCACAGTCTACTATGTGGCCACAATGGAACTTATTTAGAAATGATTAACAATAAACGACCCAGGAAAACATTAAATACAACACATCAAAATAAATCATCGGTCAATAAATAAATCACAAGAAAATTCGAAAATATTTGAAACTGGAAGATAAGAATATACAACATATCAAAATACTATTATTTGCTACAAAAGCAATCCTTAAGGGGAGTTCATAGCTTTAAACAAGTTGAAAAGAAGAAAGTCCCAAAATTAATGCCCTAAGGTCTCTTCTTCATGAAGCTAGAAACTGAAGAGCAAAGTGAAATTGAAGTAGAAGGAAGAAAATTATAAATGTAAGGGGAACAGTCAAGAAGATAGATAAACATGGAGAAAATTAACAACGCAAAAGTTAGCATTAGTTCTTTATAAAGATCAACAATATTGATAAACCTCTAGTTAGATTGATCAAGAAACTTAGATGAAGTGGATAAATTCCTTAAAAAATGCAAGAGCCAGTGGCGCCCGAGTGGTTCAGTGGGTTGAGCATCCAACTTCGGCTCAGGTCATGATCTTGTGTTTCATGGGTTAGAACCCTGAGTTGGGCTCTGTGCTGACAGCCTAGAGCCTGGAGCCTGCTTTGTATTCTGTGTCTCCCTCGCTCTCTTCCCCTCCCCCACTCATGCTCTGTCTCTCAAAAATGAATAAAAGTTAATAAAAAACAATTAAAATAATGCAAGATTCAAAGCTGACATAAAAATAAAAATATAAAGCCATTGTTTATTAAATAAATGGAATTCGTTAGCAAAACCACCTCTAGAAAGAAAACCTCAGTCCCAGATTGTTTTACTAATGAATTCTGTAAGTGAAGGAGAGAACAATGCCAATCTTAAACAAATTGTCCAAAAAAAAATTCTAAAAAAATGAGGAGGGACTATTGTACAACCTAATTTACAAGTCCTAATTCTAATAACATGGCTCTAATAACATAACTGCTAACTCTAGTAACAAACCCTGTCAAAGGCATTATAGTAAAAGAAAGTCATAAATTGGTATCCCTCGTGAAGATAGATATAAAATTCCTAATAAATTCTAGCAAATAAAATTCAAAAGAGATAAAACTAATATACTATGATCAAGTAAGATTTATCTCAGGAATGCAAGATTAGCTTTACATTTGAAAATGTATCTATCTATGTTATTCCCTTTGGCAAGAGAATAAAGGAGAGAATCCACAAAATAATTTCAGGATGCAGAAAAAGCATTTGACAAAACTCAACCTCCATTCATGACAAAGAACACTCAGCAAATTAGAAATAAAAGGGAATTTCCTTAAGCTGATAGAGTATCTATGAAAAAATACAGTTATAGTTAATTGTGACAGACTGAATGCTTTCCTCCAAAAATTGGGAAAAATTAATCAAGAGTGGCTCTTTTCACCACTTTTATTATTTTTATTTAACTTTGCACTAGAAGTCTTAACTGTTGCCAAATGGCAAAAAATAAAAAATAAAAAACATAGAGATTTAAAGAAATAAGCAAAACTGCCTCTGTTTTATAATTATATGATTATTAACTGGATCCCAAGGAATCTACAGCAATTAGAATTTTGCAAGGTTTCTTGCAAGGACACAAAATTAATATAAACAAATTAGTATCATTTTATATTCCTGCAGCAAACACTCAGAAAATTAAATAAAATGAAAAAATTCAACTCAAAATATCTTTTAATCTCAAAAAACAATCGTTTAAACTAATAAAATACTTAGAAATAAACCTAACAGAAGTCACTCAAGTTCATTACAGTGAAAACCACAAAACATGATTAAGGAAAATGAAAGTCCTAAATAAACTGAGAGATAAATTCTATTCATGAATTGTAAAACTCAGTGTTATAAAACTACCAATTCTTTTAAAATTGATTAATGCAATCACAGTGAAATTCCTAGTAGACATTTTTTTACACATATTGTCAAGCTGATTCCTAGATCTATATAGAAATACAAAGGATCTAGAATAACAAAAGAAACTTTAAAGAACAAAGCTGGAGGGCATGTTTTAATTTTAAGACTTAGTGTGAAACTAGAATAATCAAAATGTTGTTTTGATAGTGTATGAAAGGAGAATTATAGATTAATGTAACAGAATAGTTGATACAGAAGTAGGTTCACACATATATTGTTGATTTTCAACCAAGAAACCAATGCAATTAATGGGAAAAAGTAAAGTCTATTGAATGATTGGATAATCATAATTTTAAAAATGAACATTAACCCTGAACTCACAGATGTTATGTAATAGCTAAAGTAAACAATTCCTAAGGTACCTGGGTGGCTTAGACGATTAAGTGTCCGGCTCAATTTCAGTTCAGGTCATGATCTCTCAGTTTGTGAGTTCAACCTCCACCTGGAGCTCTGTGATGACAGTGTGGAGCCTGCTTGAGATTTTCTCTCTCTCTCTCTCTCTCTCTCTCTCTCTCTCTCTCTCTCTCTCTCTTTCTCTGCCCCTCCATTGCTTGCCCGCTCTCTCTCTCTCTCTCTCAAGATAAATAAACATACATACATACATAAAAACAATTCCTAGAAGAAAACCAGGAAGAAAACCACTTTGACCTTTGGTAGGCAAAGATTTCTTAGATAGAACCCCACATGAACAATAAAAGAAAGTATTGATAAACTAGATCTCATCAAAATTAATTTTTTTCATTTATTTTACTTAAATCTTAAAGCTGTGACAAAAATTACAAATTTCAAGTAGGTGAATGATTTTAATGCCACAATTTACAAATGCCCCAATAGATTACATCTTATGTTGATTTCAAATATTAGAAATTGTTCTTTAATGGAAATACTTAATTGCCAAAGTAGGTTCTCAGAAAAGGAGAAAGATGACAAAGTTTTGATTTTAGAGGTTCTAGGCAAGGGTATTTTCTAGTAGATAAGACCCATTCATCTCATTAGCATCATAGATGTAGCAGACAACAACAGAATACATTTTGATTTGAAATATATTGTGACATCTTCTCTTTCATAATGCAAATTTAACCATTAGGTTAATTCTTTCCTGTTGTCATTATCTCCACGATGATTTTTGTTAAAATAAATCTATAAGCAGATTGGCACATGCTACAATACAGATACTCCTTTTGTACTCCATTTACTACTTCAGAGAGAGCAAAAATAACAAGGACATAAAATATTAGTGGAATTTGAACAACTAGTGAGCAAAATGCTAGAAACAGCATTATTAGTACCTTTGAAACAATATACAGGACAAAGTTCTTTTTCATCATGTGACTCAAAGAAACAGAATAGAATTCATGGACTCTAGAAATCATACTGCCTCTTTTTGAAACCCACTTTATTACTTCATAGCTGTGTGACCTTAAGAAATTTATATAACCTCTCTGTGCCTCAATTTACTTACATGTAAAATGGAGATGATATTTTATGAAGACTAATATGAGTATTATTTATAAAGTGCTTTGAAATGTGTCTAGCACAAAATAAACTTCTATAGATTTTTATTAATTTCTTGAAATGTAAGTGAAAATTACAGACTTTCATTTCAGTAACCAATTAATATATGATTCTATAGAATGTGTGGTTTAAAATCCATGGAAAACACTACATGTTAATATAAATTAAATCCTTGGAAGTAAGTTATATCTTAGATATAACTAATACTTCCTCTTGAGCAAGTTCTATCCCATGAGATGATCATTATTTAAGTTTTATAGGTTAATTTGCAAATTAGGGCAGGCAAATATCAAATGTAGAAGTTTTCCTGTATTTAATGCAGAATGAAGACTCATAGTAAAACCAACCAACAAACAGCAGGGCAAACATGAATGCTGGCACTTAGTTTTCTGCAGATTCCATCAACTGATTAATTATATTGCTTCCCAGATAAAAAGAGACCACCCTTCAGTTTTCATCAAAATTTAATAGGTTTCAGGATTTTTAGGATCACATAGGGTTTTTATTGCTACTAGGATAGGACTTACTTATTGAACACTTAAAATTTTAAAAACATGTTAAAAATCATGTGTTATCCATCTTGCAACGAAAAGGCCTTTTACAATGACTTTCATTATCACTTAATGTATACTTTATAGTTTGATATTGAGATATTAGGAAATAAAGACACCTGAGTATCCATAGGACAATATTTGAAATATATATATTTCCCGAGTGGTGTGCTTTGGTGCATTGATTAAAGATGGTTCTCCAAATTAATTTTAATGCTTCCTCTAGTCTTTTAAGATTTCCAATCCAAATTTAGTCTTTATGAATGTCAGAAGCAAAAACTTCTAACTGCCTGAAGTCTGAATACATGAAAGTGCCTTTGTTAAAGTTTGAAAATCAAGGTAAAAATTAATTCTAGCTAGAAATTGTAGGTATAGAGGATGAATTCAAGAAATCCCTGGTGCATTTTAATGACTGACAAAGGAAAGAGGATAAATGCAATATTAATTTTATGAGTTTTTTTATGCTTGAGTAAACATAAAAATTTGTAATTATATTTACAGGGCTTGGCTGTGTTGAAAGATAAGGGATAATTACATTCATGCCTGATGGGAAAAATACTGCACAAATTATACAGGTTTTGTATGTTAACAGAACTGTAATATTAGGAAATTCAATCAAATGTTAATTAATTACAAGAAAAAGTGCTATCTATGAATGTATGACAGCAAAAAAATCTATATATTTTAGGAACTGAAAGTATTTCATTTTTCTTTCTATTATAATTTCTTATGTCATACGTAAAATATGGCACAATTAAGTTTTTACATCAGGCGGATAATTATAATTTAAATAATATTTATGCAGCTTTACTGGATAGATAAAATATAAAACTATGAGACTTAATTTTAGTCTTTACACAGGCTATATTATCATTATTTACATTGTAAATTATGGGTAGATTTTTTTTTTACCTTATAGTTTCTATACTGTTCCAGGAAAATGACATTTTTCTAAATATGCTTATAAATGTATTTATTGATTATTTTAATGTCTTTTTCTATAGTTACATTTATATATGTAACAAATTCAACATTTAAGATAGTTAACTTAAAAACGTATATTTTCTCAATGTTGATCTGTTTTAAAGACTTTAGCAAATATAGAACAAATTTAAATATAACAAGAATTACGGAAATAATTACAATATTAAGAGAGTATCATTTAGTCCAGCAAATTTAAACCATATATTTCTGCTCTTTATTCTTTCATGAGCGCATGTGTGTTACCTAATGAAGACACATTGGACTATTTTATCATTCTTGCAACATCACTGCCTGCTGCGATTTATCTTGAGTGTAAACAGGGCAAAGTCTTCTAAATATGTGAGGTATTGTTTTTACCAATAATAGGTATCGTACAAACAGCATTAATGTGTTCAACAAATATTCTGAGTGCCCCAACCTATATGCAAAGAACTTTTACAGATGTAGAGAGGAAAAGGAAACAGTCACCTTGAGTGGCTTTGACTTGGAATGCTGAATATAAAACAAAATCAAGATGAGGTCATTTTAAAGAACAGTGAAAATCTTGTGCAGATTGAATGCTTGGTTGATTTTATTTGTTTAAATGGATCCATATCTTTTGCATTTACTTTCAAAATTCAAATATTCATTTGTTTCTATTCTGATTAAGCTGAATAGAGGCACTTTATGGGTAGTTATTTTAAATGTGTTCATTTTTTAAATAATATCTTGTGAGTAAGCAAAGCAGTAGATTTAGTAGGGATGTGGCATTTGGATTTTCTGTTTTCTTGCTCGTAAAGTATGTTCTATATCATTTTAATATTGCTGTGTATAATTTAGGAATTTACATACAGTCAAATGTAATCAAGATTACAATAATGTTTAATTTGGGAATAAATTCCTAACACGTATACTTGGTTCCATTGACCAACAGTTTTATCTATAGATATATGTGTGTTTTTTTTTACTTATTGACTATGTCTAACAAAAACTGGTAGCTGATGATCATACCTTGATTAAAGCAGCTATTTACACAAAGCTAGTGACTCACTGGCTTGGTTTAGGCACTGAAATAGAAATTATTATTTTTATAAAAATTTGAAACTGCCTCTTTTTTTTTTGTAAATGAATATCAGTGAGGCTTATTTATGACATAAAAGGAGATTGCTTGACAACCTGCATCTCTTTGAAATTGACCTTGTCAATTTTATGTTTAATAGACCCAAGTGCTAAAACCAGAATATTCCACTGCCTTTTGGCTCTATGGTTTCTAGGTCTCCCAGCTGTGCCAATAGCCAGCCTATGGTGTGACTTTGCTGGTGTATTCTTTTTCAACCAATCTTAAGTAACTGAAAAGTTCCCATGTACAAGCAGACTATGTAAATTCCTATTATTTATATTACCACACATTCCATTGTTTATGTATATTTGCTATAGCCCTTAAACATATGCATAACTTTTGAGCTGTGACAAATAAAAGAGATACACTATTTTACCATTTTATGCTTACCTTTTGATATTTTAAAACACTCTATATCAAGTCACTAGAAAATTCAAAACTGCAGAGAGGCTCAGAGAAAAAGTAAAGACTAATTTACAGGTTTTCCTGCAATTTGGTTACCCTCACTTCATTTTAAATTAATCACCAGTTTCTGATTAACTGATTATTGGCAGACTTTTAGGGATGCATGAAACACAATGTGTGAACATTTGGCATCTTTGTTGGATTCTTGCCTTCCAGTTTGTTTATAGTGGATTGTGACTCATCTTCACTACAATGCAACCTGAAAAATGAATATTTCTGTATTGTTTTAGTTTTTACAGATGACAATTTTAGAAGCTTAAGATAAATCAAGCTGATTTCCTGTCTGCAATAATAATTCAGTGAGTTGGTTGTTAATTGTAATTATAACACAATGCATTCATACAGAATTCTGAGGACACTCAGCAGCTGTCAAGGGTTCATGTCATGTTTGAAGCAACAAATCCTGGACTTAGAGGACCTGTAGTTCAGATATAGGCATGTGGTATTTCACAGCAATTTTAGATTAGGCTCTAGAGTTGATCTATGTAAGTGTAGAATGTTTTATATGATTCTGAAAGTTTATGAGTATTCACTCAACTAATAGTTGTTTAAGAGGCACCTGGATGGCTCAGTCATTAAGCTTCTGACTTTGGCTCAGGTCATGATCTCACAGCTCATGGGTTCAAGCCCCACTTCAGGCTCTGTGCTAACAGCTCAGAGCCTGGACCCTGCTTCAGATTCTGTATCTCCGTCTCTCTCTGTCCACCCCCCAGCTCTCTGTCTATGTCTCTCTCAAAAATAAATAAATATATATTTTTTTGAAAAGTTGTTTAAAACTGGTCATTTTTATCCTATTAAGATAGTTTGAAAAAATTTTGTATTTTTGATGGGTAGAGGGATGGATGAAATAAATGAAGAATATTAGGAGTACATTTATCTTGATGAGCACTTAGTAAGATATGGAATTGTTGAGTCACTATACTGTACACCTGAAATGGATATAATACTGTATGTTAACGACACTGGCATTAAAAGTAAAAATTGAAAAAAACATAATTTTTCCTCAAAAAATAGCACAAAGAAACAAAGTTTATACAGTATAAAATTTTACTTTTTTTTCTGGAAATGCTAATATCTGTTGAGACTAGAAATAAAAATTGTAAGTATTGTACAACTCTCTTAATTTAATTCAACAGATATTTTTTAAAGTTTATTCTGGGAGAGACAAGAGACAGCACAGGTGGGAAAGGGGCAGAGAGAGAGAGAGAAAATCCCAAGCAGGCTCTGAGCTGCCAGCACAGAGCCCCCTGTGGGGCTTGAACCAAAGAAGCTGTGAGATCATGACCTGAGCTAAAACCAAGAGTTGGATGTTTAATAGACTGAGCCACTCAGCCGCCCCAACATAGATTATTTTTTTAGCTTTTATATTTTTAAGACATTTGACTATTTGTTATAAGAAAATTCAAAAATGAATAAAACATGATTCTTATTCTCAAAAAAAAAACTTTTGTATTTTATGATTATATAAAATGCAGGCAACAAGAATTTAAGGAGATGTATCATGCCAAAACTTCATCACCTAGAGATAAATATTAACATTTGGTGAGTTTAATTCTAGACTTTTTTTCTCTGCATATACATTTCTTTGCATAATTAGGCAAAATAATTTGACTAAATACAATAATTGTATTGCCAAAGTATAAAAGTTTTATTTCATAGCATTAAAAAAAGAAAAAGTAACTGAAATTAAGTGTATCAATTACTCTTTAGATAATGTTTTCCTTAAAATAAGAAAGATTCATTTCTAAAATACCTCTCTAAGAGTAAAAGGACATGAAAAATGCTAGCAGATATAGGTAATTAATTTTGCTTTCTTTAAATACATTTTTCAGTTTGGAGCAGACATTTACTATCTTCTGGTATGAAATGAAAGGAATTGAGTACACATTTACCTCCACCTTATTTGTGCCCTGACATTCCAATTATTTTCCATTATATTTTTACTTTTTTAAGCTTGCCAGTGTTGATAATATTTGCAAGTTATTTGTGATCATGATTCATACATTTGTTTACCTTTGTTTCAAATAATTTAAAATAAATTTTTAACACATATTGTCATATTTCCATTTGGCTGTTCTTTTCTCCACTCCTCACCCCCATGTTTTTGCTCATCTATGCATAGGTCTTATTTTAAGTTCTTTTTGGTTATTATTCATCTTGAATAATAGTAGATTTATTTGAGATATGGTTAAAATAGTATAGTGTGGAAAGGGTGGGAGATTTTGTAAAATGGAAGCATGAGTAGTTCTAATTAAAGTTCATCTGGAATATTCTTTAATCAAATACAATGACTTTGGTACTGAGGGCACACCACGTTTCATTTTGGGGCCACTGTGCCTCACAGAAATACCCCTTAATTCCCACAGCTTCTGGATTGTGATTGGTGGACAGACGTTTTCCTTATCTTTTATCCTGCTTTATCTAGGCATTTCTCTATTATATTTACAACTTGAATTTTTTTATATGCAGATATTAATAATCTTGAAATGGCTTGAAAAAGAAAATCATGGGAAGATTATAAATTAGAAATATTACAAAGTTTAATGAGATTAATTCTAACAATTTTCTAGAGTGTTTTATGAGATCAGAGATACCATATCATATAAGCACATATTTAGAAGTAAAATATGTAAATTAGTTTAAATAGTTCAGATATTTTCTGCTGAAATATCTGGAAGTATTGCCAAGCAATGTGATCTGGATTCAATTTAATGTACAACAGGAATCCATCTATTATTATTTTGTTTCAATATTATGACAACATTATACTCGTGGTTTACAATTTTTCACATATCCTTGTGTAGGGAACAAAGACCCTGCCTTCTTTCAGGTAATGCAATTTTCCTTGTGTTTCTCTGCCTTTTATTTAAAGGATTATGTTTTGTTAACATTTTCAAGGTTTGTTACTTATTGTTCATTAGGATTCTTTGAATGCATGAAGCCTTATGCCTGCTGTGAACAGTATATGCAAGTCTAGTATTACACCTTGACTGCTAGTGACAGAATAAGCTGTTAATATTATTTTTTTGCAGATGAAAGCCTCTATAAGGGCTATATGTTCATCTATTTTTTAAGGACCTTACCTATGAAATATCATAATATGTATACACTTCTTGTTCAATCTCTTTGAGAGAGTATAAAATATACATATATGTTCAAATAATTTAGTGTGACATTTGTTGCTTATTAAAACAAAGTCTTGAACAATAAAAAACAGGCAATTCTTATTTCTTATTTCTATTATTATTCATATTTTTATATCAAAAGGATATGAATTAAGCATTTGTATGTTATGATGACTTTCATTTTCCTACAGAACCTTAAAACTATGGGATTATAATAATGAATATTTGAGAAAAGAAATACCCTATATTACTTTTCTCATATAAGTGTCATCTTTATTATATATAATACATAGACACTCTTCTAAATATTATGTCTGATTCAATTTAATTTTATTTAATACTCACTGATGCACTTAATTTAAATTATCCTCTTATGGAAAGAGGATAATTTATTTAACAATTTTTCCATTATTCAGAATCATCAAGACAATCTATGTCTTAGATAATGAAGTTCCAAAGACCTTTTAACTACTTATTATTACTTTATATAATTTCAGATGTGGGTATACATCAAGATGAATAAAGAATATTAGTGAAAACAATATTTAATCATTATAGAAAATTTGGGAAATGTAGAAAAATATAAGAAAATGAAAATATACATAATCCTATCATTCAGTGATAACCAGTGTTAATACAGGAAAATTTTCTTCCATTGTTTCTTTCCCAATAGATAGATAGATAGATAGATAAACAGACTATACTATATATTACATATTGAATTTATAATTCCCATTGAATAGAATTTATCCTGTATATATTACATAAATATTATGTATTTCTTACATACATTTGTATATAGGCTCTTTTGTATGCTTATTTTTTTACTTAGTGTTATAGAATTGAATCTGATGTTTTGAAAAAAGTTGTGTCACTTAGACAAATTGACTATATGACTTTGGCCTTTCTTTCTATTCATGAAATTCCATGTTTGCGCAAACTTTGAGAGAGTCAACTCTCTTTCTTCAAAGAAACAGGACATTATTATGCCCATCTCACAGATAGGACCTTAAGATCCAGATATGTAATTGAATGATTCAAGTAAATAAATAATGATGGAATGTGGGGATGAAGGGGTTAGCTACCTGCATTCTGCTGATTTTTTTAAAGCTTATTTATTTATTTTGAGAGAGATAGAGACAGTGCGAGTGGGGGAGGGGTAGAGAGGGAGACAGAGACTCCCAAGCAGGCTCTGCCCAGTCAGCACAGAGCCCAAGGTAGGGCTTGAACTCACAAAGCCATGAGATCATGGCCTGAGCCGAAACCAAGAGTCAGACGCTTAACCAACTGAGCCACCCAGGCATCCCAGCATTCTGCGGATTTATGTTCCCTTAACATGGATCTGTACAATCTCTTCTTACCGGTCTTTTATATTTCTCTCAGAATTCCAAACCGATTATAATTCTAAGAGATAGAATATAAGAGAACTTCCTCTTTGCATTTTTACTTTGAAATATGCAACATACCTATACAGTCAAGCAGAAAATGGCTAATTTAGGGCTGACAATATAGAACTCCTAAATAATAGGATTAATTACTTTTATATGCAACTGAATTCTTGATTAACATTTTCCCACTCAGTCCTTTATTATAACATTGTATTTAACCACAGCATTCATTTGTTCAAAAATTACTTTTGTTGACATTTTGTCAGTTCTCAATATATGGACCAGAGGAGCTCTTAGGCTTAATTATAGACAAATATATACATTCTATTTTAAAAACTGAAAGTCATAATTTGCAAGAATACACCTGTTAGTAACCTGTAAGTATACACAGTTTAGAAAACACACTGTTAGAAAAGAAAAAGCACATTTATAATTTGGAAAAAGTAGAACTCCTGTGCTAACTAAGTCAAAATAGAAAGAAGAACCAGTTGTCCTTTGGATGGAAAGCCAATAATATGAAAGCCAATATTGAAAGCCAATAATAATGTAGAAGCAGCAGTATACACATGAAGCTTCCCACTCCTTATGGTCTTTGGAAGAAGTAGTGATGTTACAGAAGCCATTCCAGAAGGTGCTAAGCAATTGTATTTCCCCCCACATAATCCTATGTTTAAGTAAATCATATTAAGCAGATGTACAAAAACATTACAAAGAGATGAACTAAAAAAAAGACAACATTATAAACATATAATAATACAATTCTCAATATACTGATTGAACAGCTTAGTTTGCTCATCTGTTTGCTATGTGATGATAGTGGTAATTTATTTACCACTATGGTGTTTGTCATAATCATTTATGTTTGATGGAAATACCTAACTATAGAGAGAACATCTGGAATTGTAGATACATAATTTTGACTGGCTCTACTTTAAAGATCAATGGGTAAAGACAAGTAAAATCCAGACCATCACACAGGGAAAACATAAAGGAGCATTGATACTAAGAGAACACAGCAATAACAGAATGATAGAGACAATAACAGAATGATAGACATAGATAATGTAGCAGAAATGCATAAGGTATGACATTGCTATGGAAAGAAAATAACAGTCCCTCCTGGAAAGAATCATAAAAGCACTTCATCCGATGTGGGGAGAGGCCAGTCCCTTAAGTTTCTGAAAGAAACTGAAAAAATGAGGTAGTCTTAATGATGCCCTGCCAACCCCAAGGATGTCCATATAATGCCTGAAATGTGTTACATTATATGGCAAAAGGAACTTTGAAGATGTGAATGAAATTATTGACCTTAAAATAGATTATTCTGAACTATCCAGGTAAACCTCCCCCAGTATAATCCCCTGAGTCCTTAATTACAAGAAACGTTCTCAGGTTGTAGAGGGAAGTGAGATTCAATTAGACAAAAGGGAAAGCCAGAGAGATGCCAAACTTGAGAATTAAATGTACCATTGCTGCCTCTGAGATGGAGCAGCTCACACGAAAGGATCAAAGTGAGGCCTTTAGAAGTCATTGCTGGTCAACAGCTAACAGCCAGAAAGGCAACTCGTAATAACAAGGGACTGGACTCTGCCTGCAACCTGAATGAGCCTCCTGATGGCAGACCACCCACCGGCACCTTGACCTGGGCTTTATGGAAACCAGAGCAGGAAAACCAGCAGACCAAGCTCAGAATTTAAAAAAAAAATTTAATGTTTATTTTTGAGAGAGGGAGAGGTAGAACATGAAAGGGGGAGGGACAGAGATAGAGGGAGACACACAATCTGAAGGAGGCTCCAGACTCTGAGCTGTCAGCACAGACAGCTGACTCAGATGTACTGCTTGCTCCAATGGGGCATTAGAATGGTGGGTTCTTGAGGACAAGAATGAGGAGTTTCTTAGGAGCTTCTGAAAAAGGATAACAAAATTACCTCATGAGAGTTACTCAAATAAGTATGCGCACTTATCTGAAAGGATAAGTATAAGTAAAGCATAGCCTAAAAGGGACAAAGACTCATAATCAAATCTAGTAAGAACTAGATTCTTTCTAGATAAAATACAATATAATGTCTAAAGAAAGAATATCAATTAAAGAGAAGATTTTTCATTCATGGCTTAAAAAACAAACCATTAACATGTTGGCCATGCCTATCCAGTTGTTATCTAGGGGAAGGGAATCCTATTCAGGGGATTTTCTGTGTCCTAGTCTCATTGGCAAGATCATTTCAGTCTCAGCTGGATGTCGTAATTACCTGCATTAATCTCTCTTCCCTTATTCTGATCTCATATCTGACAAGCAACCATCTGAGTAGAAATTGGCCTACATCTGACTGTGTAGTTATGCCACCCCCCAGGAGAGGAAAATTTCTCATTGTAAATCAATTAAACAGCAGCATGACTTTATGTATTAGTCATTTCAGCTTTGGGGAACCTTCTTGAGAGATGAAACCCTTCTCAGTTTTCTAATAAAATCAAGCATCTAACTTTTGGGGAGGCCACGAAACCAAGAATGCTAATCTGTTAAATGTGATAGAAATCACCAGTCCTTCCTGGTAGTGTTCAGAGATTGTTCCAGATTATGTGCATCTTTTATTTCCCATTTTATTTTTTAAAATATTTTTAAATGTTTATTTTTTTAGAGAAAGAGAGCACTGGAGCGGGAGAGGGGCAGAGAGAGGAGAGAGAATCCCAAGCAGGTTCCTCACTGTCAGCACAGAGCCTGATGCAGGGCTCAAACTCAAGAACTGTGAGATCATGACCCGAGCCAAAATCAAGAATCAGGTGCTTAATTGACTGAGCCATCCAGGTGCCCCATTTAAATTGGTGTATAATACAACCTGATTTGTTTATTATCACTGATAATAACGGTCCTTATATTACTTGAATTATTGGTAGAATGACAATAAAAATCTCATTTCCCTATTTAGTAATGGCTTAAAACTAAGAATAGAAGCTATAAGGAATAGATAATACTAATTGTTGTTTCAAAACATGACCAGATCCATCAGAAGTTAGATTACTTGGTTGTGTGTGTGTGTGCATGTGTATGTGTAAAACATCATTTCTTTAAGATACTTTAAGAATTTCTAAGTCATTCTTAATTCTTTTATTTTTGTAACCATTTTGGAAGATTATTCCCACTTAGAAGATATTATAAGTCACATTGCAAATTTTAAGTGTAACTTGTGGGGGTTTAAGGAGGAGTGGAGCCTGAGCATAGATTCCTGAACTGCCTCTCACCTGAAAACTCTACTTGGAGTGGCTCAACTCCAAAATGCTTTTCCAGAGTCTTTGAGGCAATGAGTTTTGCCAGGAGGTCTATGGAGAGTCAGCAGAGAGGTATCTTGCCTGCCTCACCTGAGTGTTTCTTATCACTCAGTTAAAACCATGCTAGTAGGTACCTCTTTGCTGAAGGGTCATAGGCCAACCAGGTTGACCCATTCTCCTACAATGAAACCTCTGATCTCATTGTTTTGTTTGCTATAATACATATCAACCAGCTCCTATAGCCAACAGGGAAAAACGACCTCAATTTGCAATTTTTTTTAATATTTGTTTATTTTTAAGAGAGAGAGAGCGAGAGAGAGCACAAGAGCATGAGTTGGGGAGGGGCAGAGAGAGAGGGAGACACAGAATCTAAAGCAAGCTCCAGGCTCTGAGCTGTCAGCAGAGTCCAACGCGGGGCTCCAACTCATGGACTGTGAGATCATGACCTGGGCTGAAGTTGGACACTTAACTGACTGAGCCACGCAGGTGCCCCTAATTTTGCAATTTTTGAAAAACTTAGACATTTATTTTGCATTTAATACAAAGGAAGGTTGTTTTTCCAAGTTGTAAGCTCAAACAATCTAAATAGTATCTTCAGTATCTTGAATTTTTGTTATATACTTTGCCCTTCTGTTGTCTTTTTTAGTACAGAGGACTTGTAATAGTCATTCTTGTACCCATCAATATTTAACACAGTGACAAATATTAGTTAGATTGGACTCACAGTAGTTTGAATTCAATAATCAAAATCAGTTCCTTCATTTAAGTAATAATTGTAAAGATGGGTGAGGATTTTCCTCCCATTACTGAAATGTTTACTGTCAGAAAAGAGGAACTGGGTCTCAGTATTCTGTAATTCTTTTTTTTAAGTGTTCTTCCCTATAATTCTAGTGATTCATTCCATATTTACTGACCAGCTACTAGATGCAAGAGTTAAAGTGACATATGAGTCAACTGAAAATCAGACATGCATCATAAGTTTACTTTTAATTTAGACATTTGTAGGTAACATTCTGTCCATTTCTCCCTCTTAGTACTTGTATATATGTGTATGGTATTTCCTGCTTTTCATTTTATATGATAATTAAACTATAATTATCATTTTAACTACTTGGCACAATTTAACATTTCTGAGCTATTTAGAGTGTTATTTGGGGGAAAATAAAAATTGGTTGAAATGCATTTAAATTTGCATTTCTCCTTGACATTAAAAAAGGTTAAGTGTATCTGTCCTATCTTTGAAGTAGTTTAATTCTTTCTGTTCTCAGAAATGAAGTGGAGTATTGTTGATATTTTCCTTGAATAAAAATTCAAATTAATTAACAAACATGAATTCAAAAGTAAATATTGAACCCTTACTAATTTCCCTATCCTTTTCTCTGAAATATGAAAAATTTTTCCAAATGGAATTCTATACCCTCTCCCAACTGCCTATAAAAATTCCATCTATACTTCAAAACAGTTCAAAACTATTCTGTCTACCTATTTACTTACTTACATACATACTTACCACACTAAAAAGAAATGTTCTCTTAGGCAGAAGAACAAAACAGAATGTGTATCCACAGAACTCAAGACAGGAAAGTGTTTGAAGGAAAGAATAATCCATTGTGTCTAATACTGCTGAGATTTGGGGTGGAAGATCATTCTTTAATGACCATGATATGGCAAAATGGAAGTTATTAGTGACCTTGAAAAGAGTAATTTCACAATGGGTTGAGGAGAAAATAGTAATTAGGAGATAGATGGGTGAGAATAGACAATTCCTTGGGTCTGTTGGAGCAACATGGGGCAGGGGAAGTTTTGTATTTTCCTGTTTCCTTGTTTGCTTCTTTTAATAAAGGAGAGGCTGAAATGAGCTCCTGTTTTGGGTCATATGCACAATCCTTGCATGCATCATTCTATGCAAAGAACACACTGGACTGGACCTCAAAGGAATTGGTTGCATTTCTACTCTGCTACTAATTAACTCTATCATCGTAATCAGATACATTCCCTTAATCTCAGGGTATCACATAAAATGATGGGTTAACCGTCTTCCACAATGACATCACTTGTAACTTTGAATATTATATGTGGCAATCTGCATTCTGTGTCAATGACTTATTGGACTGAATCTCAAAAGAATTTGAGAGCCTTGCCGAGTGAGACAGGCCAGGTGAGAATGGAACATTTGAGACAAAAGCATCATGTACAAGACTGATGTAAATGTCATTTGAATGTTTTAATCTCATTTAATTTTTTAAATACTGAAATTATTGTTAACAATTTATATTAATCTTATAGTTACAGTAAGTGGTCTTCTGATGTCACAAACAGATAATTGCTTCTGAAGCACGTATCTAGTTTAAAACTGAATAACCCTCAAGTTAACATTGTTTAAGCTCTGCCTAAATAGAACAAGCTTTGTTGTTATTTTCTCTCTCCTACTTGTGGTTAATACTGCCTAGAATTCTACTTTCCTTAGGTTTACCTCAGATTCTGCTTATAAGCATGCATTTAATTGGTATTTTATTTTTTAGGTTAGCATAACTGCTTTGAGCAAAGCTTTGAGTTGATGCTCACTCTGTTAAGAGTATGGCTTTACTGTGCAAATCATTGTTTTGCCAGCTTTATTCACCTCACATCCAACTGTGACTTAGAATTATGTCTGAGAAGGTATTCATGCTGTGATCATAATACTTTGTGATAAAAACTTCTTGACTAGGTACTTTAGATTTCTAATCAATAACTATTGCACAAATTTATAATTAAACAGAACTTTAATAATAATAATTCTGTGTTCTTTCTAAATTTTCATAGTCATATAACAGTACGTTTTTGTTTTAGTTGTACATAGTTAAATAATGCTGATTCCCAAAGAAAGTGGGCTCTGCTGGGTTGACTTATGGGTGAAGGACAAGGACTTTTATAACTGTACATTCAATCAGTTTTAATGCATACAATTTTCCTTATAGGTTAAATTGAACTGGCACTCTCAGTTTAGAGCAAATTGTTAAAGAATGTGACCATAATGAACAACCTAAGTTACTATGATTTTCATTGGAGAAGGGGAGAAAAAGAATGTATTTTTAGCATTATATATTTCACCATAAGTAAAGTTTAATATTTCTTCAGAAGTAACATTTTCTCTTTTTGGAAAAATTTAACTTCAAGAAAAAAATTAGCTACATGCCCACTATCCAAATATATTAATTAGCTACATTTTTCCTTAAATTTCTTTCAGTTTTTTTAAAGCAACATAAAATAACATCAGCAACATTATCAGTTGTTGCTTATTATGTGCTAGACATATGACTTGTATGCAAAACCTGCTTTTTAACCATAGCACTATTTCAAGTCTTATAGTTACATATTTATAATCTTATCCATGTTAAGCACATCCATATTATTGTCTTTAAAGCTATATTTTACATGTTTATATTACAATATGTATATTTATAAGCATATATCTTAAAATAGTTGTAACCATAATATAACTCTAACTTTGTATCAGAGTTGTTTTTCCCTCAAGGTTTACAAACTCAAGTAATTTCAAACTTTGTAACAAACATTTTAAAGGGGAACTAATATTCTGGTAGGATTTATAGCCCTCCTAAGTTTTTTTTCTGTTGTGAACAGTATTATGGAAAAAGAGTCTTAAAATTTGGCTTTAATTTCTTAGAATAGTTTTCCTTAAGTAGATTTCTGGGTCAAAAGATGTGAACATCTTTAAGGCTCCTAAATACAGATGGTAAATTATTTTTTCCAAAGAATGAACAGTTTGCTCTGCAACAGACAGTGAATGAAACTCTTTAAGTTATACTATAGTCAATACAGGTTATTATTATTTTTAATCTGTGGTAATAGCAAAAGCATGTTTTCATGCATTAATTTACATGTCTTTGATTACTAGTGTGGCTATTTTTTTTTTCTCTATATAAACCATCTATTGTCCTTAACATAAAAACTAATGATTCATATTCTTTATCTGTTATTATTTTTAGAGTTTTAATGTCTTCTTTATTGATTTAATGAGGCCTTTCTTAATGTGCAAAAGCCATTTACTGAACTGTCCTTTCAAACTGCTTTGTGAGAACTAGCTGTTAGACTGGGCTGCTGCTTTTAATGAATGAATGCAATTCTAAGATGGTGTACAAACATCATGAGAAAATTCAGTCTCAGAAATAAAACTTGTGCAGCTTGTTAATAGTTGGTATAGTATTAGCCACTGGATATGGATATGAGGTTGGTTTTGATATTCTTGTTTCTTTAAGAATCTTAAGAATTGCACTTATAGACTATCATTAGGTTATTATATTAGAATATTTTGGTACTTCTAATTCTATTTTTAGTTGTATCATGTATTCCATTCATTTCAACTTTGTAATAGTTACTAACCAGTGTCTATTGTAATAATGTACATATTTCTGTAAGCCATCTCAAATCCTGTTTTTGAAAGACTAAAGGGTACAAAAAACCTTTCAAATAAATAAACTGAACACACTAATAAGTGTTTTCAATTGATATTGATGAAGGTTTTTTCCACTTTAATCTACAAAGAATATTATATTTTATGTAATCAAATTAATCAATTTATCCTTCATGATGTCTCCATTCTTTTTTTAAGCTTACAAAATACCTTAAAGTAAATGTGCCCCTAAATACTTTGTGTGCATAGATAAAGAGATGAGGAAATGGGGACTGAAACTGAGATTTCCCCTTCTGTGCTGCCTTTCTGTTTGTGACAACAGATTATGAGACTCTTAGGCTCTACTCTGAACAATGCCTTATGACGCTGTAATTTGGCAGTTATGAAAACTTTCACCACAAGTAATGGAAAGCTCAATCATTATTAGTCTAAACAAACACATTTTTTTTCTCCACCCTAAATGTATAGGTAGATGTTTGACATAATTATAGAATTTCTTGCCTTTCCCTCCTGCTGCAAGATGGTTGTCACCTTCCTAAGTACGAAATCTATGCTCCAGAAAGGAAAAAGCTGAGAGATAGAGTAGTACAAGAGACGTCCACTCAAATATCTTCGGACGGAGTTCTGTGTCATGACTTACCTTGAGCTAAAATGGGGATGCCAATGAGTGTGGAGAATTACTTACTATTTGTATGGAAAGCCACCTTCTAAATTTTAAGTTAATTGTTTCTTCTCAGAGTACAAACTTATTTAAAGTTGGTTCTATTCCAGTTTTTTCCTTACAAGAATATCAAGCAGAATACATAGCATTAATATTTTTAAATTATCTATTTAAATTTCAGGATAAAAATAAGTACATTACTTTTCTTATTAAGTATACACTCTTATGAGGGAGACATAACCTTTTTCTAACATTTAGTGTAGCAGCCTTAGCAATCCATGTTTTAATCACACAAGTATTACCCTAAATATTTTACTCAGTAAATGAGAATGGAGGTATACCCAGGTCTCACACCAAGCTAAAGGTTTTAGAACTGTGTTGCAAATTAGATCACTGGTTCTATTAGTTTCTATTACTGAATCACAAATGATATAATTTAGTAGCTTAAGACAACACAAATTTATTATCTCACAGTTTGGGTGATCCAGGAGTCTGGGTATGGAATGGCTGGCCCCTCTTCCCAGGATCTCACCAGGGTGAAAGCAAGGTATTGGCTGGGGCTACAACTCATCTGAGGTTCAAAAAGTCCTTCTGAATTTACTGGTTGTTGACAGAGTTCAGTTTCTTGTGCTTATAGGACTAAGATCCCAGTTTTCTTGCTTATTGTTGGCCAAAAACCACTCTCAGTTCTTTGTGGTCATCCTCAGGGCCTTGCCACATGGCCATCTCCATTGACAGTTCACAGTAGACCTCTTTGCTTCTTCAAGGCCAGAAGGAGCACATGTCTGCTGCACTGAATTGCTCTCATCTGGAATCCCTCAACAGCCTCTAGTCTCTTTAAAGACCTCACCTGATTAAGTCAGGCTCACTCAGGACAATCTCCCTTTTGATTAATGTAAAGTCAACCCATGAAAGGCCTTAATTACTTCTGCAAAATCTCTTAGATTTGCTATATAGCATAACCTAATTACAGGAGTGACATCCTTTCCAATGGTATCATATTCATAGTCTCACCCACGCTGAAGGGGAGTGGCTTATACCGCCACATGTACAGGAAAAGACTCTAATTAAAATCATGGGGCCCCTCTTAGAATTCAGTTTGAACTACACTGTTCAAACTTTAGTGTTATTTTTAATATTTTCAAGAACTAGTCATGAAGCATAGAATTAAAGAAAGTAAAAAACAAAAGCCAAAATACAAACCAAAAAAAAAAACAAAAAAAAAAAACCAAAAAAACCCAAAAAACCCCACCCCAGCAAGTATATCTGAGGATCTATAAGAAACCTCTCAGGTAATTGAAGGATGTATTTCGACGTGGAGTGTTTTTAATGTAAGTATGTTAGGATCAACTATTAAAATCAGGCAGACTCCAGTGTCAGTGTTCTTACCCACTATGCACCATCTCCCACTCCATATATGTAAAACTTAGGATGGTCCCTCCCCCATAGAAATTTCTCAGTAAATGTTACCTCAGATTATTCTATTTACTGATTAAAATGTGTTTTCTTTTTGGTACTACTGCATGGTTTTGAAGGTTGGATGACTGGCATTTTGTTAATGGGATGATTAGTATAAGCTGTGTGGTGTGGCTGAAAATGGGCTCTGCAGAGAACTACAAAATGGTTTGACTTCTTGTCCTTCAAAGAGTGTCAAGAGAAATCGAACTGATTGCAAATTGACTAGGGTTGAGACAATTTTATGTGGAAAAAATGACTTTATTCAGAGAATTCTGGCGAATAATTTCTTTGTATCATTTTTAGGGCATTGTGCTATTGTAGCAATCACATTTATTCTCAGGAATCTCCTCCGCCCTTATGAACTTTCATTATCTGACACTCATTTCATCAGTTAAAATGAGGTGGAAGCACAAAATTGGGATATCATTGGGGAAAAAATATCTAACTGGTGATTTGATGATATCTATGTTTCTCAAAAGCACCTATACAGAAAGAAAAAGAAACAGCTTTCTTTTATAGTGGAGAGTCCTAACCTTGGAGTTCATTCTAATTCTCAGCCAACTCTGAGAAATTAGACAAATCTGACCTTTTGAGTAAATTGGAGAAAAAATTATCTCTGAACCACATTGTATTACTAATGGCTTGGTAATACCATGTGAAATAAATTAAAGAATAATTTCTTAATGTAATTAAATATATGGAATGTATTGATATTAAAACTTTTGTTCTGAATTTTATGTTGAATTTGAGATACATTGGATTTTTGTTGTTTTTTGATGCATGAATGTGATAACATTGTGTTTCCATTCTTTAATTTGAAGAGATTTAGGTTTAAAAACTATATTTGTACCATATTACTATGTGTATTTTAAAATATAATGGAATGGGGCACCTGGGTAGCTCAGTCAGTTAAGCATCTGACTCTTGGTTTTGGCTCAGATCAGATTGGTGGGATCGAGCCCGTGTCGGGCTCTGCACTGACAGCACGAGCCTGCTTGAAATTCTCTCTGCCCCTCCCCTGCTCGCTCTCTCTCTCTCTCTCTCTCTCTCAAGTAAATAAACGTTTAAAAATAAAACAAAATATAATGGGTAAAGTCAAAGCATAGGGTTGGAGAAAAATGGAAGTTTATTGAATTCAACTTTTTCTTGTCAGTAGATTTTTACCTTAGTTCTTTTATATATCCATTGAAAGACCTATTAAAGAGAAGGCTAAGGGGGCTCCTGGGTGGCTCAGTTCATTAAGCATCTGGCTTTAGGTTTCAGCTCAGGTCATGATCTCACAGTTTGTGAGTTCAAGCCCTGCCTTGGACTCTGTGCTGACAGTGTAGATCCTGCTTGGGTCGGTCTCTCTCTCTCTCTCTCTCTCTCTCTCTCAAAAATAAATAAATAAACTTAATTGTTTTTTTTTTTAAAGGGAAGGTTAAGTAGTTCAGATTGAGTTCGGATTGATTATAGAATAAATAAGGTATCCTACATTTATAGAAGGTTATCTACTTCTTGGATGCCACAAATTCTTGACTTTTATTTTCCTTAAATTTTGAAATCAAACTAAAATTGTTTTTGAGTTATTGATTTGAACATTCCATAAAAATCTTTTGTTTTTTGCGACTGAATATTTAAATTTACATTTTATATTTAATTTCATTTTTATTTCAAATTCAATGATTGTACCATTCCAAATTGGAAACACAAATACTTGTCAGTTTACATGTTTAATTCCAAGACTGTACATAAAATAACACCTCCTATGCTATTTCTTTCATGGTTATAGAAAGAATACTTTTCTTGCTATCAGTGATATTTCAGTTCAAAATATGATATTCAGAAGAAGTTCAATTTAGGATTTGTTTTTTCTCTTAATTTCTTCATTATTTTGAATTATGGAGCAACTGAGATGCATATGGAGAACATAAAGGTAAATATTCTTACACTTCACAAATTAAAACTTTCAAAGTTTCTTACTTCGACTTCCCTGTGGTATACTTTTTTCAATTATGATTTCTTCTGACACTTTAATGTTCTTTGCCAAACCCTTTTGTAAACCCATGGTGATATTTATCAGGTGATTGAATTACAGACCTTTTATTCTATTCCTACCTCAGCCTCTGACTCTTTGAATGATCTTGAAAAATTAATATTTCTCCTACTATCTCTAATGGTAACACACACACACACACACACAACTAAGAGAGATATTCTGAAGCTTGATTATAATTATGATTCATAATAAAGTCCACTGAGAAATTTTAAGAAAAGGCAGTGTACACAAAATATTATTATAAAATTCTCTAGAGTCTTCATTTGTAGGTTATTATTTACAGACTTCAACAGAATTATATTTCATTTGTGCCGGTAGGGTCTCTGATGTTTTTCTGTCAACTAAAACTTTTATTCTTGATAATAAATGTTTACTAAGTCATGGGTTCCTTGAAGAAAAAAAATGGATCAATTTAAAATTGTTAAGTAACATACATGAGTTTTAAATTACATTCCCTTTATAATCAAGTTGGGTGAATTTAAAATATTAATATATTTAACACATACTTAAGAGTAAGACTGCATAAATTATCTCATTCAACCCACCATGCTTTCACATTTTGATGGGGTATTTTAAAAAGTCACTCAAAGTCACTCAGATTAGATTACAGAGTGTAGTCTAGTATCTAAACATCTGGGTTCTAGTGTCAGATTGTCTGTGGTCAGATCTTTATCACATCTAAGCTGTGTGAATTTAAGCAACTATAAAATAGTCTGTATTTCAGCATACCCATTTATTAAATGGAGTGTTACATCAATGAGATAATACATATTAATGTTTGGCACAATATAAGTACTCAATAAATGTTAGTCTTTCCTACAGGACTGGCCATGGCTTTATTCCCATATGTCAATGGTCGTTTTTGATTCAAATTAGAGTTAGCTTCAGAGCATTGAGTATTTTCATTCAGATTTCCTCTTTGGTTTATGATGTAGTTTATTGCTGGTCATAATTTTTGCTCTGTTCCTGTTTAAACTTCTTCCTTAGAGTTTTCATTCATTCTACGATCTCAACTTTCATATTTATGAATATAAATTATACTCTTAAATCTGAAACTGTCATGTAGACATTTATTAATAATAACAAGTATAAAATACTTAGTATTTATGGAGCATGTGTTATGTGCAAGGAATATTTCCAAGTACTTTACATTCATTATTTTGTTTAATTCTCAAAATAACAACATTAGTTATCATTAAAATTAGTCCTATTTATAAATAAGAAAACTAAGGCAATCAAGATTGGCCAAGACCACTTGGGTCTTATGGTACCAAGAATTTTAGCTCATATTATCTGACAATAAGCCCATACTCAGAATCTCTACATTCAACCTTCTTATATTTCAGCTGTATGTCCTTCCACCACTGCAAAATATACAAACTCACTGTTTTCCTTCCCAATCTGACCTCTTTCTAATATGTATATTTCTAATATTACTGTGATTACTCCTACTTGAAATTTATGACTCTGTCCTATAACATCTTTTTCTCTCATTTGGCACCAATTGCTTCCATTCTTCATTAGTAGTATTTCTAGCTTAAAAATATGTTCTCATGAGTTACCTACTAATCTCCATCCCTGTGTGATTGTCACTGCCACTACCCTGGACTAGGCCTTCCTTAATGCATGCCTGGATTACTGCCTTAAACCCTCTGTTACTCTCCCCTGCTTTCAACTCTTCCAGATTATACTCCAACTTGCTGTTTACTAGCTATGTGACCTTGACAAGTTAATTTATCTTCCCATGACTCAATTTTACAATGTGGATGATAATATCTACCTCTTAGAGTTGATCCAGACTTCAAAACCTAACATTGATAGGTTTACATAATTTGGCCTATGTCTAGCCTAATATAGTTTCCTAAACAATCTATTTTAGCAGGACTAGTCAGTTTTTTCTTTCTCTTCTGAATCTTTATAGTCAAATCCTGTAGTTCATTCAACCTAGAATGTCTGTCTCTTCCTTTCTCAGTATCTAGTTTTTATGAGTGCTTCAAGTCCCAGGTTGGGCTCCACTTTCTTAAGGTCAGTAAGTTGTCCTTTTTTTTTTTTTTTTTTTTTTTTTTACTCTCCTGTAAAAAATTACAGTATGACATCTTCCCCCCTTTGGTATTACTTATTTTGCTACTTAATTAGGTATGAGGTTGATTAGTGTTCCTTGTTTCACACTTCTTCATTTAGACTGCATCTTTCCTTCTTTGTCTCATAGTACCTAGTTTAATGCTTCATATATAGAGGGCAGTTGGCATTTAACAAACATTTGAATCATTTGAACTCTTAGGCAAATTTCCTGCTACGCAGTTTATTCCCATTAGTTCATAATGGAACCCAGTGGAAATTATCATTTTTCTCCACAGCTGCCATTTCTCCCTTTTCTAATTGTGTTGCCATCATGAGGTTTGGATGGGATTTGTCTCATTTCCAGCTACAAGAAAAGTCCTATTTTCAAAGACCAATTAAAATTATTATATTTTCATTGTTCCCAGTGATTGAGTGAATCAGTGAATCAGTAAGTATATCAGGCTGAAGCCACTCAGTGTATGTCAGTCACCTGGGTTTTCATAAAAGTAAACCCAGTTCTTTTGTTTATGATTTAGATCAGTGGTTTTCAAATTTGATGTGCATCAGAATTATCTGTCAGGTTTGTTAAAACAGAGATTTCTGAGCCTGACCCCCAGAATTTCTGGGGTCATAGGTGGGGCCCAATTATTACTCTCCTGGTTGGAAGAAGACCATACTTGGAGAACCACCATTAGAACCTTGTTACTCAAAGTGTGGTGCACACAACAGTAGCTTTGATCTGGGAGCTTGTTAGAAATGCAGGAGTTTGAACTTGAAGACCTACAGAATCTAATTTTCAATTTAACAAAATTCCTGCCAAGGCGATTCACATGCTCATTAACTTCAGGAAACACTGGTTTAGGGATAGAAACTTATTCTCCCTCTGGCTGCCCAAGAAGCAGATAACTGGTTTTAGTTGCCATTCATCCTGTGACCTTAAGTGGAGCAAGCTTTAAAATGAAGCCTATGACAAAGAAGGTGGAGTAGAGATAAGGGAAACCCTGTATTCTTGGTGAAATTGTTAATCTGGGTTCACTCTTGTCCTACGTGTGAATTTTATTTTATTTTATTTTTTCTTCTTAGACCCCAAATTTTCTTTATCATTAAGGTCATTTTAAGTTAGAATTTCTATTTCTTAAATAGTAGCTATACTAATCTCTGCTGGGAAAAGTATACAATAATTTAAGTAACAAAACAGATGGGAAGGGGGGGTGGGAATAGAGGAGAGGGAAACAAATTACAAGAGACTCTTAACAATGGAGAAAAAACTGACGTTTGATGGAAGTGGCTGGGGAGGAGATAGGTGATGGGTATTAGGAGAGCACTTTTTGTGATAAGCACTGGGTGTTGTATGTAAGTGATGAATCACTGAATTCTACTCCTGAAGCCAATATTGTACTATATATTAACTAGCAAAAATTTAAATAAAAATAAATAGATAAATAAAATTTGAAATAAGTGAGGGGTACACATGAGGATAATTTCCCCAGGCAATTGGGCAAGAGTTGAAGGAAACCTAGGGAAAGAGAGGATAACAAAGAAACTGCTGATGTAAACATCCCTAATCTCAGACCATATGCACAATCGCATACTTCACCTGAGAGGGAGAAAAATGATAATAAAAATATTCATAACCATTCTTTGAGTATCTATCACATACCATTGCAGTAAGTGTTCTTATACATCATCTGATTTAATTCTCATTTACACCAGACAGTATTGAAAACAACCCCATGTGGTGTGGGCAACATTCCTATTTTGTTTATTAGGAGACAGAAACTGTGAGAGATTAAGTAACTTGACCAAAGTCACACATCACATATAAGTCTTCTCACTCCATGGAGATGGTTATTGTCCACAAAGTATGAATAAAGATGAGCAGTTGAAATTATATAACTTTTTTCTGTAATACCCCTGATTTCGAATCCGAGAGACCACCAAGGAGCCGATATCGATGCAAACGCACGAGGGTTTATTTGCAATCTCGAGCTTGGGCCCAAGTATACCTGACACAGGGGAGCACGGACTTGGACCCCTAGGTTAAAAGGCGTAACAGTTTTATAGGGGCCAGTGGCCAATGAGATTGTAACACACACAGAAAGTTGCACAGTCATGTCAGTCCACACGCAGGTGGCCAATTGAATTACAATTTACCCTATAGTAACTGTTTGAACTAGCCTATCACTCTGGTCAGAATTGGCGCGCAAGTTTGGCGGGCAAAAGGCAGGGTTTACATTCTTTGGTGGTTAGGGGTTCTGCATTCCTATATGAGCCTGTTTCCAGTAAGGGTGTGCTCAGCGGCTTGACTAGGGTGGGGGAGTGTCTTAAGCAATAAGTAGGTCATGTGGGGGTTATACATGATATGGTGGGTGTAGCACAAAATGGAGTTAGTCTTGCTCTGCTTGTCCAGGGGTAGGGGATTTTTGTTAAATTCCTTGGGCCCCACATTTCCCGGGAGGTATTCTCTTAGAAGAGTGATAAAGACAGTGTAAGCTAGTTAATTGAATGTGCTTTTGGTTTTAAGGAATATTAATTATAAATATATTTTTCTGTAGTTTTAAAGTAGATGAAGTACGCTAGTATAGGTATCTGATGACTTAATTTTTTTCATATACCAAAAATGCCACCCCCATAAATCTATGAATAGTCACAACAACAATAAAACCCTAAATAATAATGTTTAAATGGTATCTTATTTATAGATAACACTTCATAGAATTTATTTAATGTTAAAATATGTGGTAATCAACTTGGGCTCTGAATTAACAAAATTAAAATAGTTATTCTCTAATTGACATATGAAAAGCTATGGTAAAACACAGTATTTTAACTATTTATGAACTTCAGTATGTGTTTGATTACAAAGAAAAAGAAATATTACTATTCTTCAGCTGGCATTTGGTAGAAGAAATAAAAGCCATTCCTTAGAAAGGAAAAACATCATTCTCTGGAAAGTCTTCTTTGTGATGGTTATACTTCTCAGGGCAAAATCTTTCCTCACGAAATCTACAGCAAAAAAATGATTTTGTGTGAATTATCAATTTTACATATTTCTGCTTGAAGTGAGAAAATGTAACTTTAGGGAGAAAAGGAACTCTAAACACAATATTTACTTGATCTGTAATTAGTAGCACATCCTTCATGGTAATTTGAGAACAAGGAATACAACAATAGGTATTAAATCTATTTCATATGCATACAAGGTATTAATGAGCACTTCTAAAATCTAGTGGCTTTTGTTAGTGTCAGGCGTTGGGCGGGGTAAAGATAGGAGTTAGAGTCAAAAAGAATTTTTTGCAGTCTAAGGCTTTATTGGGAACTAAGGTTCCAGGCGAGGTTCCTTGACTCAGGGAGTGAGAGGAGTCAGAGAAGTCGCCCCGGGGTGTGGTGGGGTAGGGTTTTTAAGCTGCAGCAGTTCTGGGTTTAGGTTCCGGTGGGTCTTTCGTGCAGGTTGTGCTTTTGCTCGGTGATTGGTTGACCTTCAGTTTGTTCTGGTGAGCTGCTCGGGGCTCCCGTTGGGTTGTGCTGGCGCTCAGTGATTGGTTGACCTTCAGTTCCTTCCAGCGCACTGGCAAGATGGCCGTCCCCTTCCAGGGACATCCTAACAGCTTTCGCTATTAAAATGATTAAAAAAAAATATTCTTTGCCTGTTTTGTGCCGGTCTTAGCTTGTCAGTAATCAATATTGTGATCATTGTTGTGGTTGGACAATGCTCATTGTACTTATTATAATTGCAAGAGGCCCTTCAGCAATAACCATCAGGGAACTTTGATAAAATAAAGGTTTATTACTCAGGAAATTACATAGCACACCTAAGGCCACTCAGGGAGCCTCCAGGGTCAGGTCAGGGGTGGTGGGGGGCGAGAAAGTACAGGAGAGCGTGGGGTTTCTGCTTTTACTGAGGTGAGGGTGGGGGCCTGGAGATTCAGGAGTCTTCATTGGTGAATTCAAAATATGAGTGGGAATTTAAAGCTTGAGGGGGGAAAAAATATGTGTTCTAAATGGTCAGTTGTGAAAATCAGCCAAGATTTATAAAACAAAAGAGTAGGAGTCTGGAGAGGAGGCCTGCCTCTGTATCTAGCCACATGGTTAGCAAAGTGTTTATTCCAAATGACCCTCTTTGAAGTGGATGCCTTGGCAATTATTGCTTAAGTCAGGTGCTTATATTATGGAAAACAAAACAAAACAAAACAAGAAAAAAAAAAACACTGTCAAGGCTGACACTACATTGCAGAACACTTCAATATTACGTCAGAAATTATTTAATACAGTAAAAAAAATTGCACTAGATTTAACTGGAAATATTATTTCCAATGCAGCGTTTCCATTACTTTGAATAGAAAGGTGGTAATATTGCAATTCTTGCTCATACATTATGCAACACTCAGCAACGAACCCAGAATTTCAAACACTAAAAATAAATACGTGATATTTTTTACTGATAGGTTTTACAACTTTTAGAATAGTTTAAGGTTTTAATTTTGAAATAATTTCAATATTACAGAAGATTTACAGGAATAATACAAACGATTCCTATGTACTCTTCGTGAAAATTCATTAATTCATGAGTTGTTCACATTTTGAGAGAATGTGTATGCTGTGGGAAACAAAGGCAGAAGGAAATTGCAGATAAAATTATATTTCCTTATATCCCACAGCCCATTGACAAATACTTGAGGCAGACAGAGTAAAACATTTCTCCTGGAACTCCCTACTGTCTTAATGCTAATGCTTTGCTAGAGGGAAAAACAACCTTAGCTTGACAATAGCCAGGCCTCCAAGTATCCTGTGGTCTTCTTTAGTTTATAAAATCTCATTGGAAATTTTCCCTAGACTTTACCTTCCCCCAGCTCCATAGTATATAACCAGTCTCTCCTCATGGTCCTGGGGCAGTTCTTCCTGCCCATGGGTCATGTCCGCGTGCTTTAATAAAATCACCTTTTTGCACCAAAGACATCTTCAAGTATTCTTTTTTGGCCATAGGCTCCAGACCCCATGAACTCCACTATCATCCCAAAAAACCTCATCAGTGTGTATGTACAGATATAGGTGTGTATAGATATAATGTAAATGTATATAAATTTTATAAAATATATATATAATATTATTTTCTGAATCATTTACATGTTAAGTTGGTGATATCAAGTTCCTTTACTCATATATACTTTTGAATGCATTTTCCAAGATTAAAGATATTCCCTTGTATAAGCACAGTATAAACTCAGGAAATGGAACATTGTTGCAGGATTCTTTACCTCAAAACCGGGTTTCGTTGTCTTACCGCTGGGAAGAATGAAGAGGTGGACACATAATGAGCAGCATGCAAAAGTTAATAAAGGAAGAATAGTATGAAAGCTTTCTTTACAGAGAGGGAGCATTCCAAAGTGAATGCCAGGGACTATAGGCAAGGGTCCTTGTTTTATAAAGTTCTGGTCACCCCTCCCTTCACTCCCCCTCCATTGTTTCTTCTCAGATTCTACCCTTATTGGCTAGGTAACTCTAAATGCCTAGTCATTCCTTGTTGATTGACTCATTTCTATCATATGAGGGGTGGCCTATGACCATATCATTCCTTGTGGGTCCTATGTTTTATGGTCTACTACTTATTTTTAGTTAGGTCTTTTGTCAAATTCCTGAGGGGAACCTGAGGGGGAATAGCTGTTACATTCTTAAGAGGAATCTTATGCCTGAGGGGATTTGCTGTCCAGTTTCAAAATATGTGTTTTTCCCCACCCAGGGACCTCAGGTCCTAACGTTTTCCTCTCTTCCTACTGAATCCTATCTTTTTGTATGATAACATGACAAATAAAATGGACTTTCAGGGACGCGTGGGTGGCTCAGTCAGCTAAGCGTCTGACTTCTGCTCAGGTCATGATCTCACAGTTGGTGAGTTGGAGCCCCGCTTTAGGCTCTGTGCTGACAGCTGGAGCCTGGAGCCTGCTTCGGATTGTGTGTCTCCTTCTCTCTCTCTGCCCCTCCCCAACTTGTGCTCTGTCATTCTATGTCTCTCAAAAAATAAATAAATATATATATATAAAAAAAAGGACTTTCATTATATCAGATCATCCTAATAACGTCTTTTAGAGAAATATTATTTCCCTGGTCTAGGATGCAGTTCAAGATAAGGCATTGCATTTAATTGTTGTTTCCTGTTTAGTCAGACATGTCACTTGAAGACCTTATTTCAGTTCTCTGAGTTTTAATTTGCAGCTATGTACCTTTAGAGAAAGCGTCCAACTTTTCTAAACTTGAACTTGTAGAAGGGGTTCCGGAAGATGGCGGCGTAGGAGGACGCTGGGCTCACCGCGCGTCCTGCCGATCACTTAGATTCCACCTACACCTGCCTAAATAACCCAGAAAACCGCCAGAGGATTAGCAGAAGGGAGTCTCCGGAGCCAAGCGCAGACGAGAGGCCCACGGAAGAGGGTAGGAAGGGCGGTGAGGCGGTGGGCGCTCCACGGACTGGCGGGAGGGAGCCGGGGCAGAGGGGTGGCTCGCCGGCCAAGCAGAGCCCCCGAGTCTGGCTGGCAAAAGCGGAGGGGCCGGACAGACTGTGTTCCGACAGCAAGCGCGACTTAGCGTCTGGGAGGTCATAAGTTAACAGCTCTGCTCGGAAAGCGGGAAGGCTGGAGGACAAAGGGAGGGAGAGCTGCTGAGCCCCCGGACGGCAGAGCTCAGCTTGGCGGGGAACAAAGGCGCCAGCGCCATCTCCCCCGCCCATCCCCCAGCCAAAATCCCAAAGGGAACCAGTTCCTGCCAGGGAACTTGCTCGCTCCGCGCAAACACCCAACTCTGTGCTTCTGCGGAGCCAAACCTCCGGCAGCGGATCTGACTCCCTCCCGCTGCCACAGGGCCCCTCCTGAAGTGGATCACCTAAGGAGAAGCGAGCTAAGCCTGCCCCTCCAGCCCCCGTGCACCTTGCCTACCCACCCCAGCTAATACGCCAGATCCCTAGCACCACAAGCCTGGCAGTGTGAAAGTAGCCCAGACGGGACACGCCACCCCACAGTGAATCCCGCCCCTAGGAGAGGGGAAGAGAAGGCACACACCAGTCTGACTGTGGCCCGAGCAGTGGGCTGGGGGCAGACATTGGGTCGGACTGCGGCCCCGCCCACTAACTCCAGTTATACACCACAGCACAGGGGAAGTGCCCTGCAGGTCCTCACCACTCCAGGGACTCTCCAAAATGACCAAACGGAAGAATTCCCCTCAGAAGAATCTCCAGGAAATAACAACAGCTAATGAACTGATCAAAAAGGATTTAAATAATATAACAGAAAGTGAATTTAGAATAATAGTCATAAAATTAATCGCTGGGCTTGAAAACAGTATACAGGACAGCAGAGAATCTCTTGCCACAGAGATCAAGGGACTAAGGAACAGTCACGAGGAGCTGAAAAACGCTTTAAACAAAATGCAAAACAAAATGGAAACCACAACGGCTCGGCTTGAAGAGGCAGAGGAGAGAATAGGTGAACTAGAAGATAAAGTTATGGAGAAAGAGGAAGCTGAAAGAAAGAGAGATAAAAAAATCCAGGAGTATGAGGGGAAAATTAGAGAAC
>NW_026057582.1:51739512-51782651 GCF_023721935.1 Panthera uncia | reverse complement strand
GTTCTCTAATTTTCCCCTCATACTCCTGGATTTTTTTATCTCTCTTTTTCTCAGCTTCCTCTTTTTCCATAACTTTATCTTCTAGTTCACCTATTCTCTCCTCTGCCTCTTCAGTCCAAGCCGTTGTAGTTTCCATTTTGTTTTGCATTTTGTTTAAAGCGTTTTTCAGCTCCTCCTGACTATTCCTTAGTCCCTTGATCTCTGTAGCAAGAGATTCTCTGCTGTCCTCTATACTGTTTTCGAGCCCAGCGATTAATTTTATGACTATTATTCTAAATTCACTTTCTGTTATATTGTTTAAATCCTTTTTGATCAGTTCGTTAGCTGTTGTTATTTCCTGGAGATTCTTCTGAGGGGAATTCTTCTGTTTGGTCATTTTGTATAGTCCCTGGAGTGGTGAGGACCTGCAGGGCACTTCCCCTGTGCTGAGGTGTATAACTGGAGTTGGTGGGCGGAGTCGCAGTCAGACCTGACATCTGCCCCCAGCCCACTGCTGGGGCCACAGTCAGACTGGTGTGTGCCTTCTCTTCCCCTCTCTTAGGGGTGGGATTCACTGTGGGGTGGTGTGGCCCGTCTGGGCTACTTGCACACTGCCAGCCTTGTGGTGCTGGGGATCTGGCGTATTAGCTGGGGTGGGTAGGCAAGGTGCACGGGGGCAGGAGGGGCAGGCTTAGCTCGCTTCTCCTTAGGTGATCCACTTCAGGAGGGGCCCTGTGGCAGCGGGAGGGAGTCAGACCCACTGCCGGAGGGTTGGCTCCGCAGAAGCACAGCGTTGGGTGTTTGCGCGGAGCAAGCAAGTTCCCTGGTAGGAACTGGTTCCCTTTGGGATTTTGGCTGGGGGATGGGCGAGGGAGATGGCGCTGGCGAGCGCCTTTGCTCCCCGCCAAGCTGAGCTCTGTCGTCCCGGGGTTCAGCAACTCTCCCTCCCTTTGTGCTCCAGCCTTCCTGCTTTCTGAGCAGAGCTGTTAACTTATGACCTCCCAGACGCTAAGTCGCGCTTGCTGTCGGAACACACTCCCTCTGGCCTCTCCGCTTTTGCAAGCCAGACTTGGGGGATCTGCTTGGCCGGCGGGCCGCCCCTCCGCCCTGGCTCCCTCCTGCCAGTCCGTGGAGCGCTCACCGCCTTTCCGCCCTTCCTATCCTCTTCCGTGGGCCTCTCGTCTGCGCTTGGCTCGGGAGACTCCTTTCTGCTAATCCTCTGGTGGTTTTCTGGGTTATTTAGGCAGATGTAGGTGGAATCTAAGTGATCAGCAGGATGCGCGGTGAGCCCAGTGTCCCCCTAAGCCACCATCTCAGTAAGTTGGAATTTAAAGATCCAAACTATTTTGTTCACAGCCAATTGAAGGAAAATAATTTTTTATCTGAACTAATAGTTATTCTGGACCTTTTGGAAATCTTTACATTCTGTTTTTTAGGTCAGAAACTAGAAGAAAGACTAAAACCATGTAAAGGCAAAAAGAATTGGAACCAGGAAATTTGTGGTTTTTTTTTTTAATTAAATGATGATTGAATACACAAAGGGTAACCATTATGGGCCTTAAATTTTTTTTTTTTTATGTTTATTTAGTTTGGAGAGAGGTAGAGAGACAGAGAAAGAGTAGGGGAGAGGCAGAGTGATACAAAGACAGAATCTGAAGCAGGTTTAAGGCTCTGAGCTGTCAGCACAGAGCCTGAAGCAGGGCTCAAACCCACAAACCAGGAGATCATGACTTGAGCCAAAGTCAGCCGCTTAACTGACTGAGCTACCCAGGCACCCCACGGACCTTGATTTTTAAGTGCTCAGTATCTCAGTCATACAGGAGGGAGGCTATGACATTAAGTACCAAAGCTGTTTTCAATAGATTCTTTTATTTTTTTAAGCTTATTTATTTATTTTGAGAGAGAGAGAGAGATTTTGAGAGATGCACATGCACGTGCAGGGAAGGGGCAGAGAGGGGGAAAGAGAGAATACAAAGCAGGCTCCCTGTTGTCAGTACAGAGCCTGATGTGTGGCTCTAACTCACAAACCCTGAGATCATGACCTGTACTGAAATCAAGAGTTGGACGCTTAACCAACTGAGCCACCCAGGTGCCCCTGTTTTCAATAGATTCTTAATAAGTTCACTTTGGTTAGCTTATAATGCAAAGAGACATACATAAGGTTTCAAGAAGATACAGTTTCTGTGTTAAAAGGAAATTAAATAGTCTTTTTTATTTTTTGTAATGGATTAGACTTTTAAACCCTGCCTGTGTTCTCTTACTATTTTGAATGTTTACTTTTTTATAGAAGGGAATATACTTTAAAATTTTAAATTCTAAGACTTTAAATTTCCAGTGATTTCCAATAGATTTGCCACTTTTTCTCTTCTAAATGTTAAATTTTCTCATAATTTATAATATGAACCCAATAAAATAAATGTATTTAGTAATAAACTAAAATTAGCAAGAGCATTTACATAAAATCCCTGAAATAATAATGTACATATTGAATAGTAAAGGTATAATCTCTAACTTTGAAAATATATTTTATTTATTTATTTATTTATTTATTTATTTTTATTTATTTATGTTAGAGAGGGAGAACATGAGCAAGGTAGAGGTGAAGAGACAGAGAGGCTTTTAAGCAAGCAGTTTCCATGCTCAGCTCAGAGTCTGATGCAGGGTTTGTTCCCATAAAATTCTAAAATTCCTCATTATTGAACTTAGTGGAGCATGGCATGTTTCAAGAAAAATTCGACAGTTTAAAAGATATAGTAACTAGCAACTTCGTATTTGTAGAGAGAATTGTAGGAAAAGTCAGGTCATATTTAAAAGATGAAATACATGGATTACAGGACAGAAGATCCATTTATTTGGCTATACTAATGATTGGAAGATTACCAGTATGATGGCTTGCTTATTGATAATTAGTGTGAAAACACTGCAAGTCAGTGGACTATCTAGGCTTTAATTTCTTAAACACGGCTTTGAAGGCAATTAAAAATTTACCTTTTCATTGTAACTACATATCTTAAGTAATATGTACCTTTGAAGTAGAGATAAAATAACTTTAAAAAAGTTAATGGACTGGGGCACCTGGGTGACTCAGTCAGTTAAACATTCGACACTTGATTTCAGCTCAGGTCATGATCTCATCGTTCTGTGCTGGTAGCATGGATCCTGCTTATTCTCTCCCTCCCTCTCTCTATGCCCCTCCCCCCCACACTTTCTCTTTTTCTCACAAAATAAATAAACATTTATATAAATATATATATATATATATATATGGTACCAATAATAAAATGATAGAAATGATAAACAATATAAACTCTATTTCAAAACGAAACAGGAGTAGATATGTTATTAGTCAAAGGAGATTTCAGGTGAAATTCATGCACAAAATTTGATAAAACTTGAACAGAGATGGACACATCAAAAATTGCAATGGAAAATTTCAATATTCCTCTCTCAGCAATTGACAGAGCAAGTAAAATAGCAAATAAGTAAGTGTGTGGAAGATTTGAATGATACCATTACCAACTTAATCTATTCACATTTATGGAATGCTATAACCAATGAGAGCAGAATACACATTTATTCAACATTTATTCTACTACTCTGAGTATATTTTTGTGCGTTGTAGGCTATGAATTTTCTTGGGCTGAGTAGGTGCCTATGGCTTGAGAAGCCTGAGTCAGAAACAGGAAAGTTGTGAAGTATGGCATGTGCCTTATGTGAAACACTTGTCAATGTAAATGTGATAAGGTATGAAACTGCCCACAGAGCTGCTG
This sequence comes from Panthera uncia, assembly GCF_023721935.1. Classification (NCBI taxonomy): domain Eukaryota; kingdom Metazoa; phylum Chordata; class Mammalia; order Carnivora; family Felidae; genus Panthera; species Panthera uncia. The sequence goes on along the minus strand of NW_026057582.1, from coordinate 51,778,902 downwards.
CTAAAATCATAGGTGGACCAAGGGGAAATGACAAAGCAAACCACAGATGTCTGCTAGAGAGTAAAAGATCTTTCACCTATTGTTCAACTGAAAACTCCTGTATGATTCTCAGAAGGTCACAACATAACTCATTTTGGAGGGGACCTAAACTAAAAACACTATTCTCCTCAGACTCCAGGGCCACGTTATGACTTTCATGAGCCAAAACCACTTTTGCCTTCATGGGCCTTTCCTCCATAAAAAAATCTTAATGATTATATTTTACAACTGAATTGGTATAAAGACAAATAAATTAATAATACATATTACAACATTTTCTTTGACCTAAAAGCTCAGCTTTTCCTTCAGATTTTAAAAGGTGTGAACCATTTGGTGGGCTTCTAAAAATACCATGTGTCCTATAAGCTATGACTCTTGTGTCTGGTGGATAACTTGACCCTGTCTTACTCAAGCACAGAGTAGGATTGGAAGCACGGGAAACATGGTAGGAGATTGCTATCTCTTAGAGCGACTTAATACCCCAAGAATTCTTTTAAATTCCAAATCTCTTGTACTTGCTAAATCTATGAGGGCTTTATAATGGTTCTGTTTTGATTGATGACATCTGATTTTCTCCAAGATTTTATTTATATATATGTCCAAAAATTATTTATTAATTTGCTCTTCCAGATTAGACAAGGTAGTGGTAAAAAGGAAAAAAAAATGTATCTTTATCACTACTCCAATACAATTTGCTTCTTGTCTTGAGCAAGTGCCTATGCAAAGATTGTTAAATGTTGCACAGAAATCAAATAGACATTTTGAAGAATGTACCTGAAATATACTTTCTCAGTTGCTGACTGTGGAAAAATCTTGACTACACATTATATTGCATTATTATGAAATAAATATTTTTCTGTAACATTTATCAAATTTTAAAAATGTATGGACTGCCTTTTGTAAACAAAATGCTACATAAAATAAGAACAACATAAAATAAATTGAATAAAAGCCTTATATATAATCTTAGAACTTTAAGGCTAGCTAGTGCAAACTCTTTATACCTCTTTTAGGTAAAAATATTTGCATTTATCCTCACATCTTTTCTTGTAATTTAGATAGAGTTGTTATCCCACAACCTCTATGCTTGATCTGATTCCCTTCAAAATCTTCAGGGTCATGGCAGATCCATTTTTATCATGCTTACTTTATTTTCAACATTTCTACCATCCTTTCTTTTTTTTTAGACTAAGATATATTCAAGTTTTTCCTATTTAAATAAAAACAAATATAAAAAGAAAAAGAAAACTCTCAATCAACTGTTTCTAGGTGCCCTTTTATGTTCCTTCCCTTTAGTAATAGATCTCAAATGTAAGTCTCCTATACTTGTCTTAACTGTATCATCTTTTATTCATTCTTGTCAGTTTTGTCAGGCTTCTGGCCCCATCAAAGTGGCTCAGCAGATTTACTAACTTTTAAATCTCTGTACGTCATTTGGTGTCCCATCTTATTTGACTTATTTGACACCATCAACCACTTCCTTCCTTATTAAATTGGCCACTAATTTGCCACACTCTGGAGAGCTGTTTATATTGCCACTGGAGCAATTCACCTCGGTATACAAATGGTGTCTTTTGTTCAACATGTTGAAAAAGCCATCATCTTTCTCTCTAACCTGATCCTCCTTCTCCATTTCCTAATTCCAAGATTGTAAATACCATTCAGCAACTCAAGGAAAACAAACACACAAAACCAACCAAACAAAACAACTTGGGTATGTTAGACTCCTCCCCAAAATCCCACTCCTATTTCCCTTAGTCACCAAATCCTGCTTTTTCTATTTCTTTGATATATCTGATTTCCATCTTTCTGTCTTCACCTACATAGGTTTGTTTGAATTCAGATTTTCATCTGGATCAGTTCATTAGAACCCTATTTTAATCTAGTCTTCCATGTGCATTGCTGCCAGAGCTAGCTAGTTGTATTATGCCTCTGCTTAAGATGCTTCAATGCCTTGTGATTCTTTTTTTTTTATTTAGATTTTTTTAATGTTTATTTATTTTTGAGAGAGAGATGGAGAGGGACAGGGAGAGGGAGAGAGAGAGAGAGAGAGAGGGAGAGAGAGAGAGAGAGGAAGCATGAGTGGGGGAGTGGCAGAGAGAGAGGGACACACAGAGCCAGACACGGGACTCAAACTCACAAACCTTGAGCTGATGGCCTGAATCGAAGTTAGATGCTTAACTGACTGAGCCACGCAAGTGCCCCAATACCTTGTGATTCTTTACTGCACAAGGGGAGACACCTTATTATAACATACCCAATCTTTTACAATCAGTGTCCTTTCTACTTCTTCATTCCTGTGTCCGTCTAGTGACACATCCCATCTGCTCCTTACACCCTTTCCTTCGATGCAGAGTCACAGTCTCTGCTCCGGATACTGGGAGATGTCACACACAGCAAGACTACTTCAGACTTTGATTTTGTTCAAACTGCTTTGTATGCCTGTTATCAGATCCCACCTTTCAGCTGGTGCATGCCTATTTAGCTTACAAGTTTAACCTTTATTTGAAATCTCTGTCTGGCTGGTAGAATCATGTTCATCTTTCTTTTGGCACCACTATGACTCATTAAAATATCTATTTCACCACCTGTAATACTTTGTTACATGCACTGTGTGTATATTTGTGTTGATCTTTCTCTATTTCATGACAATGTCTTCTTCCTTATATGATTTCTTCCAGTGCAACGATTTAACACATGACTTATACAAGTTGAACACACACATGAAGAACAGTATGATCATGGTAAAAGAAGAAACAAAAGAGTGTTACATTTCAAGAAAGAGAAGTTCTCTTATGTCGGTCTTTTCTGCTTGATAATATTAAAGAATATATCATAACTCCAAAAGAAATTGAGATTAGCAAATTACCTAAAAAAAGAAGCCCATATTAAAGTATCTAATCTGATTCAGAGAAATCATCTGTTAAGAGCACACACATACACAAATAAACAGATATCTAAAGTGCAGCCAATAAATGGAATTAAGAGGGATACAATAATAAGGCTTAAAACACCCAAAACAGTGATGTTATGGAAATGAGTGAGCAAATAATGAATAATGAGCTGAATAACGAGGAGGTGGGGCATGTTACAGTTAACCCTATTATATAGTGAAATTGACTTGAAGCAGTAAATGTTGACTGTTCTGTCATCATCATAAAATAACCTCTAAGCTACATGCTGAGCATCTTCCTCTGTAGTTTGAGACAGATGGCATCAGTTCTGCCCTGCTACATGTCTGAGTCTGTGTCACAGTTTATAGAACAAATGTAACAGTTCCATACTTTCAAGGTGCCATGAGAAAATTTGACCTGTCACTTTTTGGTCAAATCTTGCTTAATCACATATATCTTAAACTGTTAAGTGATGAGTCAGGAGAATTTTCTTTTGCCAACAACTGACAGTGCTATAAAATGGCTAAGGTCATTGCAATTTTGATGTTGTTAATGATATGACTTGAGGTTAAACTTACAGATGTTATTACATTTGTTTCATACTGCTGAGTTTATACAATAATTATTTTTAAAAACTTGCAGATTTAGATTAGGTTATAGAGATAAAAGTTAGTGAAGATTTGAGAGAAAGTCAATATTAGAATATTTTTTAAAGAATTGCAGTTTTGTTACATTTTGCTATGTGTAAGTGAGGCTAGTGGCCAATAAGGTATAATGAGTAGATTAAATCACTTATGTATAATCAGTGTTATTTTATTCATAAGTATAAAATAATCATATTATAACCTGTTAAAATTTTTCTCTTGTTCCCATCTCTACCCTCCTGATTCTGCAGTCTGATATGCAATGGTGACCTACTAAGGAAACAATTTCATTTTCCAGTAGGGATGATATTAACAAAAGGGTGAAAAGAAGAAGGAATACAGTGCCCAACACAATCTTACATACACACCTTAGGAACTTAACAAACATTTGCTTCTTAATTTACATGCAGATAAGTACACAATTAATAAACTCTATAAATTATCCCAAAGTAAAGACATCCAGTAGCCACAGTTTGGATCAAGGATTATTACGTTATCAACAATTTAGAAACTTCTCTAGAGCACCTTACTCTTACTACCCCAATTTTTACCAAAGGTAAACATTATTCTAATGTTTAACACCATAGTTTATTCAGTGTTAAATAATGGAAGATAATAAATATCTTCCACACAATGAAGATAATATTTATTCTAAACCCGTAATTTAGATTTGCCCATTTTTTAACTTGATATAAATGCAGTTGTACAGTATATATGTTTGTTCAGTTCATCCAGTTTGGATGGTAGCAGTCCAGGTCTGCTATTTTTTAGAAGAGTTTTGGAACTGTTTTATGTTCACAGCAGAATTGGGAGGCAGGTACAGAGATTTCCTATATATCCCCGTCCCCATACATTGATAGCTTCTCCCATTATCAATCTCCCCAACCAGATTTTTGTTACAACTGATGAACTACACTGGCACATCATAATCAGCCAAAGTGCATAGCTTACATTGGGGTTCATTCTTGTTGTTGTACATTTTGTGGGTTTAAGTAAAGGCATAATGATGTGTATCCATCATTATAGTGTCATACAAGGTATTTCCACTGCTCTGAAAATCCTCTATGTTCCACTTAATCAGCTCCCAGCCCGAACCCCTAAAAACCACCAGGGGTTTATTAAACCTGGGGGGTTAATTATAATGTGTCCATAATTTTCCCTTTTTCTTGAATGTATTGCCTTGAATCTCATACAGTTGTAATCACACAGTACGTAATCTTTTCAGATTGGCTTCTTTCACTTAATAATAGGGATTTAAGATTCTTCCATGTCTTATCATGGCTTGATAACTCATTTCTTTTAAGTGTTGAATAATATTTCATTGTCTAAATATACCACAGTTTAGCTATTCATCTATTTGGTTGTTTCCAAGTTGGGGTAATTATGAATAAAGCTGTTAAAAACATTTATGTGCAGCAAATCATTTTTTAAAGATAAAAGTAAACCCGATTCTATTTCAAATCTAATTATTCCTAATAACGAATCAAGTTCATGATTAATAAGTATGGATATAACACAGAAGAAAGAGGAATCATTGGGTTAGAGGGTCACATGATGACATCATACGGTTTTAATTTTCGGTGATCTTTGTGTTAAGTAGTTATTAGTCATATGAACTAATATGATGAACCAAAGATCAAGATATTGATTGGTGCAAAATGTTTTTCTAAGATATGACTCATTGCTTTGCCTCAAGAGTCTAAGAGGACCTTCAAATTAGGTCTTTATTTACAAAGGCTATTGCTTGTGGTATTAAATTTCATAATGACAACTATAAGACAAGGGTCACATATTATCTTTAAGACAGAAAAATGTTTTGTAACCTAGGGTAATAGTGAGATCCTGTTTCATTTGAGAACAATGGCTACCAGCAGTGTTTTTCTTTTTATATTAAGATACAGATGCCTTTTCTAATAATATATACAATAGCATTTTTGTTAAGTGCCAACTAATCGTTTGTTGTAGCAAGTAAAAAGAAAATGAATTTTTAAGTTTCATGAATTCTCCTGTGATATTCTTTTACAAACTTAAAAAAATCATGTTTCTGTAGCTATGTAAATGGTGTTACTTTCTTCTACTCTTCTTTCTAAAGCTAAGGTTACTAAAAATATGTAGTGCCAGACCACAAAGAATTAAATCTGAAAGCATATGCTGGTGGAGCCAGGAATTATTAAAACAGACACAGTACATGGTGTGTTGAGAGACAGAGGAGCTTAATTATTTAGTTACACTGTTTCAACCTTCATAGTTGATGTTTCAGGACTAATGCATTAAAGAGGCCATGCCAAAGAATAGAATCATCTCTTTTTGTCTGTTGTGGCTCAAGCGGGATCTTGCTTAGAGACAGAAATGTGGATGAGATAACCACAATGAATTAATTAAACTAGCTGACGTTCCGTCCTTGGCCTAGACTTGTAATTCTCAAACTTGACTGCATGTCAGATTCACCTGAGGAGCTTTAACTGTTATTTAACCCTGGGTTCCATGCCCAGACATTATGATTTTATTGGTCTAGAGTGTGGCCTCAGCTTCCTGATTCTTATGTATATCCAGGATGAGAAATATGGACTTAGTCAGGTAGCATATTTGAAAGGAACATGGGTTTTAGAGAGTCAGAATTGACCTAGTTGGAATTTCAGCTATAAGTGTGATTTATGAAGGTCAATAAAACCTAATGAGCCTCTAAAACAGACTGTTGAAAGAATAAAATAAAATTATTCATGTGAAAACTGATGGTATATTATTTGGCATGTGATAGGAATTAATAAATATTACTTCTCTAATTTCTCATATCTCACCTCTCTCTACCCTGTCCCTTTAAAGTATAGGGGACCAAATACAATAGTCACTGTTTGCTACCTGTGTGGTGCTTCTATTTTCTTTATATTCTAGTTTTGGTTCAAAGAATTTTGCTGGGTAATATGGGAGATAAGGAAGTTGATAAACATATTATTCTTCTATTTCCCCTACTTCATATCTGATTTGCTGTTTTCTTCAGGTGTTTATTTAAATGCTATATCCTCTGAGAAGCCTTTCCTAACTGGTCCCCCCATCCCGACCTGGGTTGAATTCCACTGCATTACACTTCCATGATGTTAATGATGAGTCTAAAGAATTTAATGCTGTATTCCCAAGTCACATAGTGCCCACTCAATAAATTTAACTGGATGAATAAATGAAGAAACTTAAACTAAAGTGATATTACAACAGATAGTATAAGGCAGTATTTATCTGAGTGTCAAATAGTTGGTTATAATATGAACATCATTTTTAGCAGTATACAAAGGACTTTTACATGAGCAATTTTATCTAAACTTTTCATTAATTTTTTTCTTTTTTCCTATTTCTGTTCTCAAAAGATAATTTTTACTGTCTACTCCCTTGTGACAGACACCTAAGTATTAGAGATATAGAAGTAAACAAGACCAATAGTGTCTTGTTTGTATTTTTTTGTTTTTTTTGTTTTTTTTTTTTCAGTTCACATTAGAGTCAAAGTAGACAGGGGGAAAAAGACTAAACAACTTAGTATTATGCCAGTAGCAGTAAATGTCCCCAAGTAAGGGATATGAGAGAAACTGGCTGTGGTATGTGTGTTAGGGATGTTGCTATACGGTCTTCCCTGAGAAACTAACATCAGAGCTGAGGTCTCAAAGATAATGAGCCAGCCATATGGAGTTCTGAAGATGGAAGATTATAGGCTAATGGAACTGAAAGTGCAAATTCCCCAAACAAGTCTGAGTTGCTATGTTCTATGAGCAGTGAAAGGCTCATGTAACCACATAGACAGTGAGGAGAGAAGGCTGGAAAATGAAATTAGAGAACAATAGGGGACTGGTTCCTGTAGAACCTGAGAGGCTACAATGAAAAGTTTGTTTTTTATTCTAAATATTATGAGAAATCATTAGCTTGTTAAAGATTCTGGAGGCTGGAAAGTTTATCCTTAAACCTATTAGATCTATATCTATATCTATATCTATATCTATATCTATATTTAAAAAAAACTACTAGACTTCCATGTGGAAAATGGATTTTGGGGTGGGAGTGGTAAGGAGTAGGGGACATATGGGCACCAGAGTGGAGGCAGAGCAGTTGTCCGTGCAAGACATGATGGCAAAACATCCTAAGGAGCAGCAGTTAAGATCAAGAAGTGGATGGAAAGAAGACATTTTGGAGTTACAGCAGGCGATATTGCTCATGGACTGGGTGTTGAGTGGTGGAGGTATTAGTTGAATGTACGAACAGGCCAGACCCACCCTCTGTGGTAGGGGCTTGACATTTGAGTGGTACATGTAGGCCTACATTTTTTTGTTTGTTTTTTGTTTTTTCATTGCACTCCTGGGGACGTGCAAAGAACAGGGCTTAGGCAATGATTCTTAATCACTCCTCCTGAGTACAGCTTTAGCTATGGTTGGCAGGAAAAGACTCTGCTGAAGATTAAGGATCTCAACAGTTCCTCAAAAAATGATTAGGGTTTGGAAAGTTGTAAGCAAACATGTGAAGGCAGAGAAGAAAACGACTTGAAAATGTTTGAGAGGCAGTGAGTAGATCCGTTTGTGTGATTCAAGGATTAGCATAGGGCAACAGTGAAAGATACGTACAGAAAACAAATCTGGGTTCATTTTGTAGAGAGCCATAAATGTCATATTGGAGTCCATGCTTTATGACTTTATGGAACTAAGAAAGATTTTTGAGAAAACCTGATGATAACACACTAGCAGGATTGATCTAGCAATGCTCACATAATGGCTTAAAGGGGAAAAAGCCTGAAAACAGGGAGATTATATAAATATCGTTCAGTCAGGATTATTCATCCGTTAATTTATTCACTTGTTCAGTTAACATATATGAGTACCTGCTGTATGCTAAAAACCAATGGTCAACAGGGCTCTGTTTTTGTTGCTTATTTATTTATTTTGAGAGAAAGAGGGAGAGAGAGTCAGAGAGTGAGTGGAGGAGGAGCAGAAAGAGAGGGAGAGGGAGAATCCCAAGCAGGCTCTGTGCCATCAGCGCGGAACCCTATGTGGGGCTCCATCTCACAAACCGTGAGATCTGCTTGAGATGAAATCAGGAATCAGACACCCAACCAAATGAGTCACCCAGGTATCCCAACAGGGCTCTGCTCTTATCTAAAAGTGAAATTAAATATGATTGAGGAAAGCTGTATGTAGGAGCATAGACACTCACAAGGAGAGGTTGCAGTACAAATCTCTTAAAACATCTAAGAAAATGTCTGGAAAAGCAGCTTGCTTTTATTATCTGATTCTGTGACATTATAGCTTCATAGCTATAAGGTGCCTTTGTGCAGATGAAACTGATTATTTCCCAAAGGATATATTTTTAAATACCTTTAAACTGTAAACTAATTATATATTTTATGTATTCACAAATGTGTGTTTTAAAGGCCATCCAACTGATTGATATTTAAAAGAGCCAGATAATACAATTTAAATCAAACTATTATGCTATTTTATAATATTAGTACGTTGTCTTCCATGCACTTTAAACATATATTTTGCATATAGACAAATTTGTTGTGATACAACTAAAAGATACCACTTACCATTGGATGATTGCACTAAACTAAGTCCTTGTTAACTTATATATGGAAAAAGCTATTAAACTAAAATCCAAGTCCTTTTCTTATCTTAGATTACATGATATCTGATATGGATTTTTGTTAGAACTTTTTTTAATGTTTATTTTTTTAATTAAAAAAATATTTATTTTTGAGAGAGACAGAATGCTAGCGGGGGAGGGTGGAGAGAGAGGGAGACACAGAATCCGAAGCAGGCTCCATGTTCCAAGCTGTTAGCACAGAGCCTGAGGTGGGGCTTGAACTCAAGAATGGCAAGATCATGACCTGAGCCAAAGTCGATCTCTTAATCGACTGAGCCACCTAGGCACTCCAATAGAACTTCTAAAAGTAATGTATGAAACTGTAGCCCAACTATATTTGACATTATAATCCTTGACCAAAAGAGACATACAGGAAATGAGGGGGAGCAATATATATGACCCCAAAATATGCCACTTTGGCTTGTGTATTACTTTGAGCTGAAGGCAATTAAGACCCAGCAGACTCAAGAAAAACTTTTCCCTCTCACTTAATTACTTAAAATAATTTAGATAGGAGGACTGGCAAAAGACAGCTGTTAACAGAGATAACTTTTTATCTGGAAAACCTATCTGTATGGCAGGACATGCATCTAATTACAAACCCTCTGCTCTTCTTCTTTTCCTATGAAATATGTTCTTCCCCTTTGAAGCCCCAGGCCCCTATCCCCTTTCTTAGGATGACATATAAGCCATCTGACTTGTCCTTGGGTCTCAAATTTTTTACGGGGCTCCTGTCCATATATAATTAAATTAGTTATTTTCTTGTTAATCTGTTCTATATCAAATTTAACTAATAGGCCAGCCAAAAGAACCTAGAAGAATAGAGAAAAGAAATTTCCTCCCCTATAGGAACAAAATAGGTATGGAGTATATTATAGGAATTTGAAAACAAAGTGAACATTTCTGATTTGTCAGCCTGAACAAAAGAGCACTGGCTGTAGATTGAAGGAAGATTTACAAAACCCAATGAAAAGAAAAATGCATGCCAGAAGATGGGAGTGGAAGCTACTGTCAGTCACAGCACTGTTGATATGCTATACTGACCAACATTATGACAGGCTGGCTCCATCTTCCCATTTTTCCCCAACATGTTTCAATTCTAAGATCAGGGAACTCTTTCTCTGAACACATACTTAATTTTATGTAAATATCAATGCAAAAACAACAACAACAACAACAACCACCTACTTGAAAACCATTCAGATATCACATTTTCAGGAACTTTAGGAAGTGAGATTTACCTATAGCAAATATAATTTTACTATAGAATAGGATGCCATCATATTGAAAGGAACGTTTGAAAGAAAGGAACGTTTCAATATTCTTAATAAAACCACATTTCAGTATTTATGTATTGGAGAAATTGGCCAGTCACCTCCTAAAATTCATAATTTTACCATGAATTTTACTCAGAGTCTCTGTGGTTATTTTTATACATTTACTTTGTGTCCATTACAGCCAAACAATAGTTACATTGTTCTTTATGTTTTCCTAGAAAATAGAACATGATTCTAGGTTTTAATTACTCACATGAGATAGGTAAATTTTTCAGAGTTGAAAGTTATCTGATAAATGCATTATATAGACCTGAACAGAGTTATAACTACAATATGTGCTTGGGAGTTTTCTTTCAAAGAGTATTTATTTCACACAGTGTTTTTGAAACTTACATTATGTTTTCAAAGTAATACCTGTATTAGGAAATATGCTGATAATATCACATTTTTTTCTTTAGAAAATTTCTAGAAAATGTGAAAAATGTGCTATGGTTCTTATCTGTAAATAATTTAACTTAATACTTATAGGAAATCATTGAATAAAACTTCAGATGATTGCATTAAAACAAGTAAAATTGCATTGTTTCTAACACAAAATTCTTTATTAAGGACTGTATTAGCTAATGAGCAGTGTTACAAGAGGGAAAAAGAGAGCATTTAATCAAGATGTAGCATGGCTCTAAAGCTCATTTAGCAAGCAATTACTTCTATGTTACTGAAAACTAGCAGGCTGTGCCTTAAGTCAATTTCCAGGTGAGGCAAAGCAAATGCCACTGATGTCTTGCTTTAAATATAGACAAAGTTAACCAATCAAAATCAACACAATTCATGACTACAAGATGCATGAATTTTTAAATTAATTAAATTACTTTTAAATATACTTGAGAACAGATCTTGAAATGGTTCCCAGCGGTCAATTAATAAAGCTTAATTTAGCCCCATCTCTTTAACAACAAAAGACTTTAGAATATAAAAGTGTATTTTTTTTTTGATGGTTAAGGTTTATCATTTACTCAGCTGTAATCTTTTGAGTCTTCTCACTCAAAGAAGAATATAATAATGCATTAAATTGTCCATGTGACAAAACTCCACATAAAAATGAGTTAATAGCTACCATTCTATTTCTTCTGATCCTATTTCCTCTGATTTTACAAAATAGTGATGAATGATTGAGTACAATTGGTTGCTCAGTGATATTAACAGATATTAACAGAGGCTGTGTAACAGATGAGGACATTTATTGAGCAACAATTGAATAATGAATCCATATAAATAGCTGAGATTGTGTTTATGTTCTTTGACTTCTAATGATATCTAGTTTTTATTCTTCACTTTTATTGGTTAATAAAGTTTAGTTGGTATACTTCCTGATTCAGCCTGTCTTTCTGCAACTAATATTTATAGCTTTGTGATGTTGAAGGCAGACAATTTAATGACATAAACAAAAGTGCAGAGTTAATAGCATACGACTCTCCCAGTAGAAATCAGGAAGAATTATAAATGAGGTGATAGTTGAACTAGATCTCAAAAAGTTAACTTTTCCATTAAAAAAAATATTACACTGGGTGAGATACACAAAATCTTATTATCCTAAGCTCTTAAGTTCTATTAACTATTTCAGGAAAAGTTAAAACTGATTTTAATAAGTCTATCATTAGTTTTGCAGTTAAGTAAGTCACACATGTAGTAATTAAAATTTTTAGAGTAAGCATTTTTGTGAGAGATGTTAATCCTATGATGAAATGCCTATTATAAAACTAAAAAAGGGAAAGTTTTAGGACTAAAACATGAATTTGGTGTGTTGATTACCCCCTCATTCATCAGTTGAAAAAAATATGATTTAAGTACCTACTATTTGTCTAGAACTATGCTTGGCACTGGAAATTAAATGATGAGGTAAAACATCATTCTAATAAATATAAAAATACAGTTGGGACAAGTGCTATAAAGGAGAGCTATATGCAGCAATAAGAGAATATATAGGAGGGGTCTGACCTCATCAAAGACATCAGGAAGGTCTTTCCAGAGCATATGACACAAGACCAAAAAGGATGTTGGTAATTAACAGGTAAAAACAGGTATGTTAGGGATAAGACAAAGGAAAATCACATGCAAACGTGAAGACTTGTTAAGAGCAGAGCAAGTAAGATTAGTGAAAGGAGGCCAGCATGCCTAGAGAGAAATGAGCCAGATCTTTCTGAAATTTATAGGACAAAATATGGAGTATTGATTTAATTTTAAGAAAAGGGTAACCCATTGAAATGTTTTAAATGAAAGGTGAATTCAATTTATGCTTTGAAAAGATAATTCTGGCTACAAGATAATTTTGGAGAACTTTTTAACAAGAGTCCAGACTGGAAGTGTGCACAAAAAGTAGGGGAAAAAAAAAGAAAGAAAGAGAATGGTCACTTATTTTAAGATACAGGTATGGCAGATAGAGAGAAATGGACATATTTGAGATATTTTTAGGAAGTAAAATCAATAGAGCTTGGTGATAGATTCATATGGGATGACTCTATAAGCATACTTAACTAGCAGAATCATATACCATTAACTAAGTAAACACTGAGAGAAGATCAGTTATGGGAAAGAGTTTGGAGGCTATTCATGAGTTTAATTTTAGAGAAGTGAGATTCAAAATGCATCCCAGGAAAGGGCACCACGGTGGCTCAGTTGGTTGAGTATCTGACTTCGGCTCAGGTCATGATCCTCGGTTCGTGAGTTTGAGCCCTGCATGGGGTTCTGTGCTGACAGCTCAGAGCCTGGAGCCTGCTTCAGATTTTGTGTCTACCTCTTTCTCTCTGCCCCTCCCCTCTCATGCCATGTCTCTCTCTCTCTCTCAAAAATGAATAAACTTAAAAAAATAATATATCCCAAGAAGATATATTCCAGGGAGATATCAAAAAAATATCCCTTCTTAGTTGGTCTAGAGTTCATATAATGGAAGTCTGAATTGGAAATATTGATTTGTGAGTCATTTGTTGCTATTGTCTGAATGTTTTTGTCCTCTTGAAACTAGTATATTCAAATCTTAACCCCCAAAGATGATGGCTTTAGGAAGTGGATCCTTTGGCAGTTGCTTAAGCCATGAGAATGGAGCCCTCATGAATGAGATTAATGCCGTATGGAAGAGGCTCCAGAGAGAACCCTAGCTCCTTCTACCATGTGAGGACACATGGCTGACAATCAACCAGGAAGAGGGCCTTCACCAGAATGTGACCATGCTAGTACCTTGATCTTGGACTTTCCAGTCTCCAGAGCCATGAAAAGTAAATTTCTCTTGTTTATAGGCTACCCAGTCTCTGGCATTTTATTATGCAGCCCCAACAGACTAAGGGCTAAGGCCTCGGCATAAGGGACGTAATTGAAACCAAAGATGGGGATGATGATATCTCAGAGTAGAGAATGGTAGGAGCAGAAAAAGAACAGAATTTGGAACTATTTACTGCACATTTTAATGGCCTCAAAGAGCTCCTATTCTAGAAAGAAAAAAGAAATACACATACACCTACATTAACAACCATTAAAATGCACATTGTTAATGGCCATTAATAATCTAATTTCCTTCTATGAGCTTCAGAACAGAACATGTGACTGGTGTTGCCAAGGAGTTCTGATCAGTGGGATGGAAGAAAACATGTAGACATCCAAGAGCAATTCATACAACTAAGGATGAGATCATTTCTATGAAAATGTCAGCTAATCTCAAATGAAAAGAAAATTGAGTCCCCATACACTGGGACTGGAGCACAAAGCTGGAAGAATGAAACACAAAGTGGAGGGTGGGAGGAAGTGGAAGATATGAAACGCTTCCAGGCACAGACTGTCAATGTTTGTATTTTGAATGCAGAGAAAAATTAGAAGATAAAAAAAATATGCTCACAATTTTGGGGGAGCACAGAGAGCGTAGTTTCTACCTCCCTCTAATGGAATCTCAGAGTCTTCATAGATTAAGTAGCCCTTGTTATATAGGAATTTTCTTGATGAACAAAGGAGAGAACACTTTATCAAGTTAAATTATTTTAGGAAATTTAAATTATTTAAATTATTTTATTTAAATTTATTTTATTTAAATTATTTAAATTTAAATTATTTAGGAAATTATTTTAAATTATTTAAATTATTTATTTAAATTATTTTAATTTATTTAAATTATTTATTTACATTATTTTATGAAAGAGATGGTACCCTACCCATGAGATGAAATATCTGAGGATAGAGACAATAGATAGAATAAATCCCACTGAAAGGGAAGTGATGGCAGAGGTGGAGGTAGGGTGGAGGGCAAAGGGGAAGGAGGGAACTACTACAGGATAGAGGATTGACTTTGAACAAAACTTGCCCCCAAACTTTCACAGAGAGAGCATGGGAAAGAAGGATGAGTTATGATGAGAAATGGGTTGTGGAGAACAGGGAATGATTTAAGGATATTCATGCCTTACTGTGAAGAAGGAGATGATGATATTATTGAGAGAGGGAATGGATGTGTGGGGTGACTTAGGCAACCTGAATAATGATTTGTGTACCATGGTAGTTTCAAAATAGCAAAAATGCCTATTTTCTTATATTCTGTGTGTGTGTGTGTGTGTGTGTGTGTGTGTGTGTGTGTGTATTATAACATGAACTATTTTGGATCTTAAATGAGTAACTAGGCATTGACAGCTATATTATTTTTTATTTTTTTATTTTTTTTAATGTTTATATTTTGGAGAGAGAGAGAGAGAGAGAGAGAAAGACAAAGTACAAGTGGGGGAGGGGCAGAGAGAGAGAGAGAGAAAGAGGGACACAGAATTTGAAGCAGGTTCCAGGCTCTGAGCTGTCAGCACAAAACCTGAAGTGGGGCCTGAACCCACGAACCACGAGATCATGACCTGAGCCAAAGTTGGATGCTTAACCAATGAGTCACCCAGGCGCCCTGTTACTCCACTGTTTTAAACTGTTACTTGTTTTTGAGAAAGTGATATTACTTACAGAAGGCAAAATCTTAAAGTAGCATATGTATCAGGAAAATTTTGATTCTATTTTGGAGAGGTAATTAACGTAGTAAGAGCTACCATTTATTAAGCAATTACTATGTTTCAAATATTGTGCTGAGGATTTTGTATCTATTATCCACTTTAATCTTTATATACTGGTTTTATCATATCCTCATTTCCATTTTGTAGATGCCAAAATTAGTTAAACCATTTGCTCAAGATCACTGCATTCTGAATGGGAGAGCGAGGTTTCTAAGAGTGGTCTATTGAAGTTAAAAGTCGTTGGCCCAAACCACTAGCTTAAACTTCATAATGATTTATTTATGTTTCACAAATCAAATCTCACGAATTTTGTTTGTTTTACCTAGCTTTGCTAATTTTCATATTTCCTGAATTTAGCCCAAGAGCAACTGGGCTTCTCAGGGGTCAGTCTTAACAGATTTATGTAATCCCCTGCCTCCCAAACACACCCAAAGAAAAACACATAAATACACACATGAAAACATATACCTGTCTCCTAAAACCCTCATGGGGACTGCATATTTTTAATGAAGTTTTCATGAGGCAGTGGGGAAGGGTATATTGCCTTTCCCACTACAAGTCCCCATTAAAATCTTCAAATGCCAGATTCCCACCTGAATTCCTTTTCCTTTTAGCGATTGTGGTCATTCCCTTAGTTTGGGTGCTATCCTTCCGTTCAAAAACGTGTTTATAACCTCTCTCTTTTGCTTTTCTTGCTTATGGCTAGTTTATGCTTTCTCCTTCCACAACCAGAGTTTTCTAGAAGGTTCTGTCCTTTCCTTTTTTCTCTCCTCTCCCATGTGCAGTCCATGTACCAAATGGCCTAGCCAAAAAGCAGATTTTCCTGAATATCTAATCTGCCATGGGATAAAGAAAGTAATCTGTGATTGAAAATTTTAGACAGTATGCACGCACACACACACACACACACACACACAGTAGTCATTAAACTTTAGGAACATTTTTGAATGTTTATAAATATATGCCTTATTATAGAAAAAAACTAGAAATATGGAGTTCTACCCTAATTCTAAGACTGAATTTGTGTTTATGGTTAAGTGCCAAATTATGAATTCCAAATTTGAAAAGTGTGCACAAAATATATTTTCTACTTTTCCTTTGGAAAAGCATGAGTTAATAACTTTTGCTGCTTTTGTAAGAAAAATCCTAGACTTAAATTTGGCTTCTTTTTCAGAAATTCCTGTTATGTCCTTAGACTCAGAAACATATATTGTAAGTAACTTTGTAGCTCCGTGTTTTTATTCACAATATCTTTACCATATTTGTTTGTTTTGATGTGGTAGAGGGGGACTAAATTAAAGATCTGAGTCTGCAATGGCTCATTATAAAAATTTAGGTAGACATTATCATGAGTAAATATGAAATATACTGATTCGCTATACTTTATACATATAGAAAGGGGCAGAAACAAATAGTGAAGGCTTAGCCTAGAATTAACTTAATTATTAATGTGGGAAACCTCAGAAGAGGTTGAAGTTTAGAAATTGTATGATCAACAGATATCAGCTGGTAATTAGCACCACCTGTCAGAAATTATACTTATAAAAAAAATAAAGGACCAAAATAAAAATTAACTCAGCATAAAACCTTTTAAGAAGCTCTTAATTTTTTTAATCCACTGCTTGAAACTGAAATGAAGCAATGAAACAGCATTCTGAAGCTATTCTGAACAGAACCACAGAGCTAAATGTGCTAGAAAAAGCAGAGAATTTCTGCACAGATGGTCTGCCATGGAACTTGCCAAATTAGCCCAACGCATAGCAACTCTGGGAGAGGCTTTTCTGCCAACAGGCAAATATAGTGCCTTTCAAATCTGGATTGCCAAAACTCAAGTCTGAGAATGTCATATTGTGATACTGCTGATCTCTGATGAAAATCATAAATAACAAGAACGTTATATTATATAGTTATGATTTTAAAAAACGTGACCCAAATTACTGGACTGAAATTGTAGCCTGATAATGTTGTTCTTGCAGCCACTCCTCCCCTCCCACCGCACTGCCCCAGTCTCTCTTCAGCCAGTGTGATCTGTTTAATATGCGGATGTCATCATGCCATGCCCTACATAAAACCTTTCAATGGCTTCCCTTTGTTCTTGGGATAAAACACCAAATACTTGACACATTCCACTCCTGCATGGTGTGACTGCTTCTCTTCCATCTGACCATAAGCCACATTGGCTTGTAGCTCTCGCTGACCTAGACCCATCAACCTCATTCTGGCCCATGGGCATTTGCTGCTTCTTATTCATGGAACTTCTTCCTAGACCACTGGCCACATCACTTCTGAGGATTACACAGTTAACTGGAGGTCACACCAAACTTTTTCTTTCAGGAAAGCCTTCTCTGATCAATCGCCACCTCCCCACACTAGATCAGTGTGTCTTGTTTGTTGAATCGCAAATAATCTTACATTTTTCCTTTAAAAAAGTTTAGCAAAGTGCCTAAAGTATATGTGTTAACATTTATAGAATAGTGCATGAATGGAACTAAAATGTTTTAAATGTAGTTGGAAAATAATATAAAAGAGGCATTGACATTATATTCACAGACACATTTGGAGTAAAAATTCTAATCTTAAGAAATGTGGAAATGAGTGTAGAAATTACATTTATATAAACAATTTTATGCAGGATTTTTAAAAACAAATGAAACGCTGGCTTGCTACTTTACTCACAGTTCAAAATGCAATATCCCACTGGTAATCGTTGTACAACTCTCAGAATATGCTAAGAATCAGTGAATTGTACACTTAATGGGTAAATTTGGGATGCCTTGCTGGCTCAGTCCACAGAGCATGCCACTCTTCATCTTGTGGTCACGAGCTCAAGCCCCATATTGGGCATAGAGCTTACTTAAAAAAAAAATTAAGGGTAAATTTTATGGCATGTGAATTACATGTGAGAAAAGCTGTTATTAAGGGAGAAAAGTGATGTTCTAATGTAGCAATTTGAACTTAAAGAGAAAATACTCAGCTCCCAGTAGCAGTAGTTTATTCTCTATATTTTTGATGCCATCAAATAAAAAGACAAATCCTGACTTTGGTGAGGAGAGACATTATTCTAAAGGACTACAGCAACAGGGGGGAAGAATAATGCAATAGAAAGAACATTTCCATTTATGAGAACTCTCAGTGTCTCCATGGTCAGGCAGAAAAGGTTTCTCCTTTATAGGGAGGAATAAGCAAGGCTAGAGATAACTGGGCACCGGGGAGTGGGGTGAGTAGATGGCAGGGTTGGGCAGTTGAGCACGAAGTCCCTGTGGTCAGGGACCTGAGAATCATCTCAGGGGAGCAGTTAAGAGCAGATTGTTCAGCCTTCCAACACTTGCTCACACTTGAGGATGGACCAAACTTAGGAATCTGTGGGGAGCAGAGAAGACCAGCTAAAGTTTGATCAATTTAGATTAGTGAGCATTTTGTCCAGATTGGTCAGTGGGTACAAACAGTTCAGCTAATCATCTATGAGACAAAGAATGGGAATTTGGAGAGTCTGCCCAGCCTTGCCAAAGGTGCAAAAGGGGGGACACCCGCAAGTCTAACCTCAGCCATATGGGGAAGAGTGATTCTTTGTAGTTAACTGTCTCCTGGGACACACAAGGGTGGGGAGATTTCCTAATCATCACTTTTTTTGCAGGAGGATGGGGTTCAGTCGAACTTCACTGTCAGTACTGTCAAGTAAGAATTCCTCAAGGAGGTGTTTTTGGTTACATTCATAAATGCAGTGGTCAGTGCAGACTGTAAAATGGAACAGATCTGAGATCACATTAAAACAGTGAATTCTCAGCACCCCATACCTAATTAGCCATAGATATCTGTAACAGATGGATAGGCCAAGGAGGAGGTTCAGGTTTGTAGCGCAAGAATTTTCTGTGCTTGAAATATCGTCACTTTATTGTAAAATATCATAGTTCACAAATTTATTATTGCTTTGGGAAGCATTTCTGTGGGCATCCTGATAGAGAGGGTTAGAACATAGTTTTGGCAATAATTGTAGGCAGTATTAAATATTTTATGAGAAATACATTAGTGTAAATCACCATTTTTAAAAGTGAAACATGAATCACTACCCAAAGAATTGGACTTAGTGCAAGAAATCCTGATTTATCTGCACTGTTGATACTGTATATGTAAATGCCATTTCTCAGAAGCATAAAACTCTGAGTATAATATATTGGTTAGTGTAAGCAGTATAATATATATTTTTCAGGCTATGCTAGTTTCATTAATCATATATTTTAAGAATTTTAAGCTTATTTTTTATGAGGCATTGCATTACATGTGGCATCGATATGCATGTGTAATTTATTACTTGGAAGTGAATTATCCTACACTATTTCATGTGCTTGATATATTGATTTTCAGTTGTGATAGATCATTTTAAGATTGTACGACTTTACTCATGGTGATTTATCCACAGAATCACATAGGCCGGGGCAAGCTGATGCAGCCCTTTGAACACTTTCTATCAGCTATAAATAGAGTTGTTAACTGGAATTCTTAACCCCAGCAGGGAAACATATTTAGCAAGTTGAAAGAAAAAACTTTCATCCAAATCTAATTAGCTGTTGAATAAGTGCCCATAAAAGGTAGTTTCAATATGTCTTTTTCTTCCATATGCTAATCTTGTAACCCATTTTTTATCGATAGGCAGTAAAGCATACAGTCAAAGGAAGAGAAAGATGTCATCAGTTTGCTTAAAAGATGTCTTCTATGACTGCAGATTGTCTCTTAATTCTTATCAGCTCAAACACACACATTTGCATTGATTTGAATTATTATCACCCTCTTCCTTTGTAGAAAACTCCCTCTGAACAGAGTTCCATGGAGAAAAAAAAAACATACAGTGCCCAAACATCAAGTATGTGAAGATATTGCATAGAGGGGCCATATAAGTGAAAAGGAGTATTTTTGGAATTCAGGCAGTATTTTTGGAATACTTCCTAGAATTTCTAATAAACAATATCAAGGCTACCTTGCAAAAATATGCTGTCTTGTCACTGGTGCCAAGGTACTTAAACCACAGGAGCATTTGAAGGAATATATACTGAGAGATTTCCTTCTTGCTCTTTTAGCTTAGATCCCACCTAAATTTCTCCATCTTTTAATTTTCATTTTCCCCTTCCTCCTTTTGTTGCTATTGTTATTGCTGTTACTGTTATTGTTTATAAATATTGCTCCCCACTTTGGTTTCCTAGAGACTAGGAAGGTTTGTTCCTAATTTCCATCCGTCTCTGCTTAAAGAGCATTTTACTAAAGTGTTTCCTGCATAAAAAAGAGTTCTAGGCACACTCTAAGCACTTGATAAATATTGTTGAATAAATTAAGGAAAGAATGAATGAGTAAAATTGGATTTGAAGCTACAATTTCACTGTAATAGTTCCAAAGTAAGCCCTCGAGTCACTTTCTTACTACTTCCTAGCTGTTTAGCCATGGACAAGTTACCTAACCTTTTAAACCTCAGTGTTTTCTGAAAATGCAGAAAAAGACAGTATGTTATCTTAAAGAGTTTTTGCTAGCATTAAATGAAATGATACAGGTAAATCACTTACCACATTTACCTGGCAGATTGTAGGCTCACAATAAATATTGACCATTCTTGTTACTATTATTATTCTTTATGTACATCACTTAATGCTCTCCCCTAAGCCTCTTCGTGCCTTTTCACAAATGTGTTGGTTGGCTTGAAAATAAGAGCTATAATTAATGAGGATGTGGTTCTTTTTTAATAGCTTGCACCTAAAATGAAATCTAAAATTTGAACTTAAGATAGTATCTTTGAAATAGTTTTCAACACATTAATTCAAATGTGAAAAAGCTGATTTTATGATGTGCAATGTGGTGATTCTTTGCTGTGTGTTTAGGAGTATATTTAAGGAAAATGATCAAAGGGAAAGGTATGTTTGGGGAAACAGCATGCATTCTTTTCAGACATGGGACTGAACTACCATATGACTAAAGTTGCATAAAAAGATGATATGACTCTCATATGCAATGAACCTGTAATTGCAGCAATGAATAAAAAACTTATAAATAAGCGACTCAAACCTACCTGTATAGAGTTGCATTAAAAACAAAGCAAATTTCTGAATAACATATTAGGACTCTCAGCTGTTAGTATAGCAACTACCACTAGGTGTCATTCATTTCTTATTCTGTCTTTTCACAAAAGGTCTGTAGGTTCTGGTAAAAAATGTTATGTCCTTCAGAATTTAAATTCCAGGCTCTTGATGGACATAGGTAATAAGTCTTTAGAGGTACATTAGGATTTGATAAAATTAACTGTCACTAAGATAGTATCTGTCTATACAACTAAGTAACCATTTTGATCAAATTGACCTGTTAATTTAGTCAAACTTAGATTTAATTAATTTGATAAATCTGTTTTACGGATTTGACAAATACTTGCAAGGCATTTTATCTAATTTTACCTATAAATATGGATTTAAAGCACGAATATAGTCCTTGTTGTACTATGTATTTATTCAATTTCAGCCTCTGAGGAGCATTTTTGCATTCATGTCATGTAATTTCAGTGCATATTGGGTCTGTGCTGTGACTTTAACAGAGCCTATTGTAGAAGCAGAGCCATCTTGCTCTATGAAATTTTGTAACTGGAGGAACAAGGAACAAAACCAACTCTAAAATATGCTCAGAGATCAGGAAGGTAATTCTACCTTGTTTTTAAAGTAAATCTTTAAGAAGCTTGTTTACACAGTCTGATTTAAAACAGAATGTCTAAACTTTTATTTGGAAGCTGGTGTATATTTCTTCATCAACAATGTTTGGAGATTAGTGTAGCTGAGAGAACATGGGGCTGTAAGTTCGAAGACTTGTGTTAAATTGTTTAGCTTTCCCTTACACCTGTGTCAAACATGGCATAGTCATTTATGTATCTGAATTTTAATTTTCTCATCTGTAACTTGCTTATGTGAGAATCACATGAGATAACGTGTGAAAAATTATTTGGCAATTAGAAAGTCCTGGTCATTCCTACAGTGTACATGTGAGCTAGGCAGGGGGAGGTCCTAGACTCTCTTCAGGGATCATTGAGGGGGAGAGTAGGGGTGTATATGCAAATGGACAAGAGACAGACTTTCATTTTTCCTAATGGCCTTTTTACCTAACCCTGCTCTTTTAGAATTAGTTACATGTGTCAAAATTCTTTGCTCTGTGCTGAAAGTCAGCCCAATTTCTTTATTTTTCAAATGTCACCAACTTGAGGCTGAATTTGCCTCAGAGTTTTCAAAGCAAGGCAAGTGTTCATGTTGAAACACCAGAAACGTAAAATTGAATATTAAACTTCCTTATTGTAAAAGAAGTCCTTCGGGTACCCTACCACCATTGGGTATCCCACCAATGGCGTTTTCTCCCTAACAACATTATCTCTAAGTTCCAAGTTTTGTCCATGATCTGTTATAAGCTCTATATGTTTCTTGCTAACTTTTTATGTGGAATCAATTTCCTATTTTAGATTTACTGTTTCTTTTCATATCAGGTTCTTGAGACATATAGCCACTTAAAGTGGCATATCGAGATATTTCCTGAATAAAGGTGGTTCTTACCTGGAGTGGAGCTCCCAAATGCTAGTTGTAAAAAATTACATTTTATTTCTTTTAATATTTACATGTTATATACTGTGGTACTTATTGCACTAAATCAATAAGATTGTAGACCTAGTATCAACAGGAATTATGGTACGAAAAATGAGAGATTATAGTATGAATCTTTACATTTTTATATTATAGATGTTGTTTTCCAGCATTTTAAATTCACATTCAAAGAATTAAATTGATCCTATTCTATTTCATGATATACTGTTATATTGGTCTGCCCAAGTCTCTTTATTTATTCTTTTTGTTCTTTTTACTTTGGTTACTCTTCTCACTGCCATATTTTTCTTGCTCTTATGAATTTATGTATATCTATCAAACTTTCTTTTCATATATTTACATACATATAAGTACAGAAATGAGAAAAACATATACTATTCCATGTGTGTATTTAAAAGAAATAAAATGACTTTATCTTAAATCTTATTCTCTTCCTGAGTGCTCTCAAATATTTAGTTTGGAATGCATTCTGATTGCTATATGTAGATCTGGCACCAAGTGGTATATCCTTTTGTAGCATCTTTTTTTCCCCGTGTCAATGAAAAATTGTAGCAAAACAGGGCATATTTATTATCTATATGATAGGAATCATTCACTTAAACCATAGATAGGGTTTACATGAAAGGTGTTTAATCAATGGTAAAGGGGTCCAAAACATGCCTCTCCAAAATGTGACACATTAGCATGAAGACGGGCTAAAGCCAAACAACACCCAGCAGACTCAGGAAAAGCTCTTTACCATCTCTTAGCTGCCTAAAAGAAATGGAAATTTCCTTATTTGTGGGGAAAATCTGCAATTATAAATTTTTTTAATGTTTATTTATTTTTGAGAGAGAGAGAGAGACAGAGTGCAAGTGGTGGAGGGGGCAGAGAGAGAGAGAGAGAGAGAGAGAGAGAGACAGAATCTGAAGCAGGCTCCAGGCTCTGAGCTGTCAGCAGAGCCCCACGCAGGGCTCAAACTCACGAGTTGTGAGACCATGACCTGAGCCGGAGTTGGATGCTTAACCGACTGAGCCACACAGGCACCTTTATAAAGGAAACTTATACTGGAAAGAGGACCTGCACCAGGATAGAGCTATTACCAAAGATAACTTTTTTTATTAGGAAATTTATCTGCATAACAGGGCAACTTTTGTTTGCCAAACATTTCCTCCTCTTACCTTCCTGTGAGTTGCCTTTCTCTCCCTTTTATACCCCAGATCCCTATTTTATACATCTTATTTGCCTGGCTGCCTTTTGAGTCTCATATCTTTGTGGGGCTCCCACATGTACACAGTTAAATTTGTTTTTCTCCTTTTAATCTGTCTTATGTCATTTTAATTGTTAGACCAGCCACAGAACCATGAAGGGTAGAATGAAAATCTTTCCCCCCTGCAACAGTGGTAATTCATTATATGAGACTAATCTGAACATAGCAAACACATTTAGACTTTGTATTTAACATTTCTGATTATATGTCTAAATACTATGTCTTTTGTTACTTGTGGAACCAAAATCATAAATTCCACACTGAATAATACAATTAAGGAGATAGAAAATTTCTTGAGAAATTCCATGTGCTGTGGCTGGAGGTTTCCAGATGTGCTGTACAACAAAGATACCTAGAGTCTTTATGAAAAATACAATCCTCAGCTACCCTAGCTCTACTGAATCAGAACCATTGAGGAGAGTTCTGGCCATTCCTCTAATTTACATGTCAACTGAGTTCGAGGAAGTCATGGAGTCTCTCTTAATCTCTCCAGGGGTAATTTGAGAGGGCAGAGTAGGAGTGTGTGAGGGGACAAATCTGGAGTCTGTATTTCTATCTGTCTGTTTCTCTATCCATCTCTAGGTATCCCTCTATCTAGATCTAGATTATATGTATATAGAGAGAGCTTATATGTATATATATCTTCATCTAGATCAATTGATCTCTCTTTTTAGAGACAGCTAGAGCTAGAGATAGATCTGGATCTTATACTGTATATATCTAAATATATATACATATATATAATATACATATATAATATGTGTATCTGTATATTCTCAGGCAATGCTGATATAGGTTGTTCTTAGTACCACTCCTTAGAGCACAGCATTTCTGAAATTGATCTGAGATGGATAGCCCAATCTGCTATTACTATTCTAGCACAGAAGGGATTAAATTTAATGGTATTGGTGTTGTCATATATATATTTAGAGACTGAAAAATGCTACTTGTTGGTTAAGCATTTAAAATCATGGAAAAAGTAATGGCCATGGTAGTTATTGCACAAGAGCTTCAGATTAATGATTCTCATTGCTACTATTAGCTAAAATCTGACAATTTTAACATTTGAATTTATTCTTGGTCTAAAAATTTCTAGGTGTGGGTGTTTGGGCATTTCTCTGCACCAGGTATTGATGAGTAAAAGCATTGTCAATATTATTTTAGATCAATTAATTTAACAGTGGGTCATTTCAGAACATTTTTGTATGAAGTTTCTAATTCCTTATTTTAAAATCTTGTGTGTGTGATATGTGTGTGTGTGTGTGTGTGTGTGTAAATATTAGTGAAAGTAGAAGCTATAAGGGTATGTATAAAGCTCTATATAAGACTTGAATTACTAGTCTGAAGATCATAAATATGTTCAAAATTCATTTCAACACTTGTTCACTCACAGGATGAGTGCTTGGTCAATTCAGATAAATGCAAAACAAACTCCTGTATGCATGTGTACTTATTTCTTGGTTACCGAGGAGAAAATGGCTGACAGGTGTGCACTTGCGGTGAGATACACTTGCTTCAGCCATTTAGGAGGGAATAATTACTAGACATTTTAGTTGCCACCCAGAATTGTACCACAATCATTTTTAAAGCCAATTTTGTAATGCCCCATGAAAATATGAAGTCTGATATGGCCAGAACTGATTAGTATGGTTTCATGCCAGACTTTTTCTTTTTTAACCAACAGCTGGATGATTTCTGCATATAGGAACTAAAAAAAAATATTTTCTAAACACAAGTTGTTCAGATAATGTTTGCAGTTTGTTTCACTGAAGAAAAGTTATAGACACTATTTAACACGTAGTGCCTTACATTCTTTGAGAAGAAGAGATTTCACTTATAAAATGGTGGCAGAAGTGATTATGTAAGGTATTACACTGAGATTATATTCCCTGAAGATGTGATGGTAGTTGTTCTCCCCCTCCCCCCCATTAAGCTATTGGCAGCCTGAGGCTCTTTAAACCCCAAAGGTTTGATAAGGGCAATTGAAAAGCTGTGAACAAAGTTTTAACGCTACTCCATTTCAGCAAAGAGGGATTAATTAAACTCAATTTGTAAATCTTCAACTACTGTGTCAAGACTTCAGGGTTTAGGACTGCTAAAGGAGGAAATGTATGTGACAGAAAAATGCGCTGTGCTTTTCTTCAAATGAAAGGGAATGGAAATACAAGATAAGAAAACTAGATGATCACATATAGTCTCCGATGGTAGCTAACAGGTAATGCAGGCAGTCAGAGAATAGAGAACACTAAAATAGTGCTTATTTACTGGTGTTTGGGTGCTCTATTTTTTTTTTTTTTTTTTTTTTTATGAAAAAAGATACTGTCTTACTTAGGAACTCCTTACTTGGGCTTTGCTAAGAAATTTCCTCCCTCTCTTTTTCATGTTCTAAAGACTGCCAAGCATCTCAGAATTGCTCCAATATTGGAAAGGTAGGAAAAACCAAAACCAAAACCAAAACACAGAAGAAAACTGCCTATACAGACTATTAGGTTTGGGGCACCTGGGTGACTCAGTCGGATGAGTCCGGCTCAGGTCATGGTCTCCTGGTTTGTGAGTTTGAGCCCCGTGTCAGGCTCTGTGCTGACAGTTTGGATCCTGGAGCCTGCTTTGGATTCTGTGCCTCCCTCTTTCTCTGCCCTTCCCCTGCTCATGCTCTGTCTCTCTGTTTCTCAAAAATAAATACATGTTAAAAAAAAAAAAAGACTGTCAGATTTGGGCCCAGCATGACTCAGTTAAATATTGGAAATGACTAAAGAATCTGTTGAATTACAATAATGGAAGAATGTTTAATGATTAAGTAAAATTCTGAACGCACCAACTTTTAAGCAAGTCCCTTTAATAGATTTTTGTTCATAACAATTTTTATCAAATCAAAAGTTCACATTAAGAACATAAAAAAGTAAACAAGTATGTAGTTTTTATGTAGAATCTTTTCTTAAAGATGTGCTATTTGTATATGCCTCTAGATTTCTGGCATTTAATTCACTGTACCAAAGATCTATGGCATTGAGTAATATAATTTTTTCAGGAAAGACAAACATGTTAATAATAATAATGGCAGCACCAAGAAAAGTGACATTTAAAAAAGCATTTTACATTTAAATATTTTTTAAATGAGAGAATAGGGAATATATGAAAAGATAATTATAGAAAACATAAGCATTATAAGCTGTATTAGTGTGAAAACAAAATAATTTTATGTTCATAATGTATGTTTATTAACATATATGAATTAAATTTTAGCAAAAGTTTGAAGTGACCTATGTAAGGGAAAAATATACCAATACCTAGAATTGGAAAAGATGTCTCAGACCATACCAATAGAAAATACCAGGAAATAACTCTTAAGTATTATTTACATAGATTAATTTTTCTTTTTCTTTGCCAAAAGATGAAATGGATTTCCTACTTTTCCATGCTGATTCATTTTACATATTTTACCCCTATTTATTTTTATTGCTACCATGCAATAATGTCTGATGAGAAGTCCCTCTTAAGCATTCCTATGGGAAGACAGTATTGAAGGAATTTGCTTTTAGTGTTCAGGTATAATTTTCCAGTAATAAAGACCCATTAATGTTTTTCTTAGTGAATATGTATTTTCTAATTAGCCACATAATTTTTTTATCCACCAACTCCACTAAATCAAAATATTTCATTCAAGTGATACAGTTTCTTAACAAATATATTTAATAGCAACTTAGACTCTTGGGAAGTATTGTTGCTGATGAAGGGTAGGGGGGCATATGGCACAGTCTTTGGAATCAGAGAAAACAATAACAAAATCCTGGCTTTGCCATTTAAAAGATAAGTGATCTTGCAAAATTGCTTATCCCTCTTGAACCTCAGTGTCATCATTTTTAAATTGGGGATAGTAATGATCCCTATTTCAGTGTTGATAAGATTAGATGTAGAAACACATACAACAACTCTAGTACAATCCCTGGAATTTAATTATCTCTTAATAATGCTAGCCATTATTATTATTATTATTATTATTATTATTATTACCACCATTACTAAAATCCTTCAACCTATTGCCTATGGCCCAGACAGCCCTAATGAGCTTAATAGAGCTTTTTCCTGAATCTGTGCTTCTGACCTCCCTTTTCTTATAGCATTTACTTTAGAAAACTAGTTATTGTATATTTTCTCTCTGTCCCTGTGAGATGCAAATCTTTTTAAACTATTGCCAGTTTTATCATCCAGAACTGTATTTCTCGATGACCCTGGAGCCACCCCTTTGAAATGTAATCATCAAGGAAGATAACAACCTGTCTCCAAGTCTCTGTGGGAGGGTAAGAGCCTAACTTCAGTGGACATCTTGCTTCAAGTTGTAAAACCACATCATTGCAGAAAACAGAACATTTGCTTTTCCTTTGGTAAAGCCATTCAGCCAACTCAGATCCTATTCCCCATAACCCATCCCAACTCTTAGAAACCCTTCTGCTTTTTATTTCAGCAGAGTTGAATTTCCATACTCTGTGCTCTCTCCTCTATTGGTAGCAATTGTATCAAAGTAAAATCAACATTTCTCTGCTCATCTCGCCTGTACAAACTTTTTTTCTATTTTTTCTTTTAGTAACTAATAAATAGTAAGTACTTAATAAATGGCAGTAGATATTGTTTTTAATTTTTTAGAATAGTGATATGAAGCATTACTTTTTAACCTATTTGCTTGAAGAATGACTATTTATACTAAAGGTGTTTATATAAAAATACTAGAAATGTTGAAATTTGTGATGGAAATATGGCATTTTGCATTATTTATTTATGAAAAGGAGAATTTGGGGTAAAGATAAGACAGATAGCTGTGGACATGAGTATGTAATGGTTGAGTCATACATGATTTTGTTCAAGATGAGGCACTAAAGGAGCTACGAAAACTAGATGCTGATGGGGTAACCAAATGCCTAATATAAAAATATAAGATATAGAAAAACAACAGGTCTTAGAATGAACATGTGTCCCTGTGTCCCAATGATGGTGGGTAAGGGGATTCCAGCAAGTGTATGGTTGACATCAACAGGGATAAGAAGACAACAGCATCTTCAAAGGAGGGTGAAGGAAAATGGCCTGGAACTGGTAATGACTTGGAGTTTTCTGTCCTTGAGTCACATCAGCTTGATGACATCCCAGGATTCAGTTCTCAGTATGTGGTGCCTATTCAAGCAGCATCAGTATCACCTGGGAACAACTTAGAAGTGCAAATTCTTGGGGTGCCTGGATGGCTTAGTCCATTAAATGTCCAACTCTTGATCTCAGCTCAGGTCATGATCTCAGGGTTCATGAGATTGAGACCCACATTGGGTTCTGCACTTACACTGGGGATCCTGCTTGGGATTCTTTCTCTCTCTCTCTCTCTCTCTCTCTCTCTCTCTCTCTCTCCCTCCCCCCCTCCCTTCCTCCCTCCCTCCCTCTCTCAAAGTAAATAAATAAATGTTTTAAAAAAGAAATGCAAATTCCCCGTTCCCAACCCAATCTCTCTGGGTTGAGGTTCACAAATCTGAATTCAGTAAGGCTTAAATGTAAGTAGCTATTGATATTATTAATATTTACTTGTTAGGCAAAGCCTTCCAGTTAAATGTGTTTTACTATTTTTAATAGACATGTTCCAGAAGGTTTATTTCAGCCTCAAATTTTTCTTTTTCAACTTAAAAAGCTTAGCATTAAGGTACAATAAAAATAGGAAAATAATGAAAAAGAAAGATAATGAAGTAAAAAAAAGAAGTACAAATGAAAGAGGAGTGGGGGAGAAAAAAGAAACCAAAGCCTTAAGGCTTTTTATAAAGAAAAGCTACTTCATTCATACCTAAGACCAAATATGCCTTGCATAGCAAAAGTTCAAGAAAGGAGAATTTTCTGTTTCACATGTAACAGAACAAGCAAGTTTGTTTTTAATGCCTATTATGATACTTCAGGGAAAATTGCAATGAGAAAGGAAGACAGCACAGCAGGCCTGTTTTCTATGTCAGTAGAGGCATGATCAGAGGCTCTTAAAACTTTTTGGTTTCACAATGCTTTTCAAGTCGTTAATGTCCACGAAGAATTTTTGCTTGCGTGGGTTTTATCTGTTGATATTTACCATAGAAGAAATCAACACAGAATTGTTTTAAAATATTATTTTAAAATAACAGTAACAAATCCTCTACCTTTTAAAATGAATGTGCTACTTTGAGAAAAATTACTGTATTTTCCAAAACAAAACATTAAGAAGAGTGGCATTGTCTTTTAACTTTTTTTTAGAAATTTATTTCATGTCTGGCTTGTTAACAAAACTAGAATCCTTACTTGTGCTTCTTTTACTCTTTGGCAATATTTTGTTTTGGTTGATGAATGTAAAGAAAATCCAAAGCACACAGATTTGGAATAAGAAAGACAGGATTACATGAAACACCCAAATGGGTTTTGGGGACCCCTTAATTCTCACTTGGAAAACTGCTAGACTAGATTATTCTAGAGACCCCAAATCACAGTTGTTTACAACAAACACCTCTCAAATCTCAGAGACTTACCACAACAAAGGTTTGCTTCTTGCTCCCTCGTTTTATGTGGATCAACTGGAGGCTTTGTTCCATAATGTCTGTACTCAGGGACTCGGACTATCTGGGCAGCCGCTGCTTGGGTATTGCCAGTTCTTGGGGAAGAGCAGAATGAGCACAGTGATACATGCACTTGTTCTTAAAGATTTTGCTGGAAAGTGACCACCTCACTTCTGTTCACACTTTGTTAACCAAAACACCTACTTCAAGAAGTAATAAGTATAATCTTCCTTCAGGGGGAGCACTGAATATTGGTGAATAGAAACTAGTTTACCATACTTACGCCTACAGATGACCAAAAGATGATTGTTAAACATGCTCCCCAGTCTATCTTTTGCTGAAAGTGTTATTTCAAAAGGAAATAATTTTTAAACATAATCATAACATTATATTCAGTTAGATATGATTTGGTTTCTGTGTTATTTTGGCTTCATTGATGGATATTCTCTTAAGAAATGTTACCACAGGCAAACAAATTTTAAGCATATTGTATATCTAAGGATTTCTTTTTAAAACTAAACATTAGTTCTTTATAAGAAATGTGATTTTGTGAGAAAATAAGACATGACATAATTTAAGCCAAGAATACTATAATAAAAATGACAACATTTGCAAATATTTATTGAATACCTACTGTGTACTCATGTATATACTAGGGATTTTAGGATTTTGTCTCTTACCTGGATTAATTTCTGGATGGTTTCCTATATGTGATCATGTGTGGAAACTTTGATACATAGTATAGTAAATACAAATAAATGTCTTGAAGATAGTTAAAATGATTTGGATATAAAAAGAGTTGGTCATAATCACTTATTCAACTCAGAAAGAAGATTTATTATAGGTGCTAATAACTTAAAAAGAAAATTATTTTTCTTTCTTTGGGAAATAATAGTAATTTCATAGTTTTATTATAAATCACTAATATATTCATTTCCTCTTGCTGCTGTAACAAATTACCATACATTTAGTGGATTAAAACAATACAAATTTATTATACTTTAGTTTTGGAGATGAGAAGTCCAAAATGATCTTACAGGCTAACATACCAAGTTGTCCACAGAACTGCATTCCCTTTGGAGGCTCTAGGAGGAGAATCTATTTCTTTCCTTTTTCAAACTTCCAGAGGCCTCGTGCATTCCTTGGCTTCTGGCCTCTTCCTCCAATTTCACAGCCCATCACTCCCACTTTTGTTTCCTTCATCACATCTTCTCTTGGTCCCTGACACTTCCACACCCGTCTTTTAAGGACATTTGTGATTACATTGAGCTCATCCAAATAATTCGGGATAATCTTTCCAATCAAGAACCTTAATTTCATCAATGTGCAAAGTTTTGTTTTTTGATTTTTGGTTTGTTTTTTTTTTTTTGTAGTGTAAGGTAACATATTCTCAATTTTGAGGATTAGGACATAGACATCTTTGGGGGGAGGGTGTTCATTATCATGTCTACTGTTTCCAGTATGTTTTTTTTTATTATTATTATTAAAGGTTTTAGGGAGATTTACATGGGTTTCAGTTTACTTGTGGGACCAGAGGAGCTGCATGTTTAGAATTTAGGTGAAAATGGTCTTTGTTTCTTTTTTTGTTTTTTGTTTTTTAGTATCTTGAAAAACTTCAGAGTACTGCACAACACCCTTTCTTATCCTTAGCTGCAGATCACTTTATCCATGAAGATTGGTAACCATTGCAATTTTACTTTTTGGGCTTCAAGTACTCTTATTATCCACATAAAAAGCCTAATCATACCTTCCATTTCCCTAAGTTATTTTCATACACAGCTGGGCAGCCCAGGTATTCTCAGGATGAATGGTGGAGATCTTTAAAACAAAGCAAAGCAATGCAAAAGACACCATTTAACTGCCTAGACTTATTTCCAATTAAGTAATTATTAAATAAGAATGTGACAAGATTATCCATCAGATTCAAGGATATTTTTTTATCACTCTGTAACACAATCCATACCACGTGTCACTATCTCAGGTAGATCACTTAGTTTACTCTGTCAAGGAGGAGATACAATATAGAATAACTGCACTGAAATGCCATACACCAGAGGTTGTCAGAATTGCCATCTGTTTCATTTTCTTTAAAAAAAATTTTAATGTTTATTCTTGAAACAGAGACAGAGCCTGAACAGGGGAGGGGCAGAGAGAGAGGGAGACACAGAATCTGAAGCAGGCTCCAGGCTCTGAGCTGTCAGCACAGAGCCCAACACGGGGCTTAAACCCATGAACCGTGAGATCATGACCTGAGCAGAAGTCAGACGCTTAACCCACTGAGCCACCCAGGCGCCCCTCATTTTCTTTAAAAGAAAGCAAAAGTAGGGGCGCCTGGGTGGCTCGGTCGGTTAAGCGTCCGACTTCGGCTCAGGTCATGATCTCACGGTCCGTGGGTTCGAGCCCAGTGTCGGGCTCTGTGCTGACAGTTCAGAGCCTGGAGCCTGTTTCAGATTCTGTGTCTCCCTCTCTCTCTGCCCCTCCCCTGTTCATGCTCTGTCTCTCTCTGTCTCAAAAATAAGTAAACGTTAAAAAAGTAAAAAAAAAAAAAAAGAAAGAAAGCAAAATTCAGTATATAGCACAACTTTTAAGGCAATGACTTTGTTATTTTATCAACATTTTGGAATAATTTTCTGTGGGAATGATTTCTTAATCTGATTTATTTTGTTTATATGAATACTAATCTTTGTTTCTTATTTTTGAATTAATGCTGGTAACATTTATTAAATTCTTACATTTGCTAGGCTACATGTAGACTCCTCACACACCTGTTCTGATCCAATACTAGTATGAAGCACACAATTGGCCCTGATGCATATGTAATAAAGGTGAATCTTATCTTATTCTCAGCTACTTCTGTCTTTTTATTCAGGTAAAAATTTTGCTTGCAGCTAACCTGGATATGAACCCAAGATTTCAAGTTACCTCGAACCTACTAAAAAAAAAATTAGTGAGCAAATTGGACTTTCACTAAAAGTTTTATAATGAAGATAGAGGAACATGTTTACGTACTACATATCTGTCCTATTCAAAGTATGGTCCATAGACTGTTGCCTATTTGCAAATTATTTGTTACCTGGCCAATGATGAAGTAAGCACAAAACTCATGTTGTGGGAATGAGAGATTACCTTAAGAGTTTCTAAGTTATTCAGCATCCTTACTTGTCCTGTCATGGGCCTATATCAAGTAACTCATTGGCTGGCACTGGTTGGGGGTTCACATTAGGGAAGCCCTACTCTGTAGTCTAGTAAGTAACTTATAATAACTCATTTGAAACTGATTTTTCTAAATATCTTATAAGCCATGCGTCTACTTGAGGTTTTATCTTTTGCAACTTTTGCTAATTAGGGTCCAAATATTTACAACCATCATGACACCTCCAAAAAATTCAAATTTCCCATCTTTTGTTATTTGTTCAATTTTTTGGGTATATAATCTATTCAAAGCAACATATTGAGCACCATTATGAAATGTTCCCTTCAAAAGGAATTTTTTTTTTCCTTAAAAGGATAATCACAAGACAACTCATAGATTCATACACAAAAATAACACGGCCAGAATATAAACTGGAACTGATTCCAAAGTCTGTGAGCAAAAACCTCCCTCAAAAGTACATTTTATAATACTATAGATACTTATTAGGGAGTTGATATTTTTTTTCATGTTTATTTTACCCTCTTTATATTTTTATACACAATTTGGAAGTCTTGAAAAAGAAAGCTGAAAATACTCCTTTGAAAATAAAGTTGAAAATGTCCTTTATATATTTGATGAGCAATTGATACCAACTAATACCATTTCCTCTTTGGAAAAGAAAACTTTATATGGAATAACAAAAAGAGACTTGAAATTGCCAACTGTCATCAGAAAGGGAAAATTCAGGTGGTGATTAAGTGGTGGAAACAGAAAATAGGATACTGGTAAACCTGAGAACCTCAAATTAAACCTTGTGAGACATAACCCTGTTATGTATGTTTAATCTAAATATACATTCTGGATGCATGACTATTGCACGTTCTTATCTGTGAATCTAGCATACTAATCCCTAAATACTAAGTTGAGGCCAGTGCCTTATGAACAAATTCTGTTCCCAAAGATTTATTTTTATCAATTTGCTGCTAATTGAGAAGAATAAGGATTGCATTTTTTTAATAAAATAGGAACATTCAAAGAACAGAATTTTATTCTTAGATTTCCAAACCAAAGTTTTCAAAATTATCCCATTCTTCAAGACCTTTTTGAGATGTATACGTATAAAATTCATAGGCTGGGCACCACAAGTCCAGTGCAAAGAGTACAGGTGAAGGAATCTGAGGGCTTATAATTTATTTTATCATACATTTAATATATTTTAATATTTATAAATAAAATATTTTTCTATATGTAACTGAAAATATACATATGTCCCTCTGCTATAAATATTATGTGTTTAGACACTAATTAATTGATTTAGTACATAAGTGGACATGGAAAAGAGAACCATCATTCAATGTAATTGAAAAGCTTTAGTAAAAGCCATGGCCAAATATATTTTCACAGTCTGAGGCACATGAGGAAAGTGGGGAGCTGAGTGATCATGCCACAATGCTACAGCGGAATGTTCAAGTTTGTAGAGAAGAATAAATTTTTTCTTATTGATCTTTTTATCCACATGTATCTAATTAAACTAGATTTTAATTATCATTCAGGGTTCTCTCATGGGTAGAGGAAATGCCAAAATAGCAGTTTTGCTACCAGCAAAAGACAATGTGGTTTTGGCAGTGATGTGTATATCTTTCTCTTTGCTTTTGTGCTCCTCAGGATAACATGTAGGGAAATGACTAGGAGGGTGTGACATAAAAACCTCCCCAAATGAAAGAAACAACTATCTACTCTAACCTCTTCTATATGAAAGGATAGTAGATGCTAGCACAATAAGAACATTACAATAATTCATTGCTGATGCATAAATACTTAGAAGGGGTGCATTTCATTTATATAAAAATTCTCTGAGGTAAAGAACCATTTGTGTTTGGTAAATAGGTTTAGTCCTTGTTATAGAAACTGAGTCTCCAGGGTCTGTTTATTGGCTTGAAATAGTTTTACAAAGGAAAATGGAAGGTGCTCTGATTACTTAAGAGAAAATTTGAAACTCCAGAGGAGAATCCAAAGGACAGAAAATGAGCAGAAGAGAAGGGCAACAAAGGGATGACAGAGTATTTTATGCTGTGAAATATAAATCCTCCTTTGAATACATACAGATCTTTAAGTAAAGAATAAAAATCTAAGGAACCAAAAATTCTGAGGAGAGAGAGAAATATGAACTAAGATTTCTTAATATCTATTGAGATTTTGGTTTTACTAGGATGGACTTGCTGTTTTCATTATCGTTTTTTTCCCATTGCTGAGAATTAAATATATCGCGTTAGATTGTGTAATAGTTCATTTTATATCTCCTCGGTAAGGATTACATTTAGAAGTACATAACACAAAACCCAAGCAACACTGTTTAAACAATTTTTTTAAATCCCAAAATAATGTGAAGACTCCGTAAGAGCATACTCTTTCTCCAAAAAGGTCATCAG
The DNA here is from genome assembly GCF_023721935.1 of Panthera uncia. Classification (NCBI taxonomy): domain Eukaryota; kingdom Metazoa; phylum Chordata; class Mammalia; order Carnivora; family Felidae; genus Panthera; species Panthera uncia. Next base: position 51,742,451 of record NW_026057582.1, on the reverse strand, counting down.
GGAGCCCAGACACAGTCTTTAGCAGGTGGTTTTTACCCTAATGTTTGCCAGCACTGGTTCAAACTGACTGCTAAACTAGCAAGTATCAAGTTCACAGGCAGGAGAGGGGAAAGGGGGGAGGGGAGACAGGGAGCGGGAGAAGGGAAAGGGGAGATTGGAGAGGGAAGCTCCACTCCTCAATTTCTGCTTTGTCTCATTGGCTGAGCTGGGTTCTGTGGCCAGAGAGAACACACTAAAAATGTGTGCCACAAGTTTTTTCAGATGAACTAGTGATTTTTTTTTTTTGGAAGATATTGACAGTATTCAGTTTAAATCAATGTCCTAAGTATAGTTAATGTTCAATTAATGACAAAATGTTAACCAGGCTATTTAACAGATTGCTGATGTTGTAACTAAAATGTTTTTAAAACTGCTATAACATTGTCCTATTTAGTAATTTCTTGTTTCTACTGATAAGTTATTGAGACACAAAGATATTGATAAGAGTAATTGGAATGACTACAGTTATGAAGACTGGAACAATTAAAATAAATAGATTATTTGTCCAGGTTGTGATAAAAATATGGACAGTGTTGATAGTAAATATTGACAGTAAATATTTATCAAGTATTTGCTGTGGGTATTGTGTTAGGAATTATCTTCATATTTACTTTAACTTTCAGCTATACATCCACATGAAATATTGGTGGGGATGTAAATGATAAGTGCAGGTGCCTGAAATTGTACATGTTGGAGATTCACAGCCCCTCAGAGAACCAGCATACATCTGACAGCCAAAATACAAATATTACTGGAAGGGTAACATATTTTAACCTCCAATTCTTTTGTATTAAGGAGTTAATTAGAAACCTACTTTAGAGACCTCTTAGAAAGGACTTTAGGCTTTGCCTGACCTCCAAGATTTGGGGATCTAGAGAAATAAGTCAGGAGGGCTCTGAATAGAGAAATTGAAGGTTAATATGTTCTTTGCAATTTTGACCAAAACTAATGCAAAAAGGAAGCCAAAGAGTTAAACATTTAATGAGATCTGTTACAACTTCCAAAATTTAGAGGTTATCAGTATGAAATTTTTATGACAGCCCTCCCTGAAAATCTACTTATGCTTGAGGAATTTTAAAACATATATCTTCTGCTTCTGAATTATTCTTGTGAGAGGTTTTCACATCCAACTTAGTAGAACACCCAAATGCAATGAGATAAATGATGTCCTCTCTGGTTGGCAACATGTTGAGATTTTTCATGTTTAATTCTGTTAACCTATGGTTATCTTCTCCTCTGAATTATGTATATACATTGTCAAATTAAAAGCCTTTCAATAAATTATGCTTAGGACTGTGGAAACAGTGAATCTATTCTGAATTAATGTGATATTCTCTCTTCATTATCCTTTATTGGTTTAAGAAAAAAGAAAGTGGCCTCTGAACCTTGCTCTGGCATATGAGTTTGAAGGACTATTTGCTTGAAATTAGGAATTCTCTCTACCTATCAACAATCTTACAAATGAGCAATAAAAAGTAGTCCAGATATCTCACAAATGGTAATTGGTTATTAATCTACATTATTCAATTGTCCTAAAAGTAATACAGCAAAAAAATCTCCACTAGAATATGTCTTTCTGCGACTTTTTATTGGCAAAATCAGCACACATAACCTCCTTACTATAATATCCAGGACTAGCAGAGCCTCTCTGTGGTCTGCAAAAGGAAAGAGAAAAAATATAGGGAGCAGAATGTAGGTTATACTATTTTTTTTCTTTTTAGTTTAAAATGATTTCAAACTTACAGAAAAAGTTGCAATAATATTACAAATAATTTTTTTTCCTGAACTGTTTGAGAACAAATTTCCAACATGATGTGCCATCATCTTTAAATACTTAGGTTTCTATTTCTTACAAAAAGAAGAATTTCCTGTATAATTGTAATATGACAATCAAAGTCAAGGAATTAATACTGATATATTGTATTAGTATAAACCACAGACCCAGTCAATTTTTGCCAACAATCTCAATAATCCCCTTTTTGGCAAAAGAATCCAGTCCAATATCACTCATTGCATTTAGCTACCATGGTGTTTTAGCCTTGTAATCTGTAACTGTTCTCCAGTCTTTCCTTGATTTTCGTGACTTTCGCACTTTTGAGGATCAGAGATCAATTACTCTGTAGAATATCTATCGGTTTGGGTTTTTCTGATGCCTTATCATGATTAAATTCAGGTTATGCATTGTTGGCAGTGATGTCACAGAAATGATGCTGCGTTCTGTACATAGCATCCTATTAGGTAGCACATGACTGATTTCTGACATTATTGATGTTGATAATTTTGGTCACTTTATTAGAGTGGTCATTGCCTGGTTTTTCCACAGTAAAGCTACTTTTTTCTCCTTCGCATTTAATAAAAATTTGTGGGGAAGTAGTTTGAGAGGATGTGGATATTCTATTCCTCCTCTAAATTTTACTTACTAGTTTGTGTGCATTGGTGTTTCTTGGCTGAATTAGTTTTTGCTATGATAATTTTCAAATGATGATTTTCTAATGCTACTATTCCTCTATATTAATAAGTTGGCATTCTTTTATATGGAAAATTTTTCTTTTCTCTTAGTTATTATGTCAGTATTGGCTAATAGAGTATTGTTTTGCTTAGTGAACTATTTGTTATTTGTATCATTATTCATTTGTTGCTCACATATCCAGATTTGGCCAGTGTGAACTCCTTGAAGTTGACTTCTAAGTCAATTTTGTTTTGTTTTGTTTCTGTTTTTATTTTGATATGTTCCCATCATTCCTTTTGATAGAGAATCCTGTTTATAATAAACCAAGATCTGTGATTCTTGGTGTGGTCATTGCCATTAGGGTATTACTCTTCTCAGGCCATACAAGTAAATAGAGCAATGAAATACACACACACACACACACACACACACACACACACACACACACACA
>NW_026057582.1:51682411-51739502 GCF_023721935.1 Panthera uncia | reverse complement strand
ACACACACACACACACACACACACACACACACACACACACACACATCCTTCCTTTTATAACCATATTTACTTCTATGTAAAATTATGTGATTTCACACAGATACCTCCAATTCCAGTATATCACTCTCTATATTAAAAACCATGGGGCACCTGAGTGGCTTAGTCCATTAAGCGTCCAACTTTGGCTGAGGTCATGATCTCACAGTTCACGAGTTCGAGCCCTGCATCTGGCTCTGTGCTGACAGCTCAGAGCCTGGAGCCTGCTTCGGATTCTGTGTCTCCCTTTCTCTCTACCCATCTCCTGCTCACATTCTGTCTGTCTGTCTGTCTCTCCCAAAAATAAATAAACATCAGGGGCACCTGGGTGGCTCAGTCAGTTGAACGTCTGACTTTGGCTCAGGTCATGATCTCACGGTCCGTGAGTTCGAGCCCCGTGTCGGCTCTGTCCTGACAGCTCAGAACCTGGAGCCTGCTTCGAATTCTGTGTCTCCCTCTCTCTCTGACCCACACCCATTCATGCATTGTCTCTCTCTCTGTCTCAAAAATAAATAAACATTAAAAATTTATTTTAAATAAACTTCAAAAAATTTTTAAAAAACCCATGAATTCGTACTAATGTCTGCTAATAAAACCAATACCTCAAATTCCTATTCCAATCTAACACCACAAGGTCCTTTTTAGTTTTCTCCTTTTCTATATTTGTAAGCCCCTTCTCAAATAGTAAGAAACCTAGCTCCACTTATCCACAGTATATTTACTATTGGAGCAATTCCCCTTTTGTGTAACCACTTCTCTACTGTCACAGCTGCTACCCCCTCTGCATAGGTACCTCCTCATCCTACTTGGGCTTTCACCACCACCAAGATCTCCTCCTACCCCTTCTCTTGTCCTCCTCAGACCCTTGTTTATTCCATCCAGGCTCTAAGACACCACACTGGGCTTCTGTTACTTGCCCTCCTCACACCACTCAGGCTCTGATAACACAGACTCTCTGATGAACTTCCTCTCAGATGACTGGCTCTCCATTTGAGTTTCAACACTCAGAGATGCACACTGCCCCACATTCCCCATACATGCCAATTTGCTAAGGTCACATAATGGTTTTAGGGAGAGTGGAGGGGAGAGAGGGAGGCAAAGGAAGGGACAGAGAAGGACGGAAAAAAAACTAAATGAGGGAAAGCAAGGCAAGAAGGAAGCTGTACCATTATTTAAAAGTTCAGAGAATACCAATCTACTTGTAACAGTTGTGAGTGTGAACACTTCCCACATACAACTGGAGGTGCTGATCACATCAGCTCTTCCATAGAAAAATTTAACTGGAGGTTGCTGAAAACAGTAATCATGCCCAAAAGGTAGTGATTTTATAATCATTTGCTCAACGATCTCTGAGGTCATCTATTCTTAGGGGAGAAATAGATGAGTACAGGATTTGAAGGAAGATTTCAGAAAATTTTTGTTTTCTGGGATTAGCCATGTGGTGTTTTGTTTTTGTTTTTGTTTGTTCCCCCCCGCCACAAAAAAAAAAAATACCAGAGAGACAGAAAGAGGATTAGATGGCACAGGATTATATCTTTCTGGTGTTGGTTTATAGGTTGATTATTATAATTTGATTGCTTACAGCAGTGACTAAACTCTGATGCACAGTAGATAGAGAGTGACTCTTGAAATCAAAGCCTAAACTGAGTGCATTGACAATGATGACGAATCACATCCATTTTAAGATCCTGGACTGAAAGGGATTTTTGCATATTTTCAATTTCAAATTCTCATGTACTTGGATGAAGATCCTCATATTTTAGGCAAATATGGTCCATGTTCTTACACAGTCAATATTTATGATGCGAAGCCTGTGTCAAAATGACTCTAAATGATCATATTTGGCAAAATAGTATATGTAACAAGCTCAGAATTAAGTACAAATATAATTACTGTACTGAGTAAGGGAAAACATCCAACCATTGTTAGTTTATGCATTTCAGAAAATGCGCATTTACACACACACGAGTGGCCAATGATAAGAAATACTTAGTGACATAATTTGGTAAGTATTTTTTAAGAAAATATGTATTTTCCCAGTATTACATTTATACCTACATCAACAGTGGTTATTTCTTTATTTCTACATGTATTTCTACATCACTTAGAATAAAGTTCTATACCATTTGGATAATTCCCAAATAGGAATAGTCATATTAAGTAATCTGTGAAAATGAAAATGCCTCCCCTAACATATTAAAAAATGATCATAAGGTTAATAGGTAAAATTATTAGTGTTGAATATTGAAAATTTACCCTTCTTATACTGCATATATACACACCTCAACCTCCTCTAAGAGGGGCCTGTCACAGGGCCTGCTCCACAGAGACTATAAATAACAGATAATGATGGAAGAAGAGCAGAGATGCCAGACAAGCTAAATTAACCTATATATTACAGAGCTTAGAGAGAATGACAATTATTTGTATTTAATTATGTTTCCCTTGAGTCAATATTCATTGCAAGGAATTCCATAGCAGGACTTCCTTCTCCATTGACAAAATTGTCACTTTGATTTGATAAATGTACTTGAAAGATATCTTTACATGGATTTGATAATTTTTTGAATGTGTGCAGTTTGAGGATTGCTTTCTGTTGACTTCAAACATGGACAATGACACATGACATCTAATAGTACAAAAGAGAATTTTAGGATGAGTTTGATATTTTTCATTTAAATCATGTGTAAGTAGACTTTTTTTTCTATTTATTTATTTATTTATTTATTAACTTATTTTGAGAGAGAGATAGAGAGTAAGCAGGGGAGGGACAGGGAGAGAGGGAGACAGAATCCCAAGCAGGCTTTGCACTTTCAGCTCAGAGCCTGATGCGGGGCTTGAACCTATGGACCGTGAGATTGTGACCTGAGTTGAAACCAAAAATCAGATGCCAACTGAGCCAGCCAGGTGCCCATCTTCTGTCGTTGTGATATGAGATTTTTGTGTTTATCCTAGGAATTTGATGATGTCACTAGGTTCTAATCTGCTGTTTATTAACATTTTAATTAAATTATGTTTTGTTTCATTGGGGTTTTTTTTGGTTACATGAGATCCCCCTGAATTTACATGTTCAACTTTTTCTTCATTTTGGATATTTAAAAAACAATAACTATTAAAATTTTAAATTATTTTTATTACTTTTGTTATTTTATCTTTTAATAAAATGCAAATAATATGTTTTTATTGCTTTCAAGTTAGTTATTCTGCTCTCCAGTAATCTAAATCATTTTGATGTTAAACCTTTATGTCAGTCTTCCAGGATTTTTAATCCCTCCATAGCTGTTTTTTCATGTATTCCATTTAATTTGCATTATAATTGATTTTATCAATTGTTTTCTTCATACCTCTGACTTGGTTTTCTATATTGTTGAACCTATTTGTTTAAGTTTATTTTTATTGATTTTTGAGAGAGAGAGAGATAGAAAGCAGGAGAGGGGCAGAGAGAGAGGGAGACAGAATCCCAAGCAGACTCTGTGCAGTCAGCACAGAGCCTGATGCAGGACTCGAACTCATGAATCATGAGATGGTGACCTGAGCATAAATCAAGAGTTGGACACTTAACCGACTGAGCCACCCAGGTGCCCCTTGTTGAATCTATTTTTTATTGTTTCTGATAGTGCTTATCCCGTTAGTCCCTCTGTCTTCCACTTTTCAGGGATTCATCATCTCCTAGTTTTCTTCTTTTTTAAAAGTAGGTTCTACGCCCAATGTGGGCTTGAACTCATGACCCAGAGATCAAGAGCTGCATGCTCTACTGACTGAGCCAGGCAGGCACCATTTCCTGGTTTTATTCTCTATATGCACTTTTTATGCTATGCATAATTATTTTTAGTTACATAGTTTGTCCATTGCTTTCTGTGGAGTAATTTCTACCAATCATAATTGCCAAACAAAATTATTTGGGATGGAATTTTCTTGGTTACACTCCCTATTTCTTGGAATATACCTTGAATCCTCTAGTTAGGGCTTGTGTTGAAATTTTGTAAGTTGAAGGATGATTTTGAATAAATTACATGGTTTAGACAATTGGGTAGGACTATGGAAGGTTCAAGGCAACCTGTTTGTTTCTGTACCTTTTGTTTATATGATTCTTGAAAGCAGAGAGATTTGGGGGAAATTTTGCCCAATTGAGCCAAAATTTCTTATTTTTGAATCCTTCAGATTTTGGTATACCCCTTTACATTGTGGTAAGACCAGACTTGAATGAATAAGTGAAATAATGAGTTAATGAATGAATATATTGAGTTATGGTCTCCTGTATGCATGGGACTGTCAGAATGCTTTTCATTTGTATATGAACAGGGATTCCATATAGGAAAAGTTCCATTTTCCCAATTCTCCCAGTTAGAACACACAACAGTTAAATGGCTGTCTGAAGAGAGGGTTTATACTAGCCATACACCTTTATTTTTCTAAGTGGGTGAAGAAATTTTTCTATTTGTTATTTTTTGTTTTTGTTATTTTGTTTTCTTAAAAACAAACAAACAAACAAACAAACCAAAAAACCAAAAAACTCCTGTTTCTATTCCTACCATAATGTTCCACTTTTAGGAAAAGTAATTTTATATAATTTCACAGTGTCTTTTTTCAAACTGGACATTACTTATAATTATTTATATATTTCTATTATTTATATATTGCATTAGGAACATATCCTCAATTTCTGTGACATAATATTGAGATGACCTCTAGTTTCAGCATTTTGGCATTGGTAATATTTCCTTAATTATGATCTTTTACTTTTCTAAATAATTTTTCATTCACAATGACATATTTTCTGCACATCTTATTTCCTTTTCTCAATTTCAGCTCTATATTGCTAGATAACCAGAGACATATAGATGTGATAGGAACAGGTGTTAGCAGTAAAATTTCTGTACTTTTCACACACCAGTTTAGGTGTTCAGTGTGACAAACCATTAGATAAAGTTAAGTAGTCTCTGGGTGTGAAGTAGCTATTAAATCACCCATGTTGCCATTTATATTTTTAGTTTATTTCTCTTCTATTCCACAGACTGGTCTCTCTATCCTTGAGTATTCAATGTAAATGTAGGAGTGTAAAGGAATGGAATATTCTAAGGTTAACAGGTCATTCTGCTTTTTTTCTAAGAAGCCAGAATCAGCAATAGGGCTGATGAATAAAGAACCCATCATTTCTGCTTGTCAGAGTTAACATACCAGTGTAGTGCTTGGTAAGGAATATTAACTAAAATTTTTTAAAGGCAGAGATCTTTTTAAATCATCTTTCTTATAAACTCTGTTTCAAAAAGTTCTCATCCAGTCATTTTATATTTCAACTTCATGAACATTCTAAGTTTACATGCTATATAAAAACAAAATAATTTATTGATATAACTTGAGACTGAAATCATGTGATTTTTTAAATATTTGTTCTTATATAATTGAAATGCTTCTGAAACTGTTTATAAGTTTCATATTTTGGTAATGATATATGCAGCAGTGTTTTTATTTAAAATGATCATGTTTTGGATCCTATTATAGAGGGATGAATAATTTTCCATAGAAGACAATTCTTTCCCCGTGCCTATGCCTTTTGGCATATTTTTTTTTAGGTGGTGTGTGCAAGCAAGTGCGTGTGAGTGCACATATGAGTGTGTGTATTGGTGATATTATGAATACATACGATTTTCTTAATAATAGAATCCCTTCCTATGAAAAGACCTATGCTTTTAAGTGACTATATTGATAAGTCAATTGGGTGGAAAGTGAGATTTCCCTAAATGCATTAATAGTGTGGTAGGTTGCCTTTTAAGATGGTCTGAAATGATCTGACTCCTGGTATTGAAGTCTTTGTGTATCCCCCTCTGTTAGAGTGTGGGTCATCCTAGTAAATCTCTTTCTAATGGATAAAATATTCCAAAAGTGATGGGATGCCTCTGCCAGGATTAAGTTACAAAAAGACTGTGACTTCCCTCTTGTATCTGCTGTCTCTTTTTCTATCGCTCTCATAAAGCAAGCTGCTTCATTTGAGCTGCCTTTTAGGAAAGGCTAACAGGGCAACCAACTGTGGGCAGCCTCTAGACAACAGCCAATAAAGGGTTAGATTCTGCCAACTACTGAATAACTGAACCTGGCAGATCCTTCCCCATTTGAGTCTTGGGATAACTTCCATCTTGACAGAACTCTTGACTGCAGCCTGAGAGACCTTGAGGAAGAGGACCCGGATATTCTGCTCCCAAACTCCTGACCTACAGAAACTATGCAATAACAAATATTGTGTTTATTTAAACATTTATTTACTTAGATTCAAGTTAGTTAACACACAGGGTAGGGGTGGTTCCAGAAATAGAATACACTGATTCATCACTTACATATGACATAGAGTGCTCATCCTAACAAGTGCACTTCTTAATGGCCATCACCCATTTATCCCATCCCCCGAGCCCTCAGTTTGTTCTCTATAATTAAGAGTCTCTTATGGTTTGCCTCGCTCTCTGTTTTTATCTTATTTTTCCTTCAGTACCCCTATGTTCATCTGTTTTGTTTCTTAAATTCCACATGTCAGTGAAATCATATGATTTGTCTTTCTCTGACTTATTTCACTTAGCATAATACATTCTAGTTCTATTCATATCTTGATATCTTGCAAATGGCAAGATATCATTCTTTTTCATCACAGAGTAGTATTCCGTTGTATTTGTATACCACCTCTTCTTTATCCATTCACCAGTCAATGGACATTTCAGCTTTTTCCATACTTTGGCTATTGTTGATAGCACTGCCATAAACATTGGGGTACATGTGCCCCTTCGAATCAGCATTTTTATATCCTTTGGATAAATACCTACTAGTGTAATTATGGAGCCATAGGGTAATTCTATACTTAAATTTTTTTGTATTTTTATTCAATTTATTTTTTTTAATTTACATCCAAGTTCGTTAGCATATAGTGCAATAATGATTTCAGGAGGGGATTCCTTAATTCCCCTTATCCATTTAACCCATTCCCCCTCCCCAAACCCCTCCAGTAACACTCACTATGTTCTCCATATTTGAGAGTCTCTTATATTTTGTACTCCTCCCTGTTTTTATATTATTTTTTCTTCCCTTCCCTTATGTTCATCTGTTCTTTATCTTAAAGTCCTCATATATATGAGTGAAGTCATATGATACTTGTCTTACTGACTAATTTCGCTTGCATAATACCCTCTAGTTCCATCCATATAGTTGCAAATGGCAAGAATTCATTCTTTTTGATTGCTGAACAATACTCCATTGTACATATATACCACGCTTTCTTTATCCAGTCATCCATCGATGGACATTGGGCTCTTTCCATACTTTGCCTATTGTTGATAGTGTTGCTATAAACATTGGGGTGCATGTGTCCCTTTGAAACAGCACACCTGTGTCCCTTGGATAAATAGCTAGTAGTGCAGTTTCTGAGTCATATGGTAGTTCTATTTTTAATTTTTTGAAGAACCTCCATACTGTTTTCCAGAGGGGCTGCACCAGCTTGCATTCCCACCAGCAATGCAAAAGAGATCCTCTCTCTCCGCATCCTCGCCAACATCTGTTGTTGCCTGAGTTGTTAATCTTAGCCATTCTGACAGGTGTGAGGTGATATTACACTGTGGTTTTAATTTGTGTTTCCCTGATTATGAGTGATGTTGAGCATTTTTCATGTGTTAGTTGACCATCTGAATGTCTTTGGAGAAGTGTCTATTCATGTCTTTTGCCCATTTCTTCACTGGATTTGTTTTTGGATGCTGAGTTTGATAAGTTCTTTATAGAATTTGGATACTAACCCTTTATCTGATATGTCATTTGCAAATACCTTCTCCCATTTCATCTGTTGCCTTTTAGTTTTGCTGATTGTTTCCTTCTCTGTGCAGAAGCTTTTTATTTTGGTCCCAATAGTTCACTTTTGCTTTTGTTTCCCTTGCCTACGGAGGTATGCTGAGTAAGAAGTTGCTGTGGCCAAGATCAAAGAGGTTTTTGCCTGCTTTCTCCTCAAAGATTTTGATGGCTTCCTGTCTTACATTGAGGTCTTTCATCCATTTTGAGTTTATTTTTGTGTAGGTGTACAAAAGTGGTCCAGGTTCATTCTTCCGCATGTTGCTGTCCAGTTTTCCCAGCACCACTTGCTGAAGAGACTGTCTTTATTCCATTGGATATTCTTTCCTGTTCTGTCAAAGATTAGTTGGCCATACGTTTGTGGGTCCATTTCTGAGTTCTCTATTCTGTTCCATTGATCTGAGTGGCTGTTTTTGTTCCCGTACCATACTGTCTTGATGATTACAGCTTTGAAATACAGTTTGAAGTATGGGATTGTGATGCCTCCAGCTTTGGTTTTCTTTTTCAAGATTGCTTTGGCTATTCGGGGTCTTTTCTGTTTCCATAGAAATTTTAGGATTGTTTGTTCTAGCTCTGTGAAGAATCCTGGTGTTATTTTGATAGGGATTGCATTGAATATGTAGATTTCTTTGGATAGTACTGACATTTTAACAATATTTTTCTCCCTATCCAGGAGCATGGAATATTTTTCCATTCTTTTGTGTCTTCTTCAATTTATTTCATAAACTTTCTATAGTTTTCAGGGTATAGATTTTTCACTTCTTTGGTTAGATTTATTCCTAGGTATTTTCTGGTTTTTTCTGCAACTGCAAATGGGATCAATTCCTTGATTTCTCTTTCTGTTGCTTCATTATTTGTGTATAGGAAGACAACCAATTTCCATGCATTGATTTAATATCCTGAAACTTTGCTGAATTCATGGATCAGTTATAGCAGTTTTTTGGTGGAATCTTTTGGATTTTCCATTTAGAGTATCATGTCATCTGCAAAAAGTGAAAGTTTGACCTGCTCCTGGCCAATTGGATGCCTTTTATTTCTTTTTTGTTGTCAGATTGCTGAGGCTAAGACTTCCAATACTATGTTGAAAAACAGTGGTAAGAGTGGACATCACACTCTTGTTCCTGATCTTAGGGGGAAAGCTCTCAGTTTTCCCCCATTGAGGATGATGTTAGCGTTGGGTCTTTCATATATGGCCTTTATGATCTCAAGGTATGATTCTTCTATCCCTACTTTCTTAAGTGTTTTTATCAAGAAAGGATGTTGTGTTTTGTTGAATGCTTTCTCTGCATCTATTGAGAGCATCATGTGGTTCTTGTCCTTTCTTTTATTGATGTGATGAATCACATTGATTGTTTCGCCCCCTATTGAACCAGCCCTGCATCTTAGGTATAAATCCCACTTGGTCGTGTTGAATAATTCTTTTAATGTATTGTTGGATCCAGTTGGCTAATATCTTGTTGAGTATTTTTGCATCCATGTTCATCAGGGAAATTGATCTATAGTTCTCCATTTTAGTGGGGTCTTTATCTGGTTTTGAAATCAAGGTAATGCTGGCTTCCTAGAAAAAGTTTGGAAGTTTTCCTTCCATTTTTTTTTCTTTTTTTCTTTCTTTCTTTCTTTCTTTCTTTCTTTCTTTCTTTCTTTCTTTCTTTCTTTCTTTCTAAGAGTCCCAAGAGAATAGGAGTTATCTCTTGCTTAAATGTTTGGTAGATTTCCCCTGGAAAACCATTTGGCCCTGGACTCTTGTTTTTTTGTAGACTTTTTGATTAATCCAATTTCTTTACTGGTTATGGGTCTGTTCAAATTTTCTATTTCTTCCTGTTTCAGTTTTGGTAGTTTATGTTTCTAGGAATTTGTCCATTTCTTCCAGATTGCCCATGTTATTGGTGTATAATTGCTCATAACATTCTCTTATTATTGTTTTCATTTCTGCTGTGTTAGTTGTGATCTCTCCTCTTTCATTCTTGATTTTATTTATTTGGGTCCTTTCCTTTTTCTTTTTGATCAAACTGGCTAGTGGTTTGTCAATTTTGTTAATTCTTTCAAAGAACCAGCTTCTGGTTTCATTGATCTTTTCTACTGTTTTGTTTTTGGTTTTGGTTTTGATAGCATTAATTTCTGCTGTAATCTTTATCATTTCTTGTCTTCTGCTGGTTTTGGGTTTTATTTACTGTTTTTTTTTCCAGCTCTTTAAGGTGTAAGGTTATGTTGTGTATCTGAGACCTTTCTTCCTTCTTTAGGAAGACCTGGATTCCTATATACTTCCCTCTTATGACTGCCTTTGCTGAATCCCAGAGGTTTTAAGCTGTGGTGTTATCATTTTCATTGGCTTCCATGTACTTTTTAATTTCCTCTTTAACTTCATGGTTAGCGCATTCATTCTTTAGTAGGATGGTCTTTAGTCTCCAAGTATTAGTTACCTTTCCAAATTTATTCTTGTGGTTGATTTCGAGTTTCATAGCATTGTGTCTGAAAATATGCATGGTATGATCTCAATCTTTTTGTACTTGTTAAGGGCTGATTTGTGTCCCAGTATATGGTCTATTCTGGAGCATGTTTCATGGGCACTGGAGAAAAATGTACATTCCCCTGCTTTAGGATGAAGTGTTCTGAATATATCTGTTAAGTCCATCTGGTCCAGTGTGTTATTCAAAGCTATTGTTTCCTTGTTGATTTTCTGTTTAGATGATCTGCCCATTGCTAGAATTGGGTTGTGAAGTCCCCTACAATTATGGTACTATTATTAATGAGTTTCTTTATGTTTATGATTAATTTATTTATATATTTGGGTGCTTTCACATTTGGAGCATAAATGTTTACAATTGTAAAGTCTTCTTGGTGGATAGACCAGTTAATTATGATATAATGCCTTTCTTCATCTCTTGTTACAGTCTTTATTTTAAAGTCTAGAATGTCTGATATAAGTATGGCTACTCTCGCTTTCTTTTGGTGACCATTAGCATGATAGATGGTTCTCCATCCACTTACTTTCAATCTGAAGGTGTCTTTAGGTCTAAGATGTGTTCTTGTAAACAGCATATAGATGGATCTTATTTTCTTGTCCATTCTGTTACCCTATGTATTTTGATTGGAGCATTTAGTCCATTGACATTTAGAGTGAATACTGAAAGATATGAATTTTTTGCCATTATGTTTCTTGTAGAGTTGGAGTTTCTGGTGGTGTTCTCTGGTCCTTTCTAATCTTTGTTGCTTTTGGTCTTTTTTTTCCCCCAGTTTTTCTCCCCTCAGAGATTCCCCCTTAAAATTTCTTGCAGGGCTGGTTTAGTGGTAATGAACTCCTTTAATTTTTGTTTGTCTGAGAAAATTTTAATTTCTCCTTCTATTTTGAATACAGCCTTGTTGGATAAAGAGTTCTTGGCTGCATGGTTTTCTGATTCAGCATATTGAATATATCCTGACACTCCTTTCTGGCCTGCCATGCTTCTGTGGATAGGTCTGCTGCAAACCTGATCTGTCTTCCCTTGTAGGTTAAGGACTTTTTTCCCTTGTTGCTTTCATGATTCTTTCTTTGCCTGAGTATTTTGTGAATTTGACTATGCTGTGCCTTGTTGATCATTGGTTTTTGTTGAATAGGAGTACTCTGTGCTTCCTGGATTTTGATGTCAGTGTCTTTCCCCAGGTTAGAAAATTTTCTGCTATGATTTGCTCACATAACCGTTCTACCCCTTTTTCTCTTTCTTCATCTTCTGGGACCACTATGATTCTGATGTTGTTCCTTTTTAATGAGTCGCTGATTTCTCTAATTCATAAATCATGCTCTTTTGCCTTGGTCTCCCTCTTTTTTTCTGCTTCATTATTCTCAATAAGTTTGACCTCTGTATCGCTGATTCACTGTTCTGTCTCATCCATCCTTGCTGCCATGACACCATTCGAGATTGCAACTCCATTATAGCACTTTTTATTTCATCCTGACTAGTTTTTACTTCTTTTTTCTCTGCAGAAAGGGATTCTAATCTATTTTAGACCCCAGCTAGTATTCTTATTATCATGATTCTAACTTCTGGTTCAGACTTCTTGCTAGTATCTGTGCTGATTAACTCCCTGGCTGTTGTTTCTCCCTGCTGTTTCTTTTAGTGTGAATTCCTTCATTTTGTCATTTTGAAGGAAGAAAAGGAATTAATAAGTTAAAAAAATAAAATTAAAAGATTAAAGAGAACACACACACACACACACAAATCAAATAAATGATGCTAGATGCTAGGTGTGTTTTGGTATGGTTGTTGAAAAGAGCTTGATAGATTAGAGAAAAAAGGGAAGAAAAAAAGAAATAAAAAGGAAAATGTTTGAAAATTTGAAAAAAATGAATACAACGAAATAGAATAAAATGAAATTATGGAAGTAAAATAGAATTTGATAAATTTACAAAAGAGTAAAAAATATAGTAGGAAAAATTAAAGAAAAATATTTTTAATAAAAATTGAAAATAAAAATATTTTTTTTCTCTTTCTGTATTCAAGAAAAAGAAAAGAAACAAGAAAGAAAATTGAATAGATGGACCAGCAGTAGACTGTAATACGATTGAAATTACATTGGTTTCCCCTCAAAGTCAAAGTATGAGGCACTTTATACTCTGTAAACTAAGCAGGCAGAGAGACATGTGGTGTTTCTGAAGAGTGAAGTCGGCCCAGTTGGGCGGGGCTTAGTGTAATGGCTCCATTCTCCACCAGATGGCACTGCTTAGCTTACTGGGGTGGATTGTTGTGGCACATGTAGGTGTATAAGCACATGAGTGGGAGTGGTGAAAACGGCATCATCCAGTTACCCAGTCTCTAGTATTGGAACTCTTTTCCCCAATCAGCAATCATGCACCCTTCCTTTGTCTCTGGCTTCTGTCCACTCCCTGCATTTACATTGTCTGTGAGCAAACCTTGTGGTTGCCAGGCAGCACCTCTCTCCTGAATTTTATTTCAGATGGGGCTGTGTTTCTGGACCTTTCACTTCTGAGGGACTGGGGCTTTGACCCATTCTGACCCTCTGCAGGAGGATCTCACTGAGCAATGGCTGGGTATTGGCTGTACCCAGGAACGTTCTTGGGACTGTGTTGCTGCCAATGTCCAGAGACTGTGGCTGGGTGCCAGCCCACCCCAGAAAAAGTTCACACGATCATGTAGCAGCAGCATTTCAATGATTATGGAAAATCACAAGACACATCTGGCACCAGGCTTCACCCTTAATGACCTTCTTACAGCACCAGAGAATGTGGTTGTTCTCCAGGGTCCACTGGGACCTTTGCCTGTGGGGTGGCTGCACAGCCTCTACCAAATGTCCTCCCAGCAGGGGAACCACCTCTCCCCATGTGGCCTGAGACATCCCTGGACCTTACTCTGCTCCTAGGGATTTGCTCTTCCTACCAGAGCACCACCCGGTATTGAGCTGTAGAGTTTCAGACTCTGTACTCCTCTTGTTTATAGAGTCTTAATGGAATTTAATCCCTCTCCTTTCTCCTTTCTTCCTTTTCAGTCCCTGTGGCTGTTTCCACTTTTCCCCTTTGTCTCCAGCTGCTTTGGGGGGGTGCTTTTCCTATATCCCCCCCCCCCCCGCCGCCATTTCTGTCCTCTTTTCCCAAGCAAAATCATCTCCCTGCCTTCCACAGCTTCTCTCTCCCCGAGTTCACATCTCCACTCCATGTACCTGCTGAGTTCTGTGGTTCAGATTGTGCCAATTGTTGTGTTAATCCTCAAATCAGTTTTCTAGGTGTGCAGGATGGTTTGGTTTTGATCTGGCTGTATTTTATGAACACAGATGAAAAAAAAAGATTTCCATTCTGTTCTGCCATCTTGGCTCCTCCTCTATTTTTAATTTTTTGAGGAAATTCCATACTGTTTTCCAGGGTGGCTGCTCCAGTTTGCATTCCCACCAATAATGCAAAAGTGTTCCCCTTTCTCCACATCCACACCAACATCTGTTCTTTTCTGTATTGTTAATTTTAGCCATTCTGACAGGTGTGAGGTAGTATCTTATTGTGGTTTTGATTTGTATTTCCCTAATGATGAGTGATGTTGAGTATTTTTTCAAGTGTCTGTTAGCCATCTGGATGTCTTCTTTGGAAAAGTGTCTATTCATGTCTTCTGCCAATTTTTTCACTGGATTATTTATTTCTTGGGTGTTGAGTTTGATTTCTTAGGTGTTATAGATTTTGGATACTAACACTTTATCCAATATGTCATTTGCAAATGCCTTCTCCCATTCCTTCAGTTATCTTTTAGTTTTGTTGATTGTGTCCTTCACCATGAAGAAATATTGATAAGGTCCCAAAAGTTCATTTTGTTTTTATTTCCCTTGCCTCCTGAGACGTGTCGCCTAAGAAGTTGCTACGGCTGAGGTCACAGAGATTACTGCTTATTTTCTCCTCTAGGATTTTGATTGTTTCCTGTCCCACATCAGGTCTTTTAAGTATACTCTTAGTGTAGCTAAGTACACACAGCACTACTGATGGTGGTGGAGCACAAAATATGGTAAATTGTGTCATAAAACCTGTCTCTCATGTATATGCACACTTGTATATTACATACTCATATAAAATCCATTAGTAACAAAGATTTTGAGGGCATCATTTGGGTCAGGTCTTATATTCTCTCTCTCTCTCTCTCTCTCTCTCTCTCTCTCTCTCTGTGTGTGTGTGTGTGTCTCTCTCTCCCTATATATATGTATATATTTGGTATATAATTATATCTTTTCTATAGTTAACATCTGCAAGAATAAATAGGATTCCATGTGAAAAGTTCCAGTTAATAATATATTATTTTGGAAAATAATTGGGTTTTTTTGTTTGTTTGTTTCATTAGGTAGTGTTTAGTGGTTTCAATGCAATTTTTAGGCACTCTAAAAATAGATCTTTTCTGAGCGAATATGAATCTAATCAAGGCAATGTATTGTCATATTTTATGTCTCGAGAAAATATGATTAATGTGAATAAGTGTTTCTTAATATGACATATTTAAATAACTTTTCCATGGTTGGCTTGTGTGTTAGGAAATGATCTTCAGATTTAAATAATCCTTCATTGTTTCTTATGTGTAAGAATATCAGCACCAATGAGGAGCTCCAGCAGGAAAGCGCTAAGCTATTTGTCTTTTTCAATACATGTGCCAAGGCTAGGAAATGATAAATCAGTACGACTTCAGAGGACAAGTTTTTAATTAAATGATACCCATAAGTCACCCTTTCTGTTTCCTTAGAGGTTTTTGAAAAAATCTTTCTAATTTGGCTTTAATGCTCAAATGTATGAATACATTCACTCTAAATCTAAATTACTTCACAATTTTCACCTCAATATTTCCTACTTATTGTAAAATGTCACTTTTAGCATTTCCAGAGTCTTTTATTAGGCACTTTTTTTATTATTGCCCCACTACAGCCAGCTTTACAAGGTTTAAATGTTTATAAATAGGGAAAAGCAAAACACTTTCCTATAAAATCTTGAAGTGTTGCAACAGAAAACAAACTTTAAAAAAATGAAACTTCATTAGAGCTTTACTGGGTTTGTGGACCATTTCCCTGCCATTCTCTTAAAGCGTCTTTTAAATCTCAATTTCAGAAGAGGTTCAGATGCCTTTGAATATATACTACTTACTTGTCTGGATAGCCCTTAAAACCAGTTTTAGGTCAGGCAGCTCTGAAATTAATGATAAGAATTCAATAGTATTCTTTGCATTCACAAAACAAAACAAAAAAGGGGGGGCAATAATTTTAGAGTTATAGAAGAGAATAAAATATGTAACTTATGAGCATGTATTAAAAGCTAGGAAGTAGGGGCACATGGGTGGTTCAGTCAGTTAAGCATCTGACTCTTGATTTCAACTCAGGTCATAATCTCATGATTTTGGGTTTGAGCCCTCCATTGGGTTCCATGCTGAGTATGGAACCCACTTAAAATCCTCTCTTTCTTTCTTTCTTTCTTTCTCATTCCCTCTGCCCCTCTCTTCCACCACCACCCCCGCCAAAAAAAAAAAAAAAAAAAAAGGCTAGGTAGTGTTCAATATTAGGAATTTTAGTTTTCATAACAGACCCTTAATTATATCTCCCTTGGAAATGTTGAAATAGAAAAGATTGTGAACCTTGCCTAGAGGTGTATAGTCAGGCATGGAATTTCAATCTAGGTTTTTTTCTGATTTCACAGTCAGATCTTCCTTTCATTCCCTCCTATATAGTACTCACATTCCTGTAAGAGTATTTTAACTTGTAAATTTTAAAGTTTTACATATAATCTAGAAAGAAACAGAGACCCAAACTACTCATGAGTAATGGCATAAGGTTCTCGTCGTTCTTCATCGCAATTCCTTCATTTATAGTATATTTTAGAAAAACAAAATATTTTGTTTTTGTTGTAGAGAGTGAAGGGGATTTGGATAGTTAAGTAACTTTAGGTTGCAATGTAATCAATCCCTGGAGGTGAAGGGTGTGAGGAATAGCAGCATAAAATTTCCACACAACCACATGGGGGCAGTAGCACAGATTGTTAGGGTTTATGAGCCATGGAAAAAGGAATGGATTAGAGGACAAGAACTCTTTTTGTCGGAGTTTTGTATAAATAAAAACATGTAAAAATGTAGTATTTCATCAGCTTAAGTAGAGAAAAGCTATTTCAATCAATCAAGACTATAAGATTGATAGGAGATGTCTTATAGGCGTTTGCCAATTTATTTATTCAATAATAAAAACTTCTAGAAACACTAAATCACTGAATATTTAGTCAATGAGAAATTGCTATGTTATTGTACTAACCTACTGTTTTCAAAATATATTACAGGAAAGGGTAAAGTTCAGGGAGAACAAATTGAATATTTTCCAGTTTATTCAACATTCTACTCAGAGTTGTAGCTAGGAGCTTTCTGCTGGGATAATATTATATAGTAAGAGATAAAACTTCAAATTACCTTTTCAAAACATGCATAAATAACTAAGTAAAATTTAGTCAAATTAACAAATTTCTTTTGGGGAGTAAGTAAAATAATTTTGAGCTTTATTAAATATTTGATGCTACCATATGAATTATATTTTTAAAATTTATTTAACATTATCTGAGGCCATGTGTAGATACCCTGGTTGTCAAAGCCAGTGGAGCCCCTATCTGACAGCCAGCAATTACCATTCATGTGTATGAGTGATTTGGTATGATCACTCTAGTCAAGCCTTCAGATGATTACAGCACCAGCTGACATCTGACTATGACCACATGAAAGACTCCAAGTGAAAATCTTTCACCTGAATTCAATTACAGAATTCCATTATGGAATAGCATATGCCTCTGCTCACAAGTATATGAACATTAACATTTACAAAATATATACATGAATATATATTTGCATATATATATTTAAACCATAATGCAATATGCAGTCTGTAATATGTTTCCTACGACTGCCACAGTTTATCTGCTATTTAAATAATCTATTTCCTCATATCAAAGGTAGTCAGATTCCCCAATAGACAGACATCAGGTGACTGCTTTTCACCACTGTATACTTAGAGAACAGTCTTTGAGACATTTCACTTACATGTTAACTATCTCTTTCTATTTCTCTCCTTACTTTTATTCCATTTATAGGATATTAACTTGGGACTTTTTTCTTTAAGTTTACATTTAGAAGTAAAGACTGAGAACTAAGTCTGAGACAATAAATGGTGAGCATTTTCACTTTCCAAAGCAAAGCAAAGTGCTAGACTCAAAGCAGCACTTATAATGGAGGTAGCTAAGAGAGAGTTTTGTGAACCATAGTTAAGACACCTTGTTTATAATTTAGGTTGACAGGATGTACACAGGTTACTTTGGAAAGGTTTGGATTTTAGTCTCAACTCCTTTTCTCAATTTGATATAAAATAAAAGAAACTTGGAGTTTGAGAGACACGGTGGACTGTGGTCATAAAAATCTAAATGACAAGAGGCTGGCTCCTATAACTCATGATTATAGTGTAGAGGACTGCCATTGGGAAGTATCTATAGTAGTAACAAAGCGAGTGGACCATTGGCCCTATTTACCGTGGTCCTATGTGTAGGCCACAGGGAAGCTGAACTTGAATCTTCTCAAGTCCTGAACAAGAGGGATGCGTGGAAGCTTGAAGAGATCTCAGCAGAAAGAGGGTGGAAAATTTATCTGATTGGTCATGGGTTAAGGGGAAATTATAAATAATCAACCAGAAAAGTCACATTTACATGTATCAAAGATGCTGCAGATAAAACATCCCTGGCAAAGAGGACCTTATCCATAATCCACAACATTTCTTGTGAAAGAATCAGTTTTCAAAAACGTGAGGCCAGTTCAGACAGTACCAGTCAAGTAAGATATTTCCTGTTGCGCTAGTTTTGACTACTTCAGGAGAGGTCAGAAACTCAGCTTAGCAAATTGAAGAAAGAGGGAAAGAGAATCTAGGGGAGGAAATAGAGATCACTATGAACCTATTCTACATGTCGGCTTCCACCAGCACAAATTAAAGGAGGGAAGCATTAATTGTGAATGAAGTTTGGAATTGTGGTTATGACACTGGGCTAGACATAATAAATTGATAACAATGAGACTGACTGTATGGGGGATGAAAGTGATTTGTTTTCTAAGATGTAAGAATTGAGGACAAACAAGCTAGCCCAAATGAAGTGAAGCGCTTGCAAAATTTGTCAAAATTTGCAAACAAAAATTTTTAAATGCTTTATGATTAGAGCCCACGTCCAGATATTTCAATACACTTGATTCAAGCACATCTCTATCAGGGGTGAAAACTCATAGATAGAAATATTGAAGCAAAATCTGCATAATCATATGATAAAGCTATAAATAGCATTGCAATGTCTTACATAGTGTGCTTAATGCCAAGAAATAAAATTTTAAGTTGAGAACTGTCAGAATAGGAAAAACTATAGAGTAAGAAATAAACATTTTTTTTTCTGTGTCAAACAAGGAAAATAAATAGACGCTCTTGTCGAAATGTCTATAGTAGGGGAAACTACTCAATTATTGCTTTATACCCCCTTATCTCTTTTGTTCCTATATATGCTAGAAATTGATAATATCACTATAGCAGAATGCATTTTATAGAGTTTGTCACATCTCTTTCCCGTATGTTCTTCCATAAAGCTGTATGAACAGACTATTCCCCCATCAAGGAGTAGAGTCTATAGCTCTACTTCCTTAAATCTGCTTGGACCTTGTTATATCTTTGGTCAATAGAATTTGACAGAGAGACAATGTGTCAGTTTCCAGCGAATCATTTAACTGGCCTCATGGTAATATTTTGTTGAGAACTTTTGCATCTATGTTTATCATAGATGAATCATATAGCTTTCTTTTTTTGTGGTAACTGTGGTTTTGGTATCAGGGTAATGCTGGCCTCATAGAGTGTATTTGGAAATATTCCTTCCTCTTCTATTTTTTTTTTTTGGGGGGGGGAATGCTTTGTAGAGTTGATATTAATTCTTCTTTAAAGGTTTCATAGAATTCACCTGTGAATCCATCTGGTCCTGGACTTATATTTTTTGGTAGTTTTATGATCAGTGATTCAATTTTGTTTGTTTTAATCAGTCTGTTTGGATTTTCTATTTCTTCCTGGTTCAGTTTTAGAAGATTGTATGTTTCTAGGAATTTAGCCTGACTCATTAAGAAAGAGAGAGAAAGGATCATAAATGAGAGAAGTAGCAACTGACACCACAGAAAAACAAAGAATTATAAGAGAATACTATTAGCTGACTTCTTAGATTTTCACCTCTTACAGTGCTCCCTCTAGATACTAAATCACCATATTGTAAGAATCCAAAGCCACTGGAGGCCATGTGTAGATACCCTGGTTGGCAAAGCCAGTGGCAAAGCCAGCAATTACGATTCATGTGTATGAATGATTTGGTATGTCCACTCTAGTCAAGCCTTCAGATGACTACAGCACCAGCTGATATCTGAATGTGACCACATTAAAGACTCCAAGTGCAAATCTTTCACCTGAATTCAATCAACTGGCAGACCCATAACAATAGTAATTCTTTTTTTTAAGCCATTATGTTTTTGAGTGTTTTTTCTGCAGCAATAGATAACTAGAATTATCTATAATTCTAAAACTGAAGATGATCGCTTCATTTTTGCTTAAGTTTATATAATTTCTTTGAAGTGTAAAGAAGTCTTATTTTATGGTAATATATCTTAGTTTGGATTCTCAAAAACATAGCTTATGTGATAATGCTTTATTAGGGAGTATAAATAAAGCTAGAGAAAAAATTAGTAAAAGAAAAAGGCAGTGAGACAGGAGGGAAAAAAAAGCAAAAAATTCGGTCATATTTCTAAAGTGGCTACAGTATTATAAACACAACGGCTCACTGAAATCATGCAAATGTCTCTGGATAGGCCATAATGGAGTTATTATATCTCAGAATAATTGTCTGTGGAGAACAAAGGAGAAGAATTCATTCCATGGTTGCTTCACATTCATTGTCTCTCATTAGTCGAAATCTACCCAAAGGGTGTTTAGTCTCTCATCCTTCCAGGTTGTGTTGCTTACGCCTCCTTGACAGCTGCAGAGGACTCCAGAATCATAACTGTTAGCATGGCACTTTGAGTGTGGAATTTATAGGAAGAGTCAAAGGCTCTATGGGTGAGATCAGTCCAGGCTTAGATGCCATAGCCAGAGCTTCTGCTCCATTGGAGCAGTTGATGCCTTGTCAGAGCCTGGCTCTCACTCTAACAAACCTTGAAATATTCAGGAATTCTAAGAGATGAGGTCAGAACAGTGGCAGTTGGAGCACTCCATTGATCAAATGCCTGAGGGATCAGGAGGCAGGTAAAGCCAAGTGAAGCAGGGGAAGCATATGAATTGGATGTGATAAAATCCACCCGATGGGCCACTCAGATTCATATACAGATCTTCTATAAAGAAGGGGGATTGGAAATCCAATTATTCAAGGTACTAGTTTGCAATATTTCTTAAAAGGCTAAAGAGAATTAAAAGACTGAGGTACAACTGGTGTTTGGGCCATAATTATTTCTTGCCATATCTTTTTTCCAGCACTCCTTCTAGAGTTTTTGTTGTTTTGTTTTTACCTTGAGCCTGCACCTTGGCTGGTCTAAGTCATTTGTATTGTTGAATTGTCCAGAGTATCACATCCTGCTGAAGGAGTTTCACTGACCCTTTCAAGGCTGAAAGTATATAATTGACTTGTCAGAGTGGCCACATGACCTTTCTGAAGAGTGTTGCTATATAAGGGACTCAAAATCAGTCTCAGATGTTGGCAAATTCTTTATTCAGTAGGATCAATAGCTAGATCAACAGAGTGAGAGGAAATCTATGCTATTAGTTCATCAGGAGCTACCTGTTTTGCAAACATAGTCCTTTCTTTTGTGGGCCCACAGTGCAATCCCTGGAGTGGCTGATGAGAGTATCTGTCTCACATCCACAAAACAGGTAATTTTATCTTTCCTGAAGTATATCTTCTCTGGTTGGTATTATATGAGTTACAACGATACACATATTTGTGCCCTCTTCCATACAGAGATCCATGTACCTCTTCCACAAACTTTCTTGTCCCCAACCTTTCAGTGTTGGTCCTTTCAGATTTTTGACCCACTATCCAGATAAGTCCCACTGCCCAGTAGTCAATATAGTATATCCACATTGCAGGCCAACTTTTCTTGCATATAAGTTATAATCAAGTGTACTGCTCACAGCTCTGACTTCTGGAAAATTTTCCCTTCACCATTCTCCTTCTGGACTACCCTTAGGGCAGCAATCATCCATCTCTGGCTTCAACCAATGTATTACATGGACACATCTATGATTCAGGCCCAAATCCTTTAATTTTAAGTTACTTGGTTATAAGAAACACTGAAAAGGCCATAGGTGTGAGTTAAAGGAGAAGCAGAACTGGGCGTGCCTTTATTTTTTTTTATTTTTTATTTAAAAAAAATTTTTTTTTCAACGTTTTTTATTTTATTTTTGGGACAGAGAGAGACACAGTATGAACGGGGGAGGGGCAGAGAGAGAGGGAGACACAGAATCGGTAACAGGCTCCAGGCTCCGAGCCATCAGCCCAGAGCCTGACGCGGGGCTCGAATTCACAGACCGCGAGATCGTGACCTGGCTGAAGTCGGACGCTCAACCGACTGCGCCACCCAGGCGCTCCTGGGCGTGCCTTTAAAGCCCATTTATAAATAAAATAATTTTCACCGTATTCTGGGTTTTTCTGCTATGTCCACTCAGTCTTACTATTTGCTGGATCTTTTAATGCCAGCTGAGAATAAGTTTCACTAGTCTCAAGGTCATTTAGTACTCCATGGTCATTCTTTACTCCAGCCTAATAATAGCACATCAAGAGTTGATTTTCCTCCCTTCCTTCCTCCCTCCCTCCCTTCCTTCCCCTTTTTTTTTTAAAAAGCTTATTTATTTATTTTGAGAGAGAGAGAAAAAGAGAGAGAGAGCATGAGCAGGAGAGGGGCAGAGAGAGAGGGAGAGAGATACAGTCCTGAGTAGGTTCCCCACTGTCAGTGCAGAGCCCGATTTGAGACCCGAACTCAAAAACTGTGAGATCATGACCTTAGCTGAAGTCAAGTCTGACGGTTAACCAAATGAGCCACACAGGCACCCCAACGGTTCATTTTTCAAATGGAGAATTTTTCTCTACTGTGAAGGAAGGACATGATCTTGTTCCAAATAACCGTAGTGGTTTACATAATGATATATAAATTTGATAGTCTGAAATGTCAGTATTTTATAACTAGAATTTAATTCATTTCAATTTTCCTTATATTATTGGGATACAAATGTTAAAATATATTTCCATGAATTTTAACACAAGAGATTCTATTATAAATATTTCACCAAATTAAAAAACTTTTGTGACTTACAGTAACACATATGCATGTACTCATGTAAATAATTTATTAAGTATTTCTGTTTTTTAAATTTTGTCTATAGGATGTATAACTTTAGTCAACAGTAAGTGTGGTGCAGAGAAGGGAACACTGGACAGAAAGTTGAAAATATGGGTATATGTTTTGTTTTCTCTATTTTCTTGTTCTACACTGCATGTCACATAGTTAAACCCCATTGATTTACTAAGTGCCAGTCACAATTCTAAACTTAATTGTAATAATTTCTGAACATCAGAGGACCAAAGGGACATTTTCTTTTATTTTGTTTCTGTCTCATAATTTTTAGAAACTTTCTTTTTTTAATTCTTGACCCTGTGCCCCCAATCCTCAAATATGAGGATTCACAATACTGGAATGTTTTGCTACAACTAGTAAGATTACCATAAATACATATAAATGCATCAAAAAACTATGTCTATGAGCTTGAAGCCATTCCAGAGAAGAGATGGGTATTGAGGTTAACTAGAAAAGTGGGTATCTTGTAATTGAATGATATGTGATGAGGTATTGTTCTATCACAGTATAGTGGGATAAACTATAACTTGAGAATGTGGCACATATTAATATTTTTTCAATGTCTAAAAATTTAATAGAAAAAAATCAGTTTATGTCTTTTTGGTTATATTTATTATCTTTATCTTTATTTATTATATTTATATTTATTATATTTATATTTATTATTTATTTATTGTTCCTCAATCCTATAGAAAGTAAAAAGAGAAAAATTATTTTCACGTAGTATTTACTTTCTCATGAGGCTTATATTCATATTTTACTCATATTTTCTTTAAAAAATTAAAAAAAATTAACGTTTATTTATTGTTGAGAAACAGAGAGAGACAGAGCATGAGTAGGAGAGGAGCAGAGAGGGGGAGGCACAGAATCTGAAACAGGCTCCAGGCTCTGAGCTATCAGCACAGAGTAAAATGCAGGGCTCGAACTCATGAACCATGAGATCATGACCTGAGTCGAAGTCAGATGCTCAACCAACTGAGCCACTCAGGCACCCCACTCATATTTTCTAGGATGAAATAAGCCAATTATTTCCATACATTAAAGACTAATTTTGTGTTTGATTTTTTACTTTGTAATTGTCATTCCTTGAGTTAATTCTGCTCCCCAGATTATTGAAATATCTCGAGCTTTGTAATGCTTTATATATGGTTGTATAAACTTTCTTTTAAACTTTTATTTATTTATTTAAAAAAATTTTTAACGTTTATTTATTTTTGAGACAGAGAGAGACAGAGCATGAACGGGGGAGGGCCAGAAAGAGAGGGAGACACAGAATCGGAAACAGGCTCCAGGCTCTGAGCTGTCAGCACAGAGCCTGACGTGGGGCTCGAACTCATGGACCGCGAAATCATGACCTGAACCGAAGTCGGACGCTTAACCGACTGAGCCACACAGGCGCCCCTTAAACTTTTATTTTGAAATAATTTCAAACTTACAAACATGCAAGAATAGTAACAATATAGAAAATCCCAGTATATCCTTTACTCAGATTCATCAATTTTTAACATGTTGGCATATTTGCTTTTTCACTGTGTTTTTACCCCTTTTTATTTCTTTTGTTTTAAAATATTTACTTTTTGAGAGAGAGAGAGAGAGAGCAAGCAGGGGAGGAATAGAGAGAGAAAATGACAGAGGATCTGAAGCAGGCTCTGTGCTGACAGTAGTGAGCCCCATGTGGGGCTCAAATTCATGAACCGTGAGATCATGACCTTTTTTATTTCTAATAAAGATAGAAATGACCCCAGCCCTTTTTCATTTCCAATAACGTTTTTGTATTTCATTTAAAATAATAACATAGGGGCGCCTGGGTGGTTCAGTGCATTAAGCATCAGATTCTTGATTTTGGCTCAGGTCATGATCTCATGGTTCCTGACTTTGAGCCTGGCTTTGGACTCTGCACTGACAATGCAGAGCCTGTTTTGGATCCTCGGTCTCCTTCTCTCTGCCCCTCCCCAAATAGTGCACATATGCTCTCTCTCTCGTCCTCTCTCTCAAAAATTAATATAAACATTAAAAAAGTAAAAATAAAGTAAATCATAGTACAATGATGAAATTGAGGAAATTTAGCATTGATACAATGCATTAATTGATACTCCATATCTAAATTCTATTAGCTGCCCAATATCGTACTTTTATGTTATTTATTTTTGCATTACAGGATCCTCCCCATGATCATGTACTATATTTAGCTGCGAAATCTTGTTAGTGTTTTTGAATCTGGTGTTATTTTTTAGTCTTTCTATGACATTGATATTTGTGATAAAAACAGGTCAATGTTAAAATTAAAATGTTTCTTATTTCAGGTTTGTTTTTTGTTTTTTCATAAAAATCCTCCCTTAAATATGGAATCCATTAATGATTCTTGCTGAAACAATTTTTTTTTTTAATATATGAAATTTACTGTCAAATTGGTTTCCATACAACACCCAGTGCTCATCCCAAAAGGTGCCCTCCTCAATACCCATCACCCACCCTGCCCTCCCTCCCACCCCCCATCAACCCTCAGTTTGTTCTCAGTTTTTAACAGTCTCTTATGCTTTGGCTCTCTCCCACTCTAACCTCTTTTTTTTTTTTTTTCCTTCCCCTCCCCCATGGTTTTCTGTTACGTGAAACAATTTTTCTTATGATGGTGGCAAAATGAATCTTTTCCAGCTCTACCATGTATACTAAAAGCCATGAAATCCTACAAACAGCCAAATAAGGGACAATTTGTGCATCAAATAAATTAGGACATACTGGAATATAACCACTGAGTAAAATAATTAGCGAATATTCCTATATCTACATAATATACCAAAATTATTCCCATACCTTGTAGTGAAAGAGAGAGAAAAAAAAAACACTATTCATTCCCCAATTAGAGGAGGTCATCCGGAGGGCATGACCTTTAGTTGACCTGGAAGCCAGGCCCAGTAATTAGAGTCTCCTGCCCTCAGAATGTGGGTTCCGCCCACCATTCCCACAGTCAGAGCCATTTCAGTGATGGAATCTTGGGAGAGCAGTACGTTCTTGAGGCCGTCTGGAAGTATATGTGACTGAACCCTGCTAAAGCCCCTCTATAAAGTTTTAAAATTCCAGCAAGCAGGTGCCAAGATCTGTTTGTCTTGAGACGGCCAAACACAAACCTTGTAAGTAAATTCCCTTGCTTAAATTAAACCTGCCACCTAACAACCTGGAGAGGTCTTTCCTTGCCCTTTACTTATGGGGCGTGGTTTCAAATTTCACCTAGGGAAACTCCCAAAGTTGCAAACCAACAATTGGCTAGAAGAAATGGGTCTTGGGGAAACAAACAAACAAACAAACATTCGCAGGGGAAATGTGGAGAGAGATGGCCTGTATGTTAGATGCTTGTGGACCGCCATGTGAGTTCGCAGATGCCCTGAAAATGCACGTTACTTTTCAGGTATTTGTTTGAGAAAATTGTGTATCGTGCACTGCGGTAGCAAAGAGAAACGAAGGGCTGCCATAGCGGTCTGGCCTCTACTCTGCGCAGGTGGACTGACCACCGGTGCCCAAATAGAGGCTGAAGCTCCAGTTAGCAGGTTGGTTGAATAGATGAGGTTAGAGGAGAACATGCAGTTGTCCACTATTCTTCTAGCTTCAGAGCTGGCAGACAGGATGGGAAAGAAGGATAAGCTGGACGCCTGAGTGTGCCATTTTGAAAATGCTGGACAGAACGTATGGCTATGGATTATGTTTTCAGGCTTCAAAGCCTGGTTAGGAGACTACAAGGGGGAATTCCTGGAAGGTGAGGAGAGCAGAGGAGAGGACGTTAGAGTGATTGACAATGAAATGGAAGAAGCCTTCCATGTTGTCTGACCCCTAATACAAAAGAAACTTTTATTTTTAAAAAAAATTTTTATAATGTTTATTTTTGAGAGAGATCGTGAGTGGAAAGGGGTGGAGAGAGAGGGGGGTGACACAGAATCTGAAGCAGGCTCTAGGTTCTGAGCTATCAGCACAGAGTTCTAGCCTGGGCTCAAACTCATAAACCACGAAATCATGACCTGAGCTGACGTGGGACCCTTAACCCACTGAGCCACCCAGGCACCCCCAAAAGAAACTTGTAAATAGTAATTATTCTAGACTTCTTATAATGACTGATGCCCTAGCCTAGTTATGAGCCCTAGTAACTGACCCTTCAATAGATACATGGATTGGGTGCATAGAAAGACCCAGGTGAGATGACTTATTGCAGAGACTGCTGGATTGTTTTTTAAGTTTATTATTTTGACACAGAAACAGCATGAGTTGGGGAGGGGCAGAGAGAAGGAGAGAAAGAGAATCCCAGGCAGGTTCCACACTGCCAGCACAGAGCCCGATGTGGGACTCGAACTCACAAAACCGTGAGATCATGACCTGAGCCTAAAGCAAGAGTCAGTCGCTTAACTGACTGAGCCACCCAGGCGCCCCCTTGTTTTCATTTTTTATTTAAATTCCAGTTAGTTAACATACAGTGTAATATTAGTTTCAGGTGTACAATATAGTGATTCAACACTTCCATACAACACCTGATGCTCATCACAGCAAATGTACTCCTTAATACTCTATCACCTGTTTCACCCATCCCCCAACACTCCCATCAGTTTGTTCTCTATAGCCAAGAGTTGGTTTCTTTTTCCCCCTTTGCTCATTTGTTTTGTTTCTTAAATTCCACATATGAATGAAATCATATGGTATTTGTCTTTATGTGACCGACTTATTTCAGTTAGCATAATACTCTCTAGTTCCATCCTTGTCATTACAAATGACAAGATTTCATTCTTTTTTATGATTAGTTTCCATTATAAACACACACACACACACACACACACACACACATATATATATATATATATATATATGCATGCATATCACCTCTTTCTCCATTCATCAGTTGATGGACATTTAGGCTGTTTCCATAGTTTGGCTGTTGTAGATATGCACCAGCATTTCTTTGTAGCACAGATATGGTAGTAACAAATTCAGGTTTTCTTTATCTAGAAATGTAGAAATGTCTTTTTTTCTATACTTTAAGTTTTGAAAAATAATTTCACTGGACATAAAATTGTTACTTGAAAGTTATTTTTTTCAGCACCTTTGAATATGCCATTCTTCTGGCTTCCATTATTTCTGATGGAATTTCAGCCATTAATATTCATTGCCCTGTATGTTTTGTATTAATTTATTCTTGCTCTTATTAATGTTATATGTTGGCTTTTAGCAGTTGAATTGTGATGAGTCCACGTGTGATTTCCTTTGTGATGTTCCTATATTTTCCTTTGTGAGGTTTGTTAAGTTTCTTGGATCTGGAAGTTACTGTTTTATACCAAGTGTGGGATGATTTGGCCTTTATTTCCTCAAGTATTTTTCTGCTCCTCTCTCTTTTTCTTGTCCT
This sequence comes from Panthera uncia, assembly GCF_023721935.1. Lineage (NCBI taxonomy): Eukaryota > Metazoa > Chordata > Mammalia > Carnivora > Felidae > Panthera > Panthera uncia. The sequence continues at coordinate 51,711,392 of NW_026057582.1, read as the reverse complement.
CGGGACTGTACTTTCACACAGTATGGAATGCTTGATATTGTGCCACACATTTCTGAGATTTTTTTCATTTTCCTTTATCTTGTGCTTTTGATGGTAGACGATTACTCTTAGCCTACTTTGAAGTTCAATAATTCTTTCTCTGACAACTCAAATTTGCTGTTAATTCCGTGTGGATAATTTTAATTTTTATTGTGTTTGTCAATTCTAGAATTTCCATTTGATTTATTTAATAGTTTGTTTCTCTGATGAAATTTGTTCAGTAATTCTTAGCACATAATCCTATTTCTGTTTTCCTTTAAATTTTGAAACTATGCATGAAAGGACTATCTGCGGAGTCCAAAAACTGAGTACACTGAGACATTCAGAGTTCTTCATATTGGCTTCCTTTTCTTCCCCTGAGTATTGGTGGCAATTCCATATTTCTTTGCACATTTACTCCTTATTGGAATAATGGACAATGTAGACAACTTCTGATTCTCTTTTTGGTTTTCTGAGAATTTCTGTATTTTCATTTTATTTATTTGTTTCATCGGCAATTTTCTAGATTCACACTGTGAAATCTGTCTCCCTATGGTATTCCATTTCTATGTTTTACTTTTTTTTTGTTTGTTTGTTTTAATAACATTTTCCTGCATACTTTAAAGTCAGGCGAAAGTTGAAGCATGATTAAACTCAGATACCTCCAACAATTAAAGCCTCTGTCCTGTGCTGAGTCATGTGTATGGCTTGAGGAACACATTCAAAGAGACAGAAAATTCTCAAGTCTCCCTAGACTTTGAATTTTCATTGCGTTTTTAGGGTCTCATCAGGTATATGTAGTTTAATCAGCCTTCATCAAGGGAAGATTATGTAGTAAGTTTATCTTCTCAGTCATTTTCCATGTCTCGCATATGCAAAATTTTCTCTTAAAATACTGGAAGCTCTGATGCATGCCTCAGAAGGTACTACTTGGGGCTGATAGTACTGCAGGTGTGGTAGCTTTAACTGACGATGGGATTATAATACCTTCAGGCAAGAATAGCACAAAATCAGTGTGTTCACACAACACAGAAACAATTTAATAAACACTTCTCAATCGTTGTCTGTACATAGTTCTTTTTTTTCTTCTCTTTCCTTTTTTTCTTTTTCTTTTGTTAGTGCCTGAAATGGTGATTTTAAATATTTTCCAATATTATTGTTTTTTTTTTTTTTTTCCTGCAGAGGGGATTACCAGACTTCCTTGTTACATCTCATTACCGGAAGTAGAGTCCTTAAGTTTCAACCTGTTAAAGTAAGCAAATTATGCATGCTTCCTTATTTCTTCTTTCTTACACACAAGTTTAAGCGTGGGTGTGGTTGTAGGTGTAGGTGTTTGTTTGTACTTTGCTTTTTTTCACTTAATATATCCTTGAAATCATTCCACATTCATTTCTATAGTTGCTCCTTATTTTTTTTAACTGCAAAGAATTTCTTTGTGCTCACGTACCATAGTTTATTGAAGCAAAGTTCTGTATTGAAACACTTAATGATTTCCAATGTTATTTGACAACAATTAATCCTGTAATATATAATCCCATGCCTATGTATTTTTTTTTACTTTTGTGGTGTTATCTTCAAAGTAAGTTCCTAGAAATAGAATTTCAGTGAAGAAGGAAAAATAGCATGTAGTTTTGTTACGTATTGCCAAATTTGTCCATAATCCACTTTTTTGGCCTTCGAACAGCAGTATATGAGAGTATTTGTTTCTCTGTAGCCACAGTTTTTAATTTCTGGCCAATTTGATGAGTGAGGAATTGCACTGCAGTATAGTTTTTATTTGTGTTTCCTTTACCATGAGTTTACATCATTCATATGTTTAATTATATATTTTAATTTGAATTGTCTGTTTATGTCTTTCGCACTCTTTAAAAAGTAGGATTTGTCTGAGACAAGCTTATTGAGTTATAATTCAAATGCGGTAAAATTCACCCTTCTAGGTGTACAATTGTGATGAGTGCTGACAATGTGTACAGTCATGCATCCACCACCACCATCAAGAAATAGAATATTTCATTTCTCTGAAAAATCACCTGTGACTCTTTACAGTCAATTCCCTTTTGCCATTTAAGTTTTCTTTAGTTCCTCTCGGCAAAATTTTATAATTTTCACTGTATAGTTATTGAACATATTTTTTGTCAGCTCAATTCATAAGTATTTCATATTACTAATGCAAGGGTATGTGGTATATGGTATTTTTATAACTTAAATTTTTGATTGTCCGTTGCCAGTATACAGATATGCAGTTAAATTTTATGTAAAGTTTACTCAATAATTTTGCTAAACTCGTTTATGAGTTCTGGTAGCTTTTAAACAGATTCAGTGGGATTTTCGATGTTAATGATTGTTATCTGTGAATATAAGTTTATTAACTCCTTAGCAAATAGTCTACTACTACTAATACAACTACCATCACCATTATTATCGTATTTGTCTTCTTGTGTTGGCTTGAACAAAGGTTGCCAAACTTTTTTTGTAAAGGGCCAATTAACAAATATTCTTGGCTTTCTGGGGCTTATGTAATCTTTGTCACAAAGTACTCAGTGCTGCTGTTACAGTGGGAAAATGCCATAAACAATACGAAAGCAAGGGACATGGCTGGATTTGGCTCATGGGCCATAGTTTCAGATAGCTTTCTTTTCTTTCTTTCTGTGTTTCATTTTGGAGGTTACTATTGCTGTCTTCAAGTTTTCTAATCTTCTCATCTGCAATGTCTAACCTATTGTTATCCCATCCAGTGTGTTTCTTATCTTCACATATTGTTTTCATCTCATATGTTTGGGAACTTTTTTGTATCATCCATGTCCAGTTTTTTCCTCCAATCTTTGAATACGTAATAACTGTTTCAGTGTCTACCAATTCTGTCATGTTTCATTTTCTGGGTCAGTTTTAATGGATTGATTTTTTTTCCTCCTCATTTTGGGTTATATTTTCATTTAATATTTTGGGTTATACTATTTTTGCATTCCTGATGAATTTTTTTTTTTGTTAGATTCTGGGCATTGTAAATGTTGTCTTCTTATGTGTAGGACAATTTAGTTTTTCTATAAAATCCTTGAAACTTTTTTCTGGAACATGATTAAATTACCAGGAAAGAGTTTGATAATTTGAGTTCTACCTTTTGGTAGGTGGGACCAAAGCTGTGTTTAGGCTAGGATTAATCTTTCTCCACCACGAAGGCAAGACTCTTGTAGTACCTTACCTGTTACCCCATTAATTACACATTTTGTTTTTCCACTCAAGCTGGTGAGCACAGGAATTTTTCTAAGCACTATGTGAACTCTATTTCTTATAATCTTTTTAAGTGATTCTTAAAGACTTCATTTTCCTCACCCAAATGGGCTGATGATTGTTCAACTGAATGTTGATGGGGATGCTCTTGAGATCTATGGCATTCTCTCTATGTTCAACTCTCTTCTCTCTAGTGCTCAGCCTTATGAAATTGCCTGGTGAAACTGTCTTGCGTTCCTTAGATCCTAGCTCCATCCCTTCAACCCAGAGAAACCATTGTGCTTTGCCTAGGTTCTTCCTCCTTCACTACTCTCCAGATAGTTTCTCTAGGGTGTTACCTGGGACAATTGTGGGCTCGCTTCAGTTAATTCCAGTCTCTCAGTGACTATTGTCCTTCACTGTTTTATATGCAATATCTTTTTGTCCAGTATTTTGAATGGCATTGAATCCTATGTTTTGCCACAGTTGTTTCAGATAACAGGATAAATCTGATCCTTCTTACTCCATTTTGGCTAGAGGCTATAGTTTTTATTTCCTCAATTTTTAAAAAATGGCCTTGAGAGGCACATGGGTGCCTCATTTGGTTGAGTGACTTTGGCTCAGGTCATGATTTCACAATGTGTGGCTTCAACCCCATGTCACGCTATGGACTGACAGCTCAGAGCCTGAAACCCACATCAAGTTCTGGGTCTCCCTGTCTCTCTTTCTGCTCCTTGCTGACTTGTGTTTGCTTGTTCTCTCTCTCAAAAATAAATAAATAAACTTAAAAAATAAAATAAAAAATTGCCTTGATTTTTATATGCAATGCATTTTGTCTTTTGTCTGTGATAAATTTTTACAAAATTTTCTCCCGGTTTTTGATTTATATTTGATTTTGAGATGTTTTTAGTAATGTAAAAGTGGTGTTTTTAAATTTATAGTCACATTTATCAATTTATTCATATGTTACTTCTGCATTTTATTTTATAGTCTGAAAACTTTCTCATATATTCAGGTAATAGAGGAATTCAGTCATTTTTTCTTAGAATTTATATTGCTCTATGATACCTTATAGGATTTGATTTCATGTTTCTCTAAATGGCTACCCAGTTGTCCCAACATCATTTATAAATTGTCTGTCTTGGTCTAGTTATTTGAGATAATTACAATATCTCCCCATCCATCTATTGTTTCAAAATTATACTATTATAGCAATTTCAAACCTAACAATCTGGGGATTAGTTGTTCTTTTGTGAAAGGTCAAGTAGAATCAAAGGAGGAATGAATTCATTTGGATAAGAGCCCAAAGCCATTGGGTTTCCTAGGATTTTGGTGTTTATTATCTCTTCAGTATTTACACATTGATTAAATACAAGACCAGTTTGGCTGGTTTATGAACTGATTTTATTTTGGTCTACTCAGATTTTGTGAATAATTCCATAAATTCCACAATAGAAAGCTTGGATTTTTATTCATGGAGTACAGAATCATAGAATGTTAAGTTTGGAAATATATTTTGACACATTTCATCCAAATCTTGTATTCTTTTAGGAAACAAAAAAAATATTTTTTACTACCTCCATCCCAGAGAAATTCATATTTTTCTAAGAAGCCCTGTATACTGTTAACAGTTAACTCCATATTGTAAAGGAAAAACTCTGCTTTCTCCTTTATTCACTAATCAGTCTTAATGCTAATGAATCTCAATCTCAGTCATCAAATATGTGGCACATTTACCATTTCAGTTCCTGTATTCTCAGCAGATAACAGTTTGCCTCTCTTTTAAAATGTGTTACCTGGAATTATATATAATCCTGTAGCAGTGACCTAAACCCTAGATCTATCAAATCTATCCTAAGGTATCTCTACCACAAGACATTTCATAAATTGTGATAAATAAGTTATAGTTTGATGGGCACTCTATAATTATTTATGGAAATATATTATTTTATCAATAATGTTTTACATGTTATGTTTAATGGGTCTGCACTCAAGTATTTATTAAGGTGAGTGACCGTTTAAAAATGTGCATGTCTTCCCATTATTTCTTGCATAATACTCTGTGTAATACTGCTCCCAATAAATTATATTCCTTAGCACAATAGTTTTTGAGGCATATTCTGCAAAACAGTAGGTTCCATGATCAGAAATGCTTGGGAAATACTGGCAAATTTTTTCCTGAGAAGTCATTATGTACATTAACACATTACTTGTTCTGAGATATCCAGTAATAAAACAATTGCTGATATTACTTAATCCAGTATTTTAGACTGGAACTATTCATTAAACTGGAAATAATTGTTTGCTATATAATATACTTGATGCTAACAATGTATAATGTCATGTGCAATGAACACTGCAGGTGAAATGAATATGGCATTTAAGACTATCAGCCAAATGTCAGAATGCCCTAAAATAACTATATGCAAATGGTAATTATTCACACACATCAAGAGTGAAATTTTATTCCATTATTTGTAAATAGTTGAGTTAAAAATAAAGGTAATTTTTATTTAACAGATTGAAAGTATAGAGAATTCAGAGAGCCTCAGAAATGGAAAAGTAGTTTTCAAAAAGAAAGTTTATGAAAATAACACTATTCTTGAAGGATAAAAGTGGTTTGTATACATTTACCTAATTTTGTTGATGCAATAATTATGTAAATATACACATGCCATATATGTGATGCTATAAAGTATGCAGTGGAGAGAGCACACTGATGAAATAATGACTACACAGCACTCAGTGTAATCCAAACATCTCCAAATGTTGGAGCATGCTTAGCATAAGTCAAAAAAAAAAAAAGATGTAGAACTTCTCATTTATCCCTTTTATTTTACATAGTTTTATGGTCTTTATAGTCTCCTATATGTATAAATGATCTGCTTCTTGAATTGACCTGCAAAGTAGTGATGTTATATTTCAGTGCCACAAGTTAAATATGTACATATTGTATGTGAAATTATATAAAAATTTAATTGAATATTAATTATATATTACATATAATCAAGTAATAACTTTCATTGCTTCCTTCATATTTTATGTTTTTGTTTTAATATAAAAGTAACAAACATGTATAGCTAATAGAGAATGCATTTAAATATATGTATTGCTTACATATTTAAAGACTAGAGGCTCAAGAAGACAATATTGTTAAACAAGCTAAAGTAAAAGGTAATTATTTTAAAGTTATACTTTTGAAAACTCATAGCATGTTCACTGCCTGTGCTTACACATACTGAGTGAACACGGGATCTCAACCAAGAAATCCGTGAAATGAATAGAATGCACTTTCACTTTGGTATTTTTATCTTCTTTGAATATATACCTGTTTTATTTAAAATAAAATAAATTATATTTTAAAGTGTTCTATATTTGTATATGTATATAATATGTAATTTGTATATATATAATTTATATTTATATAATTTTTATTCATATATATCATGATGTATATATCATTATATATACATATATATCATTCATATATATATAATTTATATTTATATGACAGAGTATTATGCAAGAAATTATAAGAAGATAATTATATATATTTATACATATATATATAAATTATATGGTGATGAGAAAAATTAGTTTCAAAGATAAAATATAAATAGTTTAAGAAGGAAACAGGTTTAGGGAAAAGAAGAAAAAAAATTAAGGTGAAAATAGAATTCTTCCCCAACAATAGTATAGAAAACTAAAAGGTATCATTGTGAACAGAAGAAACAAATTGCATAGACTAGGCAATTGTTCTGTTTTTGTTTTTCTTCCATTTCCTGAATGAGCATTATGCTAAAGAAATGGCATTTCTAATCTCAGTTATGATAGGTTACTATTTTGTATTCTAAAGTAGAAAGGATACAAAATAAAATCAATGAATAAATTATCCCTGAAAAAATAACTTCATTTCTCAACTCAGAGGTGGCCATAAATTGAGGAGAGATTCATTTAAAATACCTCATTCACCTAAAATTTAATAAATTTTTGACAAGTAGATAAGAGTCTTTAAAATGTTATGCATTACTTGCTAAGGTAAAATGATGGGGAGTTTGATCTTCCCCATTTAATAACATGATTAATATGCTCTTCCAATTTAATACTGTTTCTAAATAATTTTTCAGATATATCATTTATCTAAACTTCAGTATGTGTTTTCTTGTGTGTGATGTTTATTTTCCCAGTTTTTAAAAGAGACTTTTGCTAAGATTTATTTATCTCAGTACATGCTAAAGTAAATTTTCTAGATTAGAATTAAGGATTTTTTTTTTAATGTGATGATATTAAGAGAACCTTGTGATTAAAAGCTGTGTTTAAAGCCATAAATGTTTCTTGCATTTAGTGTAGCCTGCTTTTGCCCTTAGACCTACTGTAACAGCATTTTCTTTGGCCAGCTGTGTGAATATTCAAGGTTTTTGGGGGGTTTACTCAGTGTTGAATAACACTCAATATTCTAGGTTATTGCAACTCCAAATGTGTTCTACAGACTAGAAGCATCATCTTGGAACTTGTTAGAAATGCAAGATCTTGGGTCCCACCTCAGAACTATTGCAGCAGAATCTCCACATTAACAAGATCCCAAGGAATTCACATACACACTAATGCTTAAGAAGCACCCACCTAGGTCCTAAGTCATAACCAACACCATTAAACATTAACTGATAGGACTTGTAAAGCCATTTACTAAAAAAAGGACTTACTCCATTTTGCACAGTAATGAACTTTAATTGGGGCGCCTTGGTGGCTCAGTCCGGTGAGCCTCCGACTCGGTTTTGGCTCAGGTCATGAGCCTGTTTGAGATTCTCTTTCTCTCCCTTTCTCTCTTTCTCTCTTTCTCTCTGCCCCTCCCCTGCTTGTGCTCTCTCTCTCTCTTTCTGTCTCAATAAATAAATAAACAAACTTAAAAAAAAAAACAAAAACAAAACATAACTCTTTGCTCCTAACCTGAAGTGACAAAGTTTTTCTATTATGATTTTTTCTAGATGATCTATAATTTTATGGTTTACCTTTAAAGCTATAATACATTTTTGGGGCGCCTGGGTGGCTCAGTCGGTTAAGCGTCCAACTTTGGCTCAGGTCATGATCTCGCGGTCCGTGAGTTCGAGCCTCGCATTGGGCTCTGAGCTGACAGCTCAGAACCTGGAGCCTGCTTCCGATTCTGTGTCTCCCTCTCTCTCTGCCCCTCCCCCATTCATGCTCTGTCTCTCTCTGTCTCAAAAATAAATAAACGTTAAAAAAAATGTAAAAAAAGTAAAGCTATAATACATTTTAAGTTAATTTTTACGTAAGGTATAAAATATGAATTGAGGTGATTATGTGTATGGATGTCCAAATTTTTAAGAAGCATTTCTTAAAAAGACCATCCTTTTTTTCCTGATCAGACAGACTTAAGTTTTGAAGGACTGTCAGGATGTTTGCATAAATTTATTAACATGGAAAATGCCCACTAACACTTAAAACTTACTCTTTACATAAAGAATCAACTGCTTTCTTGGGATTTAGGGCCAAAGTTGAATATATAGAATTCCTGGTTACTAGAGGAGTCCCAAATGGGCTTGATCTCTTCACTTTGTTAAAACAAAGCGTAGCCCTTTATAGTCATTTAGCTGTTAATTTTCAAAAGACCATCCTTTATCCATTGCCGTACTTTGCACTTAAAAAAATATTTGATAGTATGGATCTATTCTAGGCTCTCTATTGAGCTTTATTGATTCATGTGTTTATTGTTTTTCCAATACCATACTGGCTTGATTTATGCTCTTATCTTTATTATTATTGATCTTTTTGCTTGATTTTGGTTTAGTTTGCTCTTACCTATCTAATTTCTTATTGCGAAGCATACATTACTACTTGACCTTTTTTTCTTTTCTGTATAAGCATTTAATGCTAAACATTTTCCTCTAAGCATCACATTAGCTGCATTCCAGAAAATGTGATATGTTGTATTTTCATTTTCACTTAGTTAAAAATAGAGTTTAATTTATTTCAGTACTTCCTCTTTGATGCATTGGTTATTTAGAAGTGTGCTGTTTAACTTCCAAATATTCATGGAATTTTCCAAATAGCTTTTAGTAATTGGTACCTAGCCTAATTAGGTTATTGAAACACACTTTGTATTGTTTCTATTCTTAGAAATTCGTTGAGATTTGTGTTAGGGCCCAGAATAGTTTCCGATGCAGCTGAAAAAATGTGTGTCTGCTGTGGTTGTGTGAAGTGTTCATTCAATATCAATTAGATCTAATTACTAGACAAAAAACTTTATATTTTAGTGGTTGCCTATGGTCTACAATATACCTCTTTATCATTCTCCCTTTGAATAATATACTACTTCATATATGGTGTAAGGAATTTACAATATATTTCTAATTTCTCCCATCATTTGTATTATGGTTGGTATACATTTTACTTTTACATAGGCTGTGACATACAACTCTTTTATACTACTTAATTACACAGTTATAATTATAAGAAATTAAGAATACGGAAAAATAAATAAAATTTATTTTACTTACATTTATTCCAGTGCTGTTCATTCTAACGTGCAGATCCAAATTGCTCTCTGGTATCACAGTCCTTCTGCCTAAAAAGCTTCCTTTAACGTTTCTTAGACTGTAGGTGTGCTGGAAATGGATTCTCTCCATTTTGTTTGTCTGAGACAGGATTTGTTCTTTGTTTTTTGAAAAACATTTTCACTAGTTATGGTGAGATGGGTATACCTTTCCTTTTGTGAGGCTTTTAGTGTAGGTATTTGAATTAACTGTAGTCAGAGATTGGACAGGGTTTGAGAATGGTTGTTGCTATAGTTACCCACAGTGCACCACAGACTTCAAATCTTCCAGCAATGCTTTCTGTCTTCCCTTTGCACTATACCTCTGTGAAGTCTGCCTCTTTCTTCCCTTCCGGGAGGATCCTATTACTTCTTAGCCTAGTGGGTAAATGAGATAGTGGAGGTGTTTTCTGATGGTTTGATTAAACCTTAATTTGAGGCAGTCTCTAGTCCCTGAATAATGGGATTATGACCATTACAATTTCTCATGCCCCTCCTTCAGTTGTCGTTTTGGGCACAGTATACTCTCCTACCTCACCTTAATGTCAAATGTTTTCTGTTTATTTCTCCCTTTTGTAGTTATTTTATTTTATTTTACCAGTGTCATAAAGTTGACAGTTTTTGTGCCTTTTCCCCTAAAAATTAAGCATTTTGTTCTAAAAGGGAACAAAATTAAAAACAATTCTAAAACTCATTATGCCCGATTATGAATAAAAGTCACAGAAAATGGAAAGCCCGATTATACTGCTCCTTCCTCCTAGGGTGAACTCCTTAGCAGACCTGCAGCATCTGTGCACTCTCAAGGGTCTTCAAGGAGCTGCTCTTTGCATTATTATTTTCTGCAGTGGATTGGTGAGGGGAAGCCCTCATTACAAGCCTATCCCTATATTGCCTCTTGCATATGTTTTTTGATGTGCTTCTGCTGTTCTTGTCAATATGGTCTCAAGTCTTTCAGGAATTATTTACAATTTCTAGACTGACAATTTCATCATTTCTTATTTTTGAATGTGCAAATGATTTTACCCTATGTATGAATATAAAAATAAACACAGAAACAAATACAAACACAGATATGTAATTATAAATGAATATATTGGAGTAAATTTAAATGTAATATGACATTAAATATAAGTACCGATTTCCTGTAGGAGCTGAAGTATAATTCTATTCAATGTACCTTGATTCAGTACTCTCTCCTTCCTTCCTTCCTTCCTTTCTTTCTTTCTTTCTTTCTTTCTTTCTTTCTTTTCTTTCTTTCTTTCTTGTTTATTTATTTTATTTTGAGAGAGAGAGGCAGGAGAGAGGGAGAGAGAATCCAGAGGGGCTCTGCACTGTCAGCCTGGAACCTGACATGGGGATCGAACTCAGGAACTGTGAGATCATGACCTGAGTCGAAACCAAGAGTCTGATGCTTCACTCAGTGAGCCACACAGGCACCGGGATTCAGTATCTTTTAATCCTTTTTCTGAAACAATTTCCTCATTAAAAATTAAAAATTAAAACGAATACAATGTTGTACATCAATTATTCTTCAAAAAAATAAAAAAAAACTAAAACTAAATAAACTTGAAATGACATTCGATGTTATCCCATAATCTAGGAAGATGTTTACAATTTATTGCCCATTTCCCCAAAGCCTTTTAATTTCTCCAAACAGCTTTTAATTTCCAGGAAAGATTCCTAGATGTAAAATGCCACTTTATGAATAATTTCTGTATTCCCCTTTTGGGCAAGCTGCTACTTATCTGGCAAGCTTTGAAAGCTAGTTTCAAAAAGACTTCCAAGGGACTAGTAATTAGCTTCTTTAAACTTTCAAAAACAATCTATTTTGGTTTTCTTCTGTATCAGGAATATTTTATAAGATTTTCAGAGGAAATTTATCCATCTTTTTAAAATGGACTTAAGACAGTATGATACAGTATCTAAGAATGAATGTAACTAAACCTTTTGCATTCAGAGATTGTATCTTCAAAAAAACTGTAAGGTAACCATGACAGTGACTGTATTTAATAGGCATGGTATTAATTATTATAAATATATGTCTCTATGATGTTAATATTGAAGGTACAATGTTAGATGTTTCTAAACAATCAGATATTTTATTTTTAAATAAGAGAGTTTATTCTTATTTTGACTTTATACTAAATTATCTTTATCACTTTACATATCTTAAATATTTTGACAACTCATTTTTATTAGTACTGAAAAAATTAGTGATATTCTCAAAATTCATTTGAAGCTATACCACCCTTGCATACGATTCATATAATCATGCTCCTGTTATAATGCCTTATCTGTACCTAAGTAGTGAATAATGAACCAAAGGCACTGTGTAGCAGTAGCTGGTAACATTAGATTTATGGTGGAACAGGTGTTTATTATGTGTCTCCTCAAATGCAAATTCTCCACCCATTGGAGCAAAACCCAATGGATGGGTTTTCACTAATCAGTTGCAATGATTCCTTGCAAACATCTCTCAGGAGAAATCGTGATGGGAAGTATATTAAATGATAACTTAATTTTAACAAACTTAGCATTATCCAGTATCTATTATAGATAATGTTTAAATAACTCACATGAAATTTATATTGATAACTCATATGGTTTTCAAATATTTGGAAGGAACCAATCAGGATTAAGGTTATTATATAGTCTTTAACATCTCCTATATTATTGACAGGTACTGAACTTGATTGCATAGGTAATAAAACCACACTTATCTGATAATGACAAGAAAAGAGAACAAAGAATCTACTCATATAGCTCTGGGGTAGGCAGCACTGTATGGCAGTCTCTCTTGTGCTTATTGATATGATCTACCTTTTCCTAAAATTCAAAAACAGTATTTTAGGGGTGTCTAGCTGGCTCAGTCAGTTAAGCAACCGACTTCAGCTCAGGTCGTGTCTCATGGTTTGTGGGTTCGAGCCCCATGTGGGGCTCTGTGCTGACAGCTCAGAACCTGGAGCCTGCTTCAGATTCTGTGTCTCCCTCTCTCTCTCTGCCTCTCATCTGCTCCTGGTCACACACTCTCCCTCCCTTTCTCTCTCAAAAATAAATAAACATTAAAAAATTAAAAAACAAACAAAAAACCCCAATATATTTTAAATTATACCCATATTTATTTATATATAAACTTGAACAAAATACCATTTGTTAAATAAAAGTATTTAAAAAATAATAAAGATAATGGAGCTGCATTTTGAAACTAATACAATGCAGCCCAAATATCACTCACAGGAAGTTTCCTGCCATTATAGTTATTTATTTTAGTAAAAAATGAGATTACTAAATTATCCATTCAAACCTTATAAAAACTAAGGACCTAGATAAAATTTTATATTTATAAAATTACACATTGATTAGAAGAAAAAAATCAGAATTGGTGAATGACTAATAGCTGGTCTAGTGAATGAACAATTAGAGGAATAAAGCCAACAAATCTCTGGAAAATTTGATTATAGTAGTTAAAATACATCAAAATCCCTCTCCCACCAATATTCAAACTGTGGGAAAAATATGCCAAAAGGAAATTTGAAGAGGAATTTTAAAGGCAATTTTAAATTTTTATAAAAGAGGGATATATAGTTATATGTACAAGTATATTTAAATAATAAGCTACTCTCACCTATAGTAAAGTGATAGTGCTTGGAGCCTTATATTCCTTGGTTTATGAGCTAGAGATCTACCAGTGAGATTGACATCTTACTGATGTCTTCAGGTGCTGATGGAAGTACTCAACTTGGGTAATGCTCTGATGTCTCTTCCAGGTGAGAGAGGGAATGACTGCATTCATCTTCAGGTTGTTTTATTAGAGATGTTGTTTAGGGGTGCCTGGGTGGCTCAGTGGATTAAGCATCTGACTTCAGCTCAGGTGATGATCTCACGATCATGGGTTTGAGCCTCATCTTTGGCTCTGTGCTGACAGCTCTGAGCCTAGAGCCTGCTTTGGATTCTGTGTCTCCCTCTCTCTCTCCTCTCCTACCCCACCCCCCGCACCTCAAAAATAAATAAACATTAAGAGATGTTGTTTATGGCTGTAAGGTGTTACAGAGTTTAATTCAACTTTTTAAATTTATACATATGTTCTTTTTCCCCCAGTGTACATCACATCACCAGATAGTTATATAGACAGAATTTTCAATACGGCCTCAATATTGCACTCCAAAACACCACTCTCCCTCACCTACAGCCCTGTGGTAGTTTTATGCCAGATTACTTCTTTGTGGTGATTTTTTAAAACTTGGCTCATTATCCCCCATGAAATTTCACTCCACCACTTTACTATGCACATTCCTTAATGTGCCCTAAGCCCAATCATTGATAAATAGTATTTATTTGTTTGTTTGTTGATTAGCTGGTTGGTACTGTTTCTAAAATTAAAGCATCTTTTGGGTAGATAAAATGAAAATGGTCATTGTTTTCTTGTTGACATACATATAATGAAGACTTGACATTCCACAAAAGAGAGAAGTAGTAGACACACAGTAATAAGCCAGGTGCCATGGCGGCTCAATGTCTCATGCAATATAGTCCATGAAACAGATTATGAATATAGAGCAATTTGGCCATGATATGTTATTTAAAATATTTATGGAAATCTATTCTTTCAGCTGGCAATAAGTTGTTGATCTCAACTGACCATGGCTCTCTCTAAAACCAGAAGTTACTGTCATTGCATGTTCTGCTATTACAGATTTGGCCCATTTTTTACCTTTGACTGATTGATTCTGGTGTCAATTAGAGTTGCCTTTTCATTGCAGCAGAAGGGAACATTTCAAATGGTTGTGTGTAATCATTCTAAGGGAGACAAGACAACCAAGCCTCTAACTTGATATTTCCTGTTTCAATGTTCATTTTATCTGACTCATCTTTCAATCACAGCAGTGCCGTTGTCAGATGGAAATGCAGTGATGGAAATTTTAACATGGCATAATTAAACATCTTTTGTTGAACCTCAGAAGGGAAAAAAAATTCTCTCCTTTTCCAGGCACCCAGATTTTTTTAAGTGGCTGCTTCTCAGTTAAAATATTACTACAAAAATAGAATGTGTATGATCATGCCAAAATGCACAGCTATACTTTCCCTGACTCTCAGAATGATTTCAGAGGTGGTACATTTCCAGTTTTGGGCTGATATTTTTTTCCCAAAGATGACCATTTGGATATAAATGTGTTTGTGGGTATCCTTCTAATATGTACAACATGGGTATCTGCATCATATATATCATATTATTAGATATATTAGATATATTCTTAGATATATAGCAATATTAGAGCAAATGAAAAATACACAGCAATATAAGCTTTCTTAAGATGGCATATCGGGTATATTTTTACTTTAATCGTTGGTGAATGAAAACAGAATAAAAGTAGGGGATCAGAACAGAGAGAGAGGCAAACCAGGAAACAGACCCTTAACTATAGAGAACAAACTGATGTTTACCAGAGGGGAGGTACTGGGGAGGGGTGGGGGGGAATGGGTTAAATAACTGATGGGGATTAAGGAGTGCACATGTGAGGAGCACTGAGTATTTTATGCAAGTGTTGAATCACTTTATTGTACAACTGAAACTGATATTACATTGTATGTTAACTAGTTGGAATTTAAATAAAAACTTTAAAACAAAGAAAGGGTTCCACTTAACAAAAAAACTGACAAATCTAAACTTTGGTCTTATGAAAAATAGCAATAAAAATTCCTTGGGCTCAGTGTTTTTTAAGCATGTTTTCACATTAGAATGAGCTGAGGTTCTTTTAAAACTTGAAAGCTCAGGACACATATGAGTCAAATTAGATCATGAAGACACTGATAGAGTATCTTTTTTTTTTTTTTTTTTCCTGTTTGAGGATCCACTTTATTTATTTATTTATTTATTTATTATTTTAATATGAAATTTATTTTCAAATTGGTTTCCATGCAACACCCAGTGTTAATACCAACAGGTGCCCTCCTCAATGCCCATCACCCACTTTCCCCTCCTTCCCACCCTGCATAAACCATCAGTTTATTCTCAGTTTTTGAGAGTCTCATGGTTTGGCTCCCTCCCTCTCTAAATTTTTTTTTCCTTCCCCTCCCCCATAGTCTTCTGTTAAGTTTCTTAGCATCCACATAAGAATGATAAACCTATGGTATCTTTCTCTGTATGACTTATTTCACTTAGCATCACACTCTCCAGTTCCATCCACGTTGCTACAAAGGGCCATATTTCATTCTTTCTCCTTGCCACGTAGAATTCCGGTGTGTATATAAACCACAATTTCTTTATCCATTCATCAGTTGATGAACTTTTAGGCTCTTTCCATAATTTGGCTACTTTTGAAAGTGCTGCTATAACATTGGGGTACAAGTGCCCCTATGCTTCAGCACTCCTGTATCCCTTGGGTAAACTTCTAGCAGTGCTATTGCTGGGTCATAGGGTAGGTCTATTTTTAATTTTTTAAGGAACTTACACACTGTTTTCCAGAGTGGCTGCACCAGTTTGCATTCCCACCAACAGTGCAAGAGGGTTCCCGTTTCTCCACATCCTCGCCAGCATCTGTAGTCTCCTGATGTGTTCATTTTAGCCACCCTGACTGGCGTGAGGTGGTATCTGAGTGTGGTTTTGATTTGTATTTCCCTGATGAGGAGTGACATTGAGCATCTTTTCATGTGCCTGTTGGCCATCCGGATGTCTTCTTTAGAGAAGTGTCTATTCATGTTTTCTGCCCATTTCTTCACTGGATTATTTGTTTTTCAGGTGTGGAGTTTGGTGAGTTCTTTATAGATTTTGGATGCCAGCCCTTTGTCCGATATGTCATTTGCAAATATCTTTTCCCATTCCGTCGGTTACCTTTTAGTTTTGTTGGTTGTTTCCTTTGCAGTACAGAAACTTTTTATCTTCATGAGGTCCCAATAGTTCATTTTTGCTTTTAATTCCCTTGCCTTTGGGGATGTGTCAAGTAAGAAATTGCTGCAGCTGAGGTCAGAGAGGTTTTTTCCTTGTTTCTCCTCTAGGGTTTTGATGGTTTCCTGTCTCACATTCAGGTCCTTCATCCATTTTGAGTTTATTTTTGTAAATGGTGTAAGAAAGTGGTCTAGTTTCATTCTCCTTCTGCATGTTGCTGTCCAGTTCTCCCAGCACCATTTGTTAAAGAGACTGTCTTTTTTCCATTGGATATTCTTTCCTACTTTGTCAAAGATTGGTTGGCCATACTTTTGTATCTTCTAAAAGCATTAGAGCTTTGCCTTTCATATGTAGGTTGTGAATTCACCTAATACAAGGTTGGAGTTCAAATTAACATGGGATAACATCAGCATCCATTGAACACACTTCTAGTTTTTGAGTGTCTCTCTTTTTTTTTTTTTTTTGAGTGCTTTAAAAATTTTTTTTGATGTTTATTTTTGAGAGGGAGAGAGGTAGAGTGTGAGTAGGAGATGGGCAGAGAGAGAGGGAAACATAGAATCAGAAGCAGGCTCCAGGCTCTGAGCTGTCAGCACAGAGCCCAGTGTGCAGCTTGAACCCATGAACTGTGAGATCATGACCTGAGCCAGAGTCGGACACTTACCAAGTTAACTCAAGTGCCCCTTGAGTGCTTTTAGCCATATTTAAGAATCACTATTTTAGGAACTTAATTCTTTATTCGAAGTTTTCAAAGAAAAAAAAAGAATAGTAAACAAAACTCCTTTTATTTGCAATTATCATAAAAGTCATATAATGGGGTCTCAGTGACTTTGTTTTCCTATATCTTGAAATACCTGGCAATTTCTGTCGTAACAGGAATTGTTTTATCATTACTCATCAATTATTCCTAACTTTGCTGAAGAAAGAAAAGATTGACATATTAAGAAAGTAAAAGAATAATGGATTTTTCTATAAGGCTCATGCTGTAGCAAATGAAATGCAAAACAAAACTTTAGCCATTGATTCATTCTTACTTTTCTTATTGCCCTGTCTAAAATATTGCACCATCTCTCAAAAAGTATAAAAGATGATTGGAAATACCATCTCTGCAGTATTCTCTTAGCTTTCTTGAACACAGTTGAGAATTTTCTGTTTATAATGGTGAAGAGAAGAAAATTCGCAAAAGAAGTTTACACAAATATTAGATGATCCCGTAGATAAATCAAATGAGACAGATAACATTTCACTAGACTCTTAATGATGATGAAATAGACTGTGTAAACACAGTTTCAGCTATGAGTCTTTAGATAGTGATATCCTAGATCAGTGTTCTCAAATTCAGGAAATCAACAAGTGGACAGTATATTTCTAAGGGTGAAATGCAAATAGACATTTTAATTCACTTCTTCATTCAACTGGAATAAGATCATCATAAAAAATTTTGCAATAAGAATCTGGACATTTTTTGCCCCATAAAGGATATGTGACCCTATTCTTTCTTCTTTTATTGTGTCTATCAAAATGTTCTTGATTTACTCCTAACAGACCAATGCCAAGAGCAGTATCTAGTTTGTGTTTATAGATTTAAAACTGAGAATAGTTTATAATTTTGGAGCCAAAGAAAAGCACTGTGAGCTGTTAAAACTTCAAAAGAAATTTTATTGTGTTTTGACCATGTAAGTGCTAGAAGAAAAAACAAAAGTAATGAATTTGAAACTATTCAGAAATGTGTTTGAAATCCAATATTTACAAGATAGACATGTTCATCATTCATACATGAAAATAATCAGAAGTTGGTTTTATATGGAAAATATTGTTCATTTTGGATATTTATCTTCAAACCTAGGAAAATACAGAATAAGGTTTGGGCTAGCCATTTTAAATCTTTATTAAAATTTCTAATGGAATAGTTTGTAAATATCTCTTTATTCTTAGTTCTATGACTTACCTGTAACATGACTTAAAAGTCTTTAAAAATAAACAAGATCCTTAGGAATAAGATACAGTGATGACTTTTTTCTTATATACGGAGTGATAGCCCCAAGTTGACACACTGTTCTAGTAACACAATTGATTTAAAAGACCATGCTTCTTGGGTCGCCAGGGTGGCTCAGCGGGTTAGGCGTCCAACTTCCGCTCAAGTCATGACCTCACAGTTCATTAGTTCCAGCCCTGCATGGGGCTCTGTGCTGACAACTCAGAGCCTGGAGCCTTCTTCAGATTCTGTGTCTCCCTCTTTTTCTACCCCTTGCCTGCCTGCTTACACTCTCTCTCTCACAAAAAAAAAAAAAAAAAAAAAAAAAGAAAGACCGTGCTTCCCATTGTCATTTAGTATCACCTCTGTCATATATCAAATGCCCATGTTTTCATTTTGGACATTATTTCTGTTTCTGGAAACTACTCTATTTAATTGGTCTGATTTCTATGCTGAGATACTATCTCACTGTCTTAATTACTTTATCGTAAATACTGGTATCTGGTAAACCAATCCTTTCTTTTTAAATTTTTTTTAAATGTTTATTTATTTTTGAGAGGGAGAGAGAGACAGAGCATGAGTGGGAGAGGGGTGGAGAGAGAGGCAGAAACAGAATCCGAAGCAAGCTCCAGGCTCTGAGCTGTCAGCACAGAGCTTGATGCAGGGCCTGAACCCACCAACTGTGAGATCATGACCTGAGCCTCAGTCGGATGCTCAACTGACTGAGCTCCCCGGGCGCCCCACCAATCCTTTCTTTTAATTCATTGTGAGGAGTGGCTTATTTATTCTTTGTCTTTTGAGAAATTAAATACATTTTAGAATCCTCTTGTATTTCACCAAACATGGAATTTTAATAATTGTATTGAATTAATAAATCACTTTGGGTAGTATTGACATCTTTATACTACTGAGTCTTTAAGTCCAAAACCACAATATTTTTTCTATCTGACCAGTCACATTACTTTTATAGAATGTATATTACACATTACTTTTATTCCTCCTGTCCTTAGAATTACTGTAAAAGGGCTCCAGCATCTTTAGCATTATTTAGTAGTCCAGAGATAGGTTTTTGATAAAAGGTGAGAAAAAATATTCATCCCCTAAGAATTTTGAAACCAGAATAGAAAGATATCCTAAACCCAGTTGTTTTCTGAAGAGTGGAGGGGTTTGCCTAAGAATTAAAGGAATTGACCTTCAGCATGAGAGAAAAAAACTGAAGGAAATTACAGAGAGAAAGGATATGAAAACAAAGAGCTTTTGAAGGCACTAAACATACTCATTCCAACTTGTTCATAAGACACAGCTATATTGTTGTCCTTATTTTATGTATAATAAATAAATTTACTTATAATAATTTTTCCTCTTTTCTGAAGACAAATTAAGTTTATTTTCCTTATTTTTTAAAGACTCATAATTATCACAGTTCTTATAGACTGTGTCAATAATGTTTATGTCTCATGTATTACCTTGCCTTAAGGTTCATAACTTCACAGTCAATGTAAAAATTATAGATTGAAGTACAATTTTACTGTACTTTATAGAAAATTCTTTAGTGTGTTTATGAAAAGTCATACAACATGACTTAGAAATTCTGGTAAAAATGATGGGTATGGTTTTAAATTGTTAATTTGAAATAACCTTGATTTTTGTTAAGTATTTTTCTTTGGAAAAGACGTGTCAAAAAAAGCTATATCAAAAACTGATAATTTTTTTATGACTGATTTTTCTTTTTAAGAAGAAAGTCTGAACCTCATAACTTTTGATTGGTATCTGTCATAGACTCTGGGTTTTAAGTTCTCTCTTGTCCAGTAAGAGAGTGGGACACAGGATTGAAAATGTGAGAGAGGCTAATGTCTGGGAGGAGACAAGATCCCTGAGTAAGGGTTTTGCTCCATTTTTATTAGGATGAGAAGGCTTAGAAGCATGATGGATGTGCACAAATAGACAATGAAACTGTGAACATTAACTCATGGGTGTGGAGAAAAGGGGGTTTTGGAGATTTGCAGTGTTAGGGGTTTGGGTTAATATAAAATAAAACCCTGGTACGGGGTGGGAGGTTGTTTACAGCAAACATGAGGCACCACCCCTGTTTACCTGAACTGGTATAGGGGCCAAGAAAGACCTAGCATGCTACTTCAGGGTCAAGAAGGCACCTTTCTTTTGCTAATTAGCTCCTCTCTTGGCAACTTCCCCTGCTGGGGTCTAAAGTCCTGTTTACCTATTTTGGTCCTTCCTTCCTGTGAAAGCAGCTTTCTGCTATTGTACTAAGTTGGGGGGCATTTCTGCCCTGAATACCTAATCTTGTTTACCTCATCTTGGATGTTTTCATCCTGAGATTTCCAATTCCTATACCTTTTGTCCTATACTGGGGCCTTTGCCCCATTTACCTAATCTTATTGACCCAAACTTGGATGTGTACATCCTATGGCTTTTGAATTCTTTATGCCTTGTTAACCCATCAGTGCAGTCTCAGGGAATTTCTAAGCTTATTCCCCTCAGGTATTCATACACTGCGATTTTGGGTTAATAATATATTTAACAAATGAAATCTAGATTTCAGTTTCTAATAATTATTATAGAAAGATTGTCATGAACAAAGTTGAAATGAATTTTGGTTAAACACTGACAATATTTAATACTGAGCCATCCTTATGACTATTTAATGAATATAAGTACATATATAAATTGTGCTTATCCATTGTTTATAGGAATAATAAATACAATACACTTAAATTTACCCTTATAATGAAAATCACAATTTATAATATAGAACTAAATATTTTAAACTTTAAGCAACATTTTATTTTAAACAATGTTTGAAAAGCTGAGAATTATTGAACTAGACTTCTGGAAATGTTAGTATTTTGTAAGTGTCTCATAAAGGCAAGGGTATAAATAATCATATATGTAAATATCCCAGCTTAGATATATAATTAAAATGACCACTCAAATTTGGAAGATTTTGAGCAATGTTGGAAAAGCTACGTAGCAGGATATTGCAATAGTCTAGCTGAAAGTTAATGTTACTTATATATCCGTTGTGTTAGTTTTGTGCATTCTTTGTGTTACTTATATGTCTACTGGAGCAATAGAAATGGAGATAAGTGAGTGGATAAAGAATATGTTTTTGAGACAGAGCTAAGTAGGACTAGCTAATGAACTTGATGTGAAGGTCTAGTGAAAGAGAAGAAATGATTACTCCTAGGTTTTTGTTTGAACATTTGGTGTGTATGGTTATAGCATTTACTGACATAGAGAATGTTAGTGTAGAAATAGGCTTTCATGGGGGTAGGATTCGTGGGGAAATGATTCAATACTGAACTATTAAATAAAGTGTGTGTAACTATTAAATAAGGTGTGTGTGGTGGGAGAGGAGACAGAGAGGGAGGAAGAGGGAGAGAAAGACAGGTGGGGGAAGGCATATTCAGGGGAGAGCTTAGAGAGAGGGGTAAATGGGAAGCAATTTACCAAGATGGCCTTAAAGTTCCCCTAATGTTCACTAAACTTTAGACATGCATCTTCCTGACTCTAGGCTCCTGACCTCTCTTTTCTCTTCTTCTCTTTTCTTTTCATATATATTTAATGCTTATTTACTTTTGAGAGAGAGAGAAACAGAGCACAAGTGGGGGGGGGGCAGAGAGAGAGAGAGAGAGAGAGAGAGAGAGAAAGAAAGAAACAGAATCCAAAGCAGGCTTCAGGCTCTGAACTCTCAGCACAGAGCCCCATGTGGAGCTCAAACTTACAAACTGTGAGATCATGACCTGAGCTGAAGTCAGACCCTTAACCGACTAAGCCATCCAGGTGCCCCCTGACCTCCCTTTTCTTAGAGTATTTACTTTTGAAAACTTAAAATTAGAAATTCCCTTAAAGATGTAAATACTTTAAAAAGACTTTTGACAATTTTACAACCCATTAATGACTTTCTCAAGGACCTGGGAGCTATCTTTTTGATAAGTGATTATCAAGGAAGATAATTCCTTATCTAGGTTTCTGGAGGAGAGTAAGAACTTAACTTTAGTGGGCACCAATTAGTAAACCCAAATTGCCTACGAATTACACATTTGCAAACTCAGAAATAATCTCCATATATCTATTGGAGCAATAGAGTAATCTTCCTAACTTCTCTTAAAATAATAGAATAAGAGGTTGCTAGTGATCTGAAGACCTGCAACACTAGCCTTCCTGGGAGCTTCCTAGAATGAAAAAGCTCAAATCCCACCCCAGGTCCACTAAATCATAATCTGCATTTTTAATAAGATCCCCCGGGGATTCATATATACACTGAAGTTTCAGAAGAGCACTGATTTTGGCTAACTAGGGAGGAAAATTAGGCCCCAAACGCAGTTGGGGTGGGTGATGAAGAATCAAAAATTGGATTGGTTGTATACTTAAAGTTGAACTATTGTAGAGTGTGGGCTATAGAATAAATGAGATGGAAGGATGGGATAGCATGGTCAGAGAGGAATGTTGAGTAAAAGGTGAACATAAGTTAGTGGGGTCGTTGATGACATGATCAAATTTACAGTCATGGGTACGGTTGGCTGACAGTAATCCAGGTTCTAGATTCATCTCTGTGTAAGGATGGGGTGAGAGAGGAGGGGAGAGAGGGAGATTGAGATTCAGGGGAGAGGTTGGTGCTCAGAGGTCTTTCAGGATTATGGCTGTCTAAATGAGCTATCATGCAATAGCACAAGCTTCAAATATTTTGTTTTTAAAAAAGCAGAAAGAGAAGGCACAGTTTAGAAGTATCAGTAATACCCCTTTGGTGTCTCTAGTTGTGAGCTACGTGTGAAGGAGTGAAAAACTAGTCTTGTCTTGAGAGTGCTAGGTGGAATGTGGCCCTAGGAAAGAGCCAGGATTCAGATCAGGCAGAACTTGGCAAATTTTTTCTGTACAGGGCCACATAGCAAATATTCCAGGCTTTCTAGGCCATATGGTCTCTGTTACAACTGCTCAAGTCTGTTCTTGTAGGGGGAAATGAGCCATAGACATTATGTAAATTAATAGGTGATTCAATGCAACTTTATTTCAAAAAACAAAAAATAGGCAGAAGGCTAGATTTGACCTGTGGGCTATATACTTTGTTGACTCCTGAATTAAGGCACCAAGGTGAAGAGAGTTGTGATGATGACAGAATGGGAATAACTGACCCTGGGTTCAGAGGAATCACTGGAAAATTTGGGATGTAAGGAGGTTTGGAAGATTGGTGTCAATTTAGGAGATGTAAAAAGCAGTGCGGCACCAACTGTGAGTGAGCCTGGATTCCTGATGGTAACATAAGTAAAAAGCAAAATGAGGCATGGAGAACTAGTTCTCATATTCTCTTTTAAATTTTTAAATTAATCACATATTTCATGATATTTCATACATACAAAATAAGTTATATAGAATATATAAAAAGTTAAAGGAAACTTATGTGCCCAGATTAGTAAATAGGATGTTACCAATTATTTTGAAGCCCCTGTGCATCCCTCATATTCTTGTTCATCTCCCACCAAAGACCAGCTCTACTCTAAATTTTATGTTTACCATTTCCCAGTTATTCTGTACCTGGATCTTAGTTAAAGGAGAAGTCTAGAATTTAGATGACCAAATAGATAGAGATCTCTAGAGAGATGGAGCTATCTCTCTCCCTTACATTTCAAAGGCAGGTAAAAGCAAATACCAGTCATCCACTTACATTCCAAAGGATTAAAAATTGGGAAAACTTCCTCTTCTCTTCCCAGAGAAGATTTGTTTGCATTAGGGACATAAAGTTTTTTTTTCTCTCTTCCTGGAGGGTAAGGTGGCATCTGGGCAGTGTGTGGCCCATATAAGCTCATAGAATTATAATTTTGAGGTTCCTCTTCTCTTGGGCAAGAAACCTCCACTGTACATTTGCAGGCCCAGTCAGCTGGTTCTCATTGCAGAAGTTGAAATATCCTTAAAGTTAAAGTGGAAAGGTACAACCTGCTGGCAACAGTTCACCGATGCTGAGCACAGTACCTTCCCTCCAGGAGGAATGAGAATTCATAGAGCAGTAGTACAGGACTTTGCTGCTCAGGTGTGTGGCAATAATAAGAACTAGAGCGGCTGCACCTGGGAGCTTGTTCTATCAGGCTCCACCCCCAGAGCTACTGAATCAGATTTTCCAATTTTACAAGATTCCAAGGTAGTTCCTACCCAGTGATTTAGATCAACAATCCTCAACCATGACTGAGGGACAGAATCACATATGCACTTTGAAAGAAAATACTTATGCCTATGCTGTATTCCAAATAAATTCCATTAGAATCTCTGGGAAATGGTGTCCAAATTCTGGGATATTATAAAAGTTCCCAGGGCCTTTTAAAATAAGTAGTCAGAGTTAGGAGTCATTGATAGAGAGGGTCTCCAAGATTCCTTTCTCCCTTGAATGTCTTAGGTTAGTTACAAATGCCTATGAAATCCCTCTGGATTTCCATCACTAAGTCTCCATTTTTCTCTTAGAATGTTTAGGTTATCTCAGTTCCTTTCTTCCAACCTCAGAAAATCAAAATCTGAAATCCTGATCAATTTGGTTATTGTCTGATTCTAGCTTCTAGAAATTGCAACTTTCTATTCTCTCTTCTCAACGGACTATGGACAGTGTGAAACTAATAAATGGCCATAGAGCTTAGCTTCCAGGTACAAAATCAATGCTTATATTTACTCCCTTCAAAATGCCATTTTAGTTTGGTTAGAAGGATTTTCAGTTTCAAAGTATTTTTTGGGGGTCAGTCAGTGAAGTTTGGTTCCAGCATAAATCATTCAATCCTTTGTTCCTTCCCAGTGCTTTGAGACATAGGACCAAAGTAAGGGACGAAAGCATATGACAAGCTACAGTGATATCCAACTCTGAGGCCATTGATTCTTGCCCAAGCAAACAAGTACATAAGACAGTCTTTTAAAAAGCCCATCACTTCTTTCTACATAAAATAGGAAATAATTCATATAGACTGGATAATATAGACCTGAATAAAATGAAATAGTATTTTAACCACAAAAAGCACATGTATTATATAGCAATTTAAAATACGCCTGGTACATGAGTCTTTCTCCACATGTTCTAGAGACCTTTTATCGACTAAAACAAATTAGTGAAATGTGGCAAAAGGACATGAAGTTTAATATTTAAATGTCACTTAATGAAAACTTAAGTTTATCAAAATGTCTAATAGAAGTTTATCTGTATGAATACTCCTTGTATGCTAAAGCCCATGTGAAACAAATATATATTTAAAACTTACACTACAGTTAGGAATATTTTATCACTATCAAGGTAAAAGGATGAAAAAAGTAAATTTGCTCATGTAAGTGGAAAGTTTATCAAACTGTTATTGAAATTCAGAATTTTGGGGTTTTGTCATTAATATTATTTTACTTACAAAATAATATTACTTTTTACTGAAGAAGGAATGCAGGAGACTACCATACAGGAAAGAATCAACCAAAGGTCAAGGTCATGTGGTAACCTATTTAGAAATTTAGTGACTACAAGTAACTATATGCATTTGCATCCAGATGTTCCTTGCACTGAAGCTGATGTTACTGTCAGTTGCCTTTATGTGTGGGCGACCAAATCCTGGGCCCGAGGTGATGAAAGCAAAACCTGCAAGAATAGCAGTTGCATCTTCACATGGAGTACTGCATCCTTGTCTTTCACATAATATCTTTTAAAGATCATGGTAGCTATGGGTACGCTCAGGATTATTTCCACTTTTAAGAAGTGGTAGTTTATACCTCATTAGACCTCAAGTGGGCTGAAAAATACTGACTTGCTTACCAGCTTTATTACCTATTTTCTTTCTTTCATTTCCCCCACCTCCCCAGGGATAATTGCTTCCATTGGCTTTAGTCATCAAAGGTTTCTCATAATTAGGCATCCACACGCAGACATCCTGTAGGCAATCATTTCCTTAACGTATTTAATTATTTCCCTATTTTACAATTGCTTTGGCCATAAGAAAAAGAGACCTGGAAATTGTTTTCAAAATATTTTTGAAATACTTTGGACATAATTTTTATTTTTGTTTTTTTTAATATGAAGTTTATTGTCAAATTGGTTTCCATACAACACCCAGTGCTCATCCCAACAGGTGCCCTCCTCAATACCCATCACCCCCCCCCCCCCCCCCTCCCATCCCCCATCAACCCTCAGTTTGTTCTCAATTTTTAAGAGTCTCTTATGGTTTGGCTTCCTCCCTCTCTAACCTTTTTTTTTCTTTCCCCTCCCCCATAGTCTTTTATTAAGATTCTCAGGATCCACATAGGAGTAAAAACATATGGTACTGTCTTTCTCTGTATGACTTATTTCACTTAGCAGAACACTCTCCAGTTCCATCCGCGTTGCTACAAAGGGCCATATTTCATTCTTTCTCCTTGCCAAGTAGTATTCCGTTGTGCATATAAACCACAATTTCTTTATCATTTATCAGTTGATGGACATTTAGGCTCTTTCCATAATTTGGCTACTTTTGAAAGTGCCGCTATAAACATTGGGGTACAAGTGCCCCTGTGTATCAGCACTCCTATATCCCTTGGGTAAATTCCTAGCAGTGCTATTGCTGGGTCATAGGGTAGGTCTATTTTTAATTTTTTGAGGAAACTCCACACTGTTTTCCAGGGTGGCTGCATCAGTTTGCATTCCCACCAACAGTGCAAGAGGGTTCCCGTTTCTCCACATCCTCGCTAGCATCTATAGTCTCCTGATTTGTTCATTTTAGCCACTCTGACTGGTGTGAGGTGATATCTGAGTGTGGTTTTGGTTTGTATTTCCCTGATGAGGAGTGACATTGAGCATCTTTTCATGTGCTTGTTGGCCATCTGGATGTCTTCTTTAGAGAAGTGTCTATTCATGTTTTCTGCCCATTTCTTCACTGGATTATTTGTTTTTCGGGTGTGGAGTTTGGTGAGTTCTTTATAGATTTTGGATGCCAGCCCTTTGTCCGATATGTCATTTGCAAATATCTTTTCCCATTCCGTTGGTTGCCTTTTAGTTTTGTTGCTTATTTCCTTTGAAGTACAGAAGCTTTTTATCTTCATGAGGTCCCAATAGTTCCTTTTTGCTTTTAATTCCCTTGCCTTTGGGGATGTGTCAAGTAAGAAATTGCTGCGGCTGAGGTCAGAGGGTTTTTCCTTGTTTCTCCTCTAGGGTTTTGATAGTTTCCTGTCTCACATTCAGGTCCTTCATCCATTTTGAGTTTATTTTTGTGAATGGTGTGAGAAAGTGGTCTAGATTCATTCTCCTTCTGCATGTTGCTGTCCAGTTCTCCCAGCACCATTTGTTAAAGAGACTGTCTTTTTTCCATTGGATATTCTTTCCTGCTTTGTCAAAGATTAGTTGGCCATACTTTTGTGGGTCTAATTCTGGGGTTTCTATGCTATTCCATTGGTCTATGTGTCTGTTTTTGTGCCAATACCATGCTGTCTCGATGATTACAGCTTTGTAGTAGAGGCTAACCTCTGGGATTCTGATGCCTCCCGCTTTGGTCTTCTTCTTTAAAATTACTTTGGCTATTCGGGGTCTTTTGTGCTTCCATACAAATTTTGGCTTTGCTTGTTCTAGCTTCGAGAAAAATGCTGGTACACTTTTGATTGGGATTGCATTGAACGTGTAGATTGCTTTGTGTAGTATTGACATTTTAACAATTTTTATTCTTCCAGTCCATAAGCATGGAATGTTTTTCCATTTCTATATGTCTTCTTCAATTTCCTTCATAAGCTTTCTATTGTTTTCAGCATACAGATCTTTTACATCTTTGGTTAGGTTTATTCCTAGGTATTTTATGCTTCCTGGTGCAATTGTGAATGGGATCAGTTTCTTTATTTGTCTTTCTGTTGCTTCATTATTGGTGTATAAGATACAACTGATTTCTGTACATTAATTATGTATCCTGCGACTTTGCTGAATTCATTTATCAGTTCTAGCAGATTTTTGGTGGAGTCTATCAGGTTTTTCATGCATAATGTCATCTGCAAAGAGTGAAAGCTTGACTTCCTCTTTGCCAATTTTGATGCCTTTGATTTCCTTTTGTTGTCTGATTGCTGATACTAGCACTTCCAACACTATGTTAAACAACAGCGGTGACAGTGGACATCCCTGTCATGTTCCTGATCTCAGGGGGAAAAATCTCGGTTTTTCCCCATTGAGGATGATATTAGCTGTGGGCTTTTCATAAATGGCTTTTGTGATGTTTAAGTGTGTTCCCTCTATCCTGACTTTCTCGAGGGTTTTTACTAAGAAAAGATGCTGAATTTTGTCAAATGTTTTTTCTGCATCGATTGACAGGATCAATCGATGGTCCTTTCCTTTTCCTTTTCCTTTTCCTTTTCCTTTTCCTTTTCCTTTTCC
>NW_026057582.1:51644571-51682401 GCF_023721935.1 Panthera uncia | reverse complement strand
CCTTTTCCTTTTCCTTTTCCTTTTCCTTTTCCTTTTCCTTTTCCTTTCCTTATGTGATGTATCACATTGATTGATTTGCGAAAGTTTGACCAGCCCTGCAGCCCAGGAATGAATCCCACTTGATCATGGTGAATAATTCTTTTTATATGCTGTTGAATTCAATTTGCTAGTATCTTATTGAGAATTTTTGCATTCATATTCTTCAGGGATAATGGCCTGTAGTTATTTATTTATTTATTTATTTAGCTGGGTTTCTGTCTGGTTTAGGAATCAAAGTAATGCTGGCTTCACAGTATGAGTCTGGAAGTTTTCTTCCCTTTCTATTTTTTGAAACATCTTGAGAAGGATAGGTATTATCTCTGCTTTTTTTAAATTTTTTTTTTTTTCAACGTTTTTAATTTATTTTTGGGACAGAGAGAGACAGAGCATGAACGGGGGAGGGGCAGAGAGAGAGGGAAACACAGAATCGGAAACAGGCTCCAGGCTCCGAGCCATCAGCCCAGAGCCTGACGCGGGGCTCGAACTCACGGACCGCGAGATCGTGACCTGGCTGAAGTCGGACGCTTAACCGACTGCGCCACCCAGGCGCCCCAAGTATTATCTCTGCTTTAAATGTCTGGTAGAATTCCCCAGGGAAGCCATCTGGTCCTGGGCTCTTATTTTTGGCAGATTTTTGATAACTGATTCAATTTCTTCACTGGTTATGGGTATGTTCAGATTTTCTGTTTCTTTCTGTTTGAGTTTTGGAAGTGTGTGGGTGCTTAGGAATTTGTCCATTTCTTCCAGGTTGTCCAGTTTGTTGGCATATAATTTTTCATAGTATTCCCTCATAATTGCTTGTATTTCTGAGGGATTTGTTGTAATAATTCCATTTTCATTCATGATTTGATCTATTTGGGTCATCCCCCTTTCTTTTTGAGAAGCCTGACTAGAGGTTTATCAATTTTGTTTATTTTTTCAAAAAACCAACTCTTGGTTTCATTGATCTGCTCTACAGTTTTTTAAGAGTCTGTATTGTTTATTTCTGCTTTGATCTTTATTATTTTTCCTCTTCTGCTGGGTTTAGGCTGCCTTTGCTGTTCTGCTTCTATTTCCTTTAGGTGTGCTGTTAGATTTTTGTATTTGGGATTTTTCTGGTTTCTTGACATAGGCCTGGATTGCAATGTATTTTCCTCTCAGGACTGCCTTCGCTGCATCCCAAAGCATTTGGATTGTTGTATTTTCATTTTCGCTTGTTTCCATATATTTTTTAATTTCTTCTCTAATTACCTGGTTGACCCATTCATTCTTTAGTAGGGTGTTCTTTAACCTCCATGCTTTTGGAGGTTTTCTGGACTTTTTCCTGTAGTTGATTTCAAGTTTCATAGCATTGTGGTCTGAAAGTGTGCATGGTATAATCTCAATTCTTTTATACTTATTAAGGTCCATTTTGTGACCCAGTATGTGATCTATCTTGGAGAATTTTCCACTGCACTCGCAAAGAAAGTATAATCTGCTGGTTTGCGTTGTCGACTTCCAAATATATCTGTCAAGTCCATCTGATCCAATGTATCATTCAGGGCCCTTGTTTCTTTATTGATCCTGTGTCTAGATGATCTATTCATTGTTGTAGGTGGGGTATTAACGTCCCCTGCAATTACCACATTCTTATCAATAAGGTTGCTTATGTTTGTGATTAATTTTTTTATATATTTGGGGGCTCCTGTATTCAGCACATAGACATTTATAATTGTTAGCTCTTCCTGATGGATAGACTCTGTAATTATTATGTAATGCCCTTCTTCATCTCTTGTTACAGACTTTAATTTAAAGCCTACTTTGTCTGATATAAGTATGGCTACTTCAGCTTTCTTTTGACTTCCAGTAGCATGATAGATAGTTCTCCATCCCCTCACTTTCAATCTGAAGGTGTCCTCAGGTCTAAAATGAGTCTCTTGTAGACAGAAAATAGATGGGTCTTGTTTTTTTTGTTTTTTTTTTTTTTTTTTTTTATCCATTCTGATGCTCTTTGTCTTTTGGTTGGAGCATTTAATCCATTTACATTCAGTGTTATTATGGAAAGATATGGGTTTAGAGTCATTGTGATGTCTGTAGGTTTCATGCTTGTAGTGATGTCTCTGGTACTTTGTGGTCCTTGCAACATTTCACTCACAGAGTCCCTCTTAGGATCTCTTGTAGGGCTGGTTTAGTGGTGAGGAATTCCTTCAGTTTTTGTTTGTTTGGGAAGACCTTTATCTCTCCTTCTATTCTGAATGACAGAGTTGCTGGATAAAGGATTCTTGGTTGCATATTTTTTCTGTTCATCACATTGAAGATTTCCTGCCATTCCTTTCTGGCCTGCCAAGTTTCAGTAGATAGGTCTGCCACTAGTCTTATGGATCTCCCTTTGTAAGTTAGAGTGTATTTATCCCTAGCTGCTTTCAGAATTTTCTTTATCCTTGTATTTTGCCAATTTCACTATGATATGTCTTACAGAAGATCGTTTCAAGTTACATCTGAAGGGAGTTCTCTGTGCCTTTTAGATTTCAATGCCTTTTTCCTTCCCCAGATCAGGGAAGTTCTCAGCTATGATTTGTTCAAGTACACCTTCAGCACCTTTCCCTCTCTCTTCCTCCTCTGGAATTCAAATTATGCATACATTATTTCCCTTAATTATGTCACTTAGTTCTCTAAATCTCCCCTCATACTCCTGGATTTTTTTATCTCTCTTTTTCTCAGCTTCTTCTTTTTCTATAATTTTATCTTCTAATTCACCTATTCTCTCCTCTGCCTCTTCAGTATATGTTATGGCCACCTCCATTTATTTTGCACCTCATTTATAGCATTTTTTAATATCTCATGACTATTTCTCAGTCCCTGATCTCTGTAGTGATAGATTCTCTGCTGTCCTCTATGCTTTTTTCAAGCCCAGTGGTTAGTTTTGTGACTATTATTCTAAATTCGTGTTCCATTATATTGCTTAAATTGTTTTTGATCAGTTTGTTAGCTGTTACTACTTCCTTGGAGTTTCTTTTGAGGAGTGTTCTTCTGTTTTGTCATTTTGGGTATTCCCTGGGGTGGCTCCAAACTTCAGGGCACTTCCTCTGTGCTGTCCAGAGTAACTTGTGTTGGTGGGCAGGGCCGCAGTCAGACCCCATGTCTGTTCCCAGCCCACCGCTGGGGCCCGAGTCAGACTGGTGTGAACTTTATCTTCCCCTCTTCCAGGGGCAGGACTCACTGTGGAGTGCTGTGGCCTCTGTCCAGGCTACTTGCACACTGACAGGCTTGTGCTGCTGCTTTGATGGGTTCTGGCGTATTAGCTGGGGTGGATCCTGTTTTGTGGGCCTCTTTTCTATGCTTGGCTGCAGAGAGTCTGTTCTCCTAGTC
This sequence comes from Panthera uncia, assembly GCF_023721935.1. NCBI lineage: Eukaryota > Metazoa > Chordata > Mammalia > Carnivora > Felidae > Panthera > Panthera uncia. The sequence goes on along the minus strand of NW_026057582.1, from coordinate 51,679,035 downwards.
TTTGGTGGTTTTCTGGGTTATTTAGGCAGGTGTGGGTGGAATCTAAGTGATCAGCAGGATGAGGTGAGCCCAGCGCCTTCCTGTGCTGCCATCTTCCCCTCGATCAGTTTGGACATAATTTTGAACTGGAATTCTTAATATCCTGTTTTCAAATTCTGACAATCGTGACACTGTCAGTTTTCTGACTACACATACCTAAGCATAAAAAGTCAGAACTCATTGTAAGGGTTATACTGGTCTTCTAGCAACATACATATATTAACTACAGAGTCTTGAAATTATATCACTATAAGTTAACAGTTAAGATGAAAGGATGCTAATTTGATTTTAGACTTAATGGACAATTGAATCCACTTTATGGATACTTGTGAAATTCAATAGGTGGAAAAAATTTATAGTCTTCCAAAAACTAACAAATGGAGTTGTTTCTAACCATGGGCAAATTACATCAGGCTCACCCCTTTTCAGAGTAAGAAGTAGTATTTGCCTTTTACCATAATAGAGGAGAAAAAAAATTCATAAACAATTGTGTTTATAACTGAGAAATTAACTATTAGTTTGTAGAAAACACTGTCATTATGTAACTTTTGAAATATGTGTCCTTCCTAAAATATTACTAAATATATGAAGTATGATAGAGATTTATGAGAAAGGAGGCTTTCTTATCATTGACAGGGTGTGAAATTTCAAGTATTTTGATATGGTCATGATTTATTTATTGTAACCCTTTAAAGATCATGTCAAAACATCAGCTATTTCTATTTGTGGGTTCTGCCCTTAAACGTTTGTTGATTAATTAAACATTTTGACTACATGGGTTTTTGCTCACAGATGTTAAATGGTATTGTTTGTGTAATGTCAAGGGTACTGTTAGAAATCCTAGAATCACAGAATCATTGGTGGAGTCCAGTGGTGCCATGGTGTGATGACAGGTTCTGTGACAGCAGAGCTTAGGGAAAATACTTCTCTATATGGCCTTCCCCAATTAAAATACAGAATCCTATTATCCCTTTCCCCTTCTGCTCTTGTTCTGCTCATCGGTTAATTTTTCTTTCCGCTATATCAACAGCAGCCTGGTAGCCTTATTAACTAGGTACTATGGCCTCATGAGACAAAAAGCTCATCAAATTTCTCAAACTTGAAAACCCATCCAGTTATCAGCAACCCAGTGACTGTCACAAACAGTCTATGCTGTGAATCACCACAAAGAAATGCAAAAGGTCCAAGTGACAAGTGCTTCAAAGATGTTTTCTGCTTCATGCTTAATTACCCCAGATGATAAGTCTTCAAGGCATAAACCAAGTGAACCTTTTCACCAGAACATATTGTTGACAAACCAGGAAAACACTAATGGTACAATAAGCTTTAAAGATAATTCTTTGCCCTTTGTTAATGCAGTTTTGAATTACAAACATTAGAATTCAACTTTTCCAAATATGAAAAGGCCATAATTCCTAGAGCAAAATTAGAATTAGAATTATTTTACTTATTGTAAATTGTTGCCTTCTTTATTAAGGTGTCTTTGGGCCTTTCGCTTAGGAGAAATCTTGTTAAAGTTACCTGTAAGTAGGGAAGATTTTTTTAGAATGTTAACAACAACATTCCAGCTTCTCTTGAACCAACCACCAGACGTCGAAGTGGTCCCTTTTCCCTGAGGAACCTGAGGCTCACTGCTTGTCATCTGATGTAACCGGGAAACTGGTTTTGATTAGTTGACATATTCCAGTCACTAACATTCTATTTCAGAAGCTTCTAACTACAACATCTAGGGGATCTGACCAAAACTCAAATCCCCTTTTCTATGTTTCTTCATAAGAAACATCATTATTTCACTGACTTGTATGCAAAATAGACTTTAGGAATAGATCCAGGTTTTCCAAAAAAAATTTTAAAACTATGTATAAATTATTTATCTGGGTTTACATATGTGTTATCTACCATTGCCAGTGACTCTCTTCTGATAATGACTGATTTATATACGCTGCAACCCTCTTTTCTAGGTACACTATTCAAGTAAAGATTCTAGTTTTATTGATAATGCTAAATATTTTTCCGAAGTGGTTGTATCAGTTTATACTCCTAAAAAATATGTAAAAGTTCTTCTTGATGAACATACCTACATTTAGTATTGTTAGACTTTTTATTTTTGTCAGCATGTGATGGTGTTTGATAATTTCTTTGCTAAAGAAGAATAGTGTTTTTGATGGTATTTGATCATTTCTTTGCAAAGAAGGTTAATGTCTTTTTATATGTTTCTTGTCCACTTATGTTTCCCTTCCTCAAATGCGTCTTTATGACTTTTGCCATTTTGTATTTCTATTTATTTGATCCTACATTTATTTGTAGGAGAACTTTATACATTGTATTGGCCAATCCTCAGTTTTATATGTTGGGATATCATTCCTAGTTGTCTTTGTGTTAATTTTTCATGAACAGCGTTCTCAACTTTAATAGAGTCTAGTCTAATTCACCGAAATTTTCTCTGTGATTTTTAAAAAAAAATTTTTTTAACATTTATTTATTTTTGAGACAGAGACAGAGCATGAACAGGGGAGGGCTAGAGAGAAAGGGAGACACAGAATCTGAAACAGGCTCCAGGCTCTGAGTGGTCAGCACAGAGCCCAATGCGGGGCTCTAATTCACGGACCGCGAGATCATGACCTGAGCCGAAGTCGGACGCTTAACCGACTGAGCCACCCAGGTGCCCCTCTCTGTGATTTTTAAAGTGTTTTATTTAAAACATTCCTCTGTAGATTTATAGTCTCTTTATTTATTTATAGTCTCTTAACTTTTTCTTCAAGAGTTTTCGTTTTACTTTTTATACTTTTGTCTCTTGGACATAAACCCATAATCCATCTGAAGTTGACATGAATGTGTGGATCCTTTTGATGGAAAACAATATACACTTTTGTCACTTATCATTTTTTTGTTTTTATTTTGTTTCCAGTCTCTCTTCTCCCATTGGTCAATATTATATGATTTATTAATAACACCATTTTTAGTGATAGGGATTTGTAACAGGTCTTGACATAACGATATCATCCTTGTTTTTATTTTTCAAAAGTCTTGATTATTTTTGGAAATTTGATCTTCCATGTATTTAAAGACTATGACTAGACCAATTTTTGGAAAATTTTTGTACATACTTTTACTGTTTATTTGATCCTACTAGATCTAGGTCCCGACTAGATCTAGGTCTTTCGAAATGTATCTAGGTCTTCTATAATTTTCTATAAGGTTTTATGATATTTTACATTATTTGTAAGATTTATTCCTTGGAATCTTACCTTTTTTTCTCGTGCTACTGTAAATGGATATGATTGGACCTTGTGGGCACTTAAGTGAGATAAGTCAGAGAGACAAACATGTATACTGTAAGATATCATTTATATGTAGAATATTAGAAAGCTGGTTGTAAAAAGAGAGTAAAATGGTTTTTACCAGGACCTGGGTGTGGAGGAATTGGGGGAGATGCTGTTTAAGGATACAGACTTGGAACTAATAGATAAATAAGTGCTGGAAATATAGTGCACAGCATAGTGATTATAGTCAACAAGACTGTATCATAAAGTTCAAAGTTGCTAAGAGGCTAGATCTTAATTTTTCTCCAAAGAAATAATATTTATATGACATCATAGAGGTGTTAGATAACACTTTGATGGTAATCATGTTGTAATATATAAATATCAAATCAGCACATTGTATACCTTAAACTTACACAATGTTATATGTTGATTGTATCCCAATAAAAATAAGAAAAATAATGTAATGGGACTATTTTAATGAGTTGGTAGACACTCTAAGAGTTGAGAAGAAGAGTAACATTGTATGTATTATATTTTAAAAGATAACTGTAACTGTTCTACGAATTGACCAATGTGGGAGTGTGACAAAGGTCAATTTAGGAGAACCCTCAGGAGGCCATTGTTGTCCTCCAGGAAAAGATGGTGATGACTGGGATTGTAAGGATGGTTATAGAGAAGAATTTGAGACTCTGGAAATGTCTTGAAGTTATCAACAATAATATATGATCGATTCAATATGGACTATAGAGAAAGAAAAAGATTATGGTGGATCCAAGTTTTTAGTTTGAGAAATGGAAAAGATGAAGTTGTCATTTTATAAAATGAAGAAACCTCCAAAAGGAATAGGTTTGGGTGGTGGAAATATACAGCGATCAGTTTTGGAAATGTAAGTCTGAGTTCCCTCTTAAACATTCAATTTTGTCATAGACTCTAAGTCTGAAGTTCTCTTTTGGCCAGCAAAGAGCAGATGCAGGATTAAAGTGAGAGATGGCTGATGTTTGCGAAAATACAAGAGCCCCGAATAAGAGTCCTTGTCCTATATTTATTCAGATCAGAAAGCTTACATGTGATGAGCATGTACAAACAGACAAAGAAACTGTGAACGTTAACTTGCAGACATGAGGGAAGAGGGGGTTTTGAATATATACAGTGTTTGGGGTTTGGGTCAATATAAAACAAAATCTGGGCACCAGGCAGATGAGTAGATGGTTGTTAACAGCAGATAGGAGGAGCTGTGCCTATTTATCTTTGCTAGCCTAGGGAATAAGGCAGATAGGGGGAATAACCTCAGGGTTAATAAGACACCGTTTCTTTTGTTAACCATCTCCACTCTGGTATGCTTTGCCTGCAGCACAGTGGTCCATAGTCCACTTCACCAATGTACCTAACCTGGCCCTATCCTCCTGTGAAAGCAGCTTTTCTGCTATGGTACTAAATTGGGGGTGCTTCCACCCTGGATATCTAATCTTGTTTATTTCATATACCTATGTATTGGGCACCTTTGTGCCATTCCTAGTTTAGGCCTTTGCCTCTCCCTCTCTATTCTGGGGGCTCTGCACCCCCTGTCTGTTTTGGGGTGCCTTTGCACCTCTCTATTCCTGGCACCTTTGTGCCTCCCTATTCTCAGGGTGTCTTTGCACCCCCCCTATTCTTGGGGTTCCAATCTGGTTTACCCAAACTCGGGTGTGAGCATTCTATGGCTTTGCATTTCTTTATGCCTTGTTAACCCATTGGTGTAAGCCCAGGGGATTCCTAAGCTTATCCCCCACACAAGTTGACATGTTGGGTAGGCGATAGGTTATAAGAGTCTGGAGCTAAGAGCAGAGCATGGGTTAGAGATAAAAATTTGCGGGTCATCCAGATAAAGGATTTTCCCAAGTCCTGAGACTGGTTGTTATGACAAAGGAATTTAGTATAAAATTTTTTTAAAAAGACCTCTAAGGACTGAGGCTTACTGCACATCAATATTTGGAGATGTGGTCATGAGGAGCAACAGGCAAACAAGACTGGTAAAGATCACCCAGAGATGTATTAGGAAAAATAATCAGGGATGATGTCCTTGTCCTGGAAACAAGACAAAAAAAAAAAAATAAGTGAGTGTTTTAAATAGAAATGTTTAAGTGACTCCCGATAGATAATATGAAGATTTGACCATTTTACTTAGCAGTATGGAATCATTGATGACGTTGACAAGAGAATTTTAGTGGAGTGGTAGCAAAGACAGCATGACTCCAGAGCATTCAAAAGCAAATCAAAGGAGAAAAATTGTATATAGCTTCATGTAAACACTTTTCAACTGGCCTGTTGGAAGATGAAACAACGTGTGAAGCAGAGATGAGGCCCTAGCCCACTCGGTAGCTCATCACAGATACATGAGTGAACCAAGCCAAGATCAATCAGATCTGCTGAATTGATCCCAGTCCAAAGTTACAACTTCTGCATTATCAGCTAAAATGAAGTGGAGGAGGAGGAAGAGGAGGAGAAGGCTAATATGGAACAACAAACCCAGGATAATATGAAAAAAGAAGCACTCAGAAAAAAAAGTGTTCTTAGATATTAAAACTAATACTAGAAGTATATTCAAAGAGGAACTAGAATACAAAAAGTGAGGAAATCTCTCAGTACGTAGGAGAAAATAGTGATATAGAAAAAAATAGATTTGAGATGAGAAAATGAAAGGATTAAACCAAGAAGTTCAATTCTAATGTGAGCACAAATTTTGGGAAAAAGAAAACAGGAAATTGTAACAATTTATCAACAACAAAATTTAAAAACATGTGTCCCAGAACTAAAGGGCATGTGTTTGAATATTAAAAGGGATTCTGGAAAAAAAACTTAAAAGCACATCATGATCCAACTATAGAATATCAGAAATAAAGAAAAGGTTCTATATTCATTTTTTAGGGCTGCTGTAACAAAGTACCACAAACTGAGTGACTTGAAAAAAATATATTGAGTGCACTTGTGATAATCACCTGGTGTCATATATGAGTGTTGAATCACTAAGTTGTACACCTGAAACTCATATTACACTGTATATTAACTAACTAGAATTTAACTAAAAGCAAACCACACACAAGAAAAAAAGAAAAGAAAAAACATGTATTGTCTCATCTCTCAGTTTGGGAGGCTAGAAGTAGGAGATGAGGGGTTAGCAGAACTGGTTCCTTCTGAGGACTTTGTGGGAAGCCTCTCTTTCAGGCCTCCTCCCTTGGCTTATACATGACAGTCTTCTTTGTCTGTGTCTTTACGTCATCTTCCCTCTATGTGTGTTTGTCTCTGAGTCCTAATTTTCCCTTTTTATAAGGATACCAGTCATAGTGGATTAGAGCCAACCCAGGTGACTTCATCTTACCCAAGTAATTACGTCTATAAAAATCCTATTTCTGTATAAGGTCATATATATATATATATATATATATATATATATATATATATATGTTTTCACATACATGCATACATACACATACACACACATATACATACACACACACATATGTTCTGAGGTGGTGGGTGTGAGGACTTCATATACGAATTTTTCAGTCTTTGGCAGTTCCCAATGAAAATTGACCCCTGAATGAAACCACCTGTGAATAAAACTGAAGAAATAAGTCAAGTGACAAAACCCTACACATTATCTTGTAGATGTCAATGTATATGTATATGTTTATATAGCCCAGTATAGCCTGACAAAAATTTATAATGCTTTTGAATTTATGGGACAGGAAACAGAAAGTAATAAGGCAATTATCTTCAGAAGAAACAAAAAAATATAAAAAGAGGAGACTGGACTACTCTGTATCACTGTGACTGTTATTTACCGAGTCAAAGCAATGTAAGCACCACCCTTTGATTTAGGTAAAAATTATGAGGTACTACATTGGGAAGCTGTAGGAACCATCTATGTGAGTCTGTGTGCTTGTGTGTCTGTCTGCTGGGTGTGAGTGCTCTGTAAAAGGCAAATTCTGATCTTACAATTAAAATGTCTAAAGTTGAAAATGAAAAAAAAAAATAACTGAGGAAACAGCTAATGGTGTATTAGGGGTTGCTGTTGTGGAGTAATATTAATGGGGTAGGAAGAGAGGGGTAGGAAACAGCTGCATTTTGTTCTAAACTCTGTGATACTATTTGCCTTTTAAAAACATCTTTATATTCTTTTGATAAAAATAAAATGTAATTGAAAATGGAATCAGTTTTGACTCATTTTCCTAAAATGAGCCCTGTCAGTTTTGTATTACACTGTTTTTAGATTATTACTAAAACTGATTCACATTTTATTTTTGCATACTAGGATCACACTTTCAAGGTGAAGGAATGATTAAATGAAACTAATTATTCCTCTGAAGAAAATGTAAATCCTTGATAAAGCAAACCAGAATTGAGATAGAGCAGCCTGTTTGAATATCATTGCTTAGAGTCTGTACTTTTTTAAAGGAAAGTTGGATTTAAATATTTATGAAATTGAGTTTTCTTTACTGTTTTGAAAAAGAAATTATTAAAATTTTACTAACTTTGTAGAATTGATTTTTCCTTCCCTTCTGTACTAGGTAGGAAACAAATTAGTTTTACATTAATAAATCAGAATACATGAAAAACTAATTGCTCACAAAATACAATTGCATCACAAACACAGAAATAAAACAGAATATTGTAGTTTAGCTTCCTAAGTTTGAATTTATTATATATAATAAAATAAAGATTAAAAATATATGCACTAGGGTTCCTGAAAGTAGATACCATGCATTCATTCAGGTTTTGTTATGAAGAAGCATTGCTTTTTCTCTTGCATCTACATTTCACAAAGAAAGTATCACAGGAAAAAAAGCTTGCCTCACAGGCAAGGTTGAAAGCTCAGTATCATTTTATTTCTTATCTTAATAGCAGGCTGCTGCTACAGACTGAAAAATATATGCTCCAGGAAGATTGAACTTGCTACCTTTTGCAGGGTTGTTCATCTTTTCTAAAGGACAGTTATCAACTAAGCAAAAAAGGAAGAAATAACTATTCCATGTGGCTTGTGATATTATGAATCTATGACTATGTAGCTAAAAAAAAATCTAAGCATGAGAACTTAGCATTTAACAATTAAGAGAGAGGTGACAGGGTGTTGTTTTTGTGGAGAGGATAGTTTCAGAGGTAATACATACTATGGTAGGCATCTTTCAAAATGGCTCCCCAAAATCCTTACCTCTTGGTACTTAGGTTTTTGTGAAATCCCCTCTCCTCGAGTGTGCACTGGACTTGACTTGATTTTAAACCATAGAATACGGCAAAAGTGATATGATGTTGCTTCCAAGATTAGTTTGTTAGAAGCCTTTGGCTCCTGTCTTGGTATTCTCTCTCACTCTCTCTTGGACTGCTCAGTCCAAAAGAAACCAGTTGCCATATTTGAAGGCAGCTCAGGGGGAAAGTCTCATGTGAGTAAGCTTGGAGGAAGATCTTCTGAGACCTGCCGATAGCCACGCCTGTGAGCTTCTAACAGTTCCTTCTCTAGTCAATCCCTGACATGTTTGCGGTACTAGTTAGCACCTTTATTGCAGACTCTTGAAAAACCCTAATCAGAAACACCCCGCCAACTCACTCCCTGATTCCTAACCCATTGAAAGTTTAAGAGAGTCATGTTTTTTTGGTTTGGTTTGTTTTGGTTTTTGCTACTGAGTTTTGGGATAGCTTGGTATGGAGCAATAAGTAACTAATATATAGACCATAATTTAAATACCTTTCAATCTCAGATTCTATATTGTTAAAATGGGCTAACATTGTAGGTATTTTGCATGGTTGTTGTACAGATTTAATGAGATAAACCATACTAATAACTCAGCATATGTGACTGCACATATGGAGTACCCCTCCTCCACAAAGAGCTATTATTTTTATTATCCATATAATTTTTGAAAAAATGTCTGGGAATCATTTAGTCTATACTACTCTTAGACTGAATATATATTATCTTCCCAAAAAGTCAGTAAGCTATAATCCAACATATAATTTGCTTTTAATATTTATTAGGCTAATTAATATCAATCCTTTCTGCCTTCCCTTAGCCATTCTCTAATGTCCTTGTCCTTGGCCTCAGACTCAATCCTTTCCAACTACTGAGCCGGTTCTGATCAAAACAGGCTATACCTATATTAGCAGTTTCACAGTCTCCACCCACCTAGGTTTAGAATCAACACTGAAGTCCTGATCCCTGGACAAGATTAAGTTTGGGTTTTGAGAAGTAATAAATTTGTTTTAAAGTTTATTTATTTTGAAAGAGAGTGTGAGTGAGCACAAGTAGGGGAGGAGCAGAGAGAATGGAGAGAGAATCACAAGCAGGCTCCACACTGCCAGCAGAGAGCCCGACACAGGGCTCGAACCCACAAACTGTGAGATCATGACTTGCGCAGAAACCAAGAGTCAGACACTTAACCAACTGACCCAGCCAGGTGCCCCAAGGAGTAATAACTTTTTAAACTGCATAATTGCCCTTATTTTTTGTCTGCTTTTTCTCTGGGCTGACTTCCTGCTTTGTGCAACATGCCAAGATACCAGATCTCATGGCTGTACATCTAAGTTTGACCCCCTAGACTAGCCATGCTTTCTCCCTTGTTCCTGACACCACGATGATTCCTGAATTTATCTTTTTCCTCATATGCTGATGAGCTCTACATTGGTTCACATGGGTTATTCCAGCCACTGGTTAGACAGAATTTTGATAACTCCATGATGGGGATGAGCTTTTGTCCTTTCCTCTGTTACCATTTCCTCAGAATAATAAATAATTCCATATCTATTGTGTGTGTCTCTCTCTTCTTCCTCCTTATATCCTATGACTATTGTCATTAAACCTTCATTCTATCTTTTTCATAAGATTGAAAACATTACACTTTTACAAAAGTAGTAATTTACAGAAGTTTTATATGGAGGGCAACATGCAGAAAAAACATTGCCTAGCAATTAGGATTAAGTATACCTTCCTGATAAATGTGAATTGATGTCTCCAAAGATTGATTTCCTTAAAGCACCTTTTATTTCACACACACACACACACACACACACACACACACACACACACACACACGTACTCAGTGTGATGCAATTTCTGACAACCCAAATTCAAAGCTGTGCCCTTAAAGGAAATATACTTCTAAAAATGTTGATGACTATTTATATTCATATGTAATGATGTGGAATTGATATAAACTGTTATCTTCTTCATAAAGAGCATCTTCACCTTTAGAAAATTAAAGATATTTCCTTCCTAATTTAAGAATGAAAGGTTGATTTTATAATTCTTCAAGAATAGTAGGTCCAAGGCTATAAATCCAGAAGGTTGGGAGACACAGTAATGGTGATGGATTGTTGCCAATATTAAGTAAAATATCAAAACAATTTTGTGATAAAAAATATTATACAAAATCACAACCACTCTGTTCACACTTTTAAGGAAGTTAATCATTCCTAAGCTAAATGATCAACTTATATAGTACTGGATTAATTTGTTTAGATAAATATCTTCACTCAAGAGACCTAGCACATTTCAGGAATGATGTGTCAGAGTATGATAAAATCAGCAATTTGCACTGATAGATTCTACCCTCATGTCATTTTTTTCAATAAGAATGGTGCTATAAATTACACATGGTGACAATGAGGTAGGATAAATTCTAACGTGTAAATCCTGGTGTAAATATCTCTGTTATAATGCCATGATAGCAGATTTCACTTCCCCAATTTATATGGTCTCTGAGTAATACTATGATGAACCTCATTCAAAAGAAGACATGAAAGTCATCTTAACTACTAATATTTAAACTGTTTATGAGTGATATGGGAGATTGCTTTGCTCCCAGCATTTAATGGATATTCATCTTCTCTTAAAGACATTTTCTTTTTTTTCCCCATGCATTATTTTCATCTTTATGATTTCATCAAAAAGCATCACCCAGGAATTATGATCAATAATAACTGCAGAGTACAATTACCTAAAAGTTCCTTTTCCTCCTTGAGATGCACAAACATAGCCTAAGAAGGGAGAGTGAAGAAACACACCTGGAAGCAGGAATATTTCTGCACCTACACCCTATAGGTAATCAAGAGTTGGCTTAAGCATTATCATTTAAGTACTTCTAAATCCTATTTTATGTGTATTGGTCTCCTTACAATGTTATATAGAGACAGTAAACAGCATAACTTTTTCAACTCCAAGGGCAAGAAGTGTTTTGTGGTCAAAATGTTTAGGAAACGCTATGTACAACATCCCCTTGTTAGAGTTCATAATTCATATTCACATATTAAAGTCTGGGAAGGACTTTATTCAAGAAACCCATTTAACTTAGTATATATAACGTAGTGTTTTCTAAATTTAGTTAAGACCTCCCTCCTTTCTTTTTCAGTATAGATCCATCATCCTCTCAAAAATTTGTGCAGGGAAGACTAAAACCTGTGTGGTAGGAATTATCTTCATTCCACACATAAAGAAGTTGAGTTAAAATAATAACAGCTTCATCTAGCGATAGCTTGTAAGTTGTAACATTGCAATTTAAATATAGATCAACTGACTTACCATTCAGTTTTCTTTCTGTCACCCAAATTTGCCTTCCAGAACTGACTCAAAGTATATGAAGTTTGCTTTATGCTTTTTTTCTTTTAAAATCCTAAACGTCAAGGTATTTCTGAAGAAAAACTAAATTCTGGGTTTAAATCCCAATTAATGTTGCCACTGATCACTGTGTATCTCTGTGTGAACTTCTGGGGTTGAAAATGTCAAGATTAAAGGAGAATGTCAGATAAAGTCGTAGTACAGAATACGGATGTTATCACAATCCTGTATTTCTGCTCTTTAAAATGGGTGTGGCCGTGGGGGTGGGGGGAGATTGAGCTGGTATGACTATGAGACAATTTCTCATTTTGCAAAACTGTACTATTTGAAATACTGACACATTCAATTGTACTACTGAAATGGACTACAGTGAAGAGAGCTCTGGAATTTTAGGACCTGGAATCCAATAGCTTCATTCCCTACATTCTGTGTAGGTTTAAGTTCTTTGTCATCTTGGGACTTTTAGTTTCTGCCTCCATAGAATGGCTATGATACCAGACTTGTCCAGCTTTCTTCTTAGAATTGAGTAAACTTGTTGGCAAACCATTAAGTCTATTACAGAGAGTAAGAGAAGTAGTAAACATTTAAAAATTCTTGGTTGATGTGGATTAACAAGATTGACCACAATAACATGGATTATAAATGTTACATCAGATATTGAACCATACAGGGTAAACATAACTATGTTATGGTGCCTACTGATTCATGGCAAGTCGTTATAATGACTTCCTACTGAAAAATAATGATCCACATAATCCTTAGTGTCACTGGTTATAGAGAGGACGCAACACTTTCTCTTTACATGTAAGCAAAGTGATATAAAAAAGAGTCTCCTGGTCAGCACTAAACAGCAAACAAGTGACAAAGCTAATGGTTGGATATCAGGTTTCTTGAATGACATTCAAACTTCTCTTTTTAGACATTGTGTGCTCCATATAACTGACTTCTAATTGGTAGCATTTAAAATGAGTTTCATTGTATTTGGCATATCTACATAGATTTGTGTTCCTGGTATTTTGAAGTAGGCAAAGAAACGTGGTATAAATTGCAATGTTTCTTGGTCAATATCATTTGAGCAGGACCAGTGGACTTTCTGGCCATTTGGAATGTGACATGTTTACTTTATCTGGGAACTCATAGGTATAGAAATGCAAAGTATTATGTGGCAGGATATATCTGTTCTCAAGAGATAATTTATACAAAAGATGAGTAAATAGGAAGGTTATTCTTCAGTTTTATAAGGGATACCCTTCATATTTATAATAAAAAATCAGGGCATGCTGGTTAGGAACAGAGAAAAACCTCATAGAATCCCCAAATGAGAAATAATGTTATCATTGGGTGTCATCACTGTCAATCATTTTTGTCTATAAAAAAGGAAAATTGTCTGCTCTAAAGAGAAAAGCAGTGATCTGATTCTCCCTAAGATTTCTCTGCCAAGATTAGAGTAGGGTCAAATTAAATATCTTCTGGAAGTTGAAGAAACATCTAGGAAGAAACCCTTATGGCTAAGTATTCATATAGACAGTATATAACAACTATTTCTAATTAAAGAATAAAAAAGATTTGCTGAAAAATGTTTTCTGATTTATATCTATTACTTAGAGTTCATATATTTCTTTATTTCACAAATATTTATTGAGACCCATTATGCTCCAGGAACCCCTCTAATATCTATGAACACATCAGAGAACAAGATAGAAATCCTTTTCCCCAGCACTCACACTCTACTAAATATTTCATTCTTTGACTTATCAAAAGAACCAATTAATTGGCTTGTGAATAATTAAATAGATGAGTTTCCTCTAATCTTTTATTTTAAAATTCCCCTAAAATAATGGCTTTGTTATAAACATTTGAAGTAACTGCTGTATTCCTCTCTAAACTTGAATTATAACCTATAATTGTGACACAGCCACTAAAATTTTGTTACATATATATAGATTGTGTATCCATAGACACAATCCTAGTTAAATACCAAGAAATAACCCAGGTGCAGTGGGTTATTGTACTACTTCTCTGTCTACATCTCCATCTATATTTATATCTAGATAGATATAGATTAGATATAGACATAAGGAAAGGTAAAAGTATAGGTATAGAGATATCAATTAACTTGCCAGAAAGGATAATAAAACTAACATAATCTATTTTATTCAATCAAACTTTATCTGTCCCCCAATATATACAAGGCATTAGTCAAAGCATTGTGAGGGTTTAGTTAAAACTATTCTGACCTTAAGAAATATAAAGTCTTAGGACACCTGGGTGGCTCAGTCAGTTAAGCAGCCGACTTTGGCTCAGGTCACCATCTCATGGTTCCAGAGTTCTAGCTCTGCGTCAGGCTCTGTGCTGACAGCTCGGAACCTAGAGCCTGCTTCAGGATTCTGTGTGTGTGTCTCACTCTGTCCCTCCCTGGCCCATACTCTGTCTCTCTCAAAAATAAATAATCATTTTAAAAAAACAGATATAAAGTCCAGTAGATGAAATCAGGCTTATATACTAAGTAAAGGGTGGGGACAAGGTATATTAAATGCTATATAAATTCTATAGTTGAGACAAGCTCTGGGGATAGAGGGATTATTGATTCCAAGTCAAGGGACTGGGAAAGGCTTCATAATTGAACACGCTATTTATTAAGCTTAAAATATCCAAACACTTCATTCTAGCACAATTTTATTAGATCTTCACCAGAAGGATCTAAAGCCCTTGAAAGAACTTAGCTCTAATTAAATATATCCAAATCCAGTTTCAGAATTCTTTCACTGGGCCTTGATGTTGAAAGTGAATGCTCAATTGAAGGTAACTTTCAGTTCACCTTCTGAAGTCAGTACAAAAAGAAATGAGTTTTTCTCTAATGGTTAATGACTTCTGTGTCTGCCTCTGAGACATTTAAACGTTGTAGACAATCAGCAGTCCTACAGTTTTATTTTTTACATGAATCAGAATAATCTTGAATGGGGAAAAAAAAACAGGGTAGTTTTAAGAAGGATGAAGAGAAAGAAAAGTACCCATCTCCACATGAAAAAAATGTTTTTTGCCTGTATTTTTTTTTCCTAGTGTGTTATGGAGGGAGAGGGAGAAAGAGTGCTTATCTTCTTACTCTCCTGAGTGGAGTGCTAGCAAGCCAAGCTCAGTGCTCCATTCATATGCACAGAACCATCAAGCCAGTTGTTTATGGTTTCAGTTTTCCAGGTACAGATGAAAATGATATACACATCCTGAGTTATTACTACTCGCCACCATTTTTTTTTTTTGCTAGAACAGATATACTTTTTTCACCATATCGTGTCTGATGTTTTCACATGATTAGGCTGAAGTTATGCATTTTTGGTAAGAATATCACAGAAAAGAAGTTTACTTCTCTGTGCATTGTATCGGGGGTACAGAGTGTTAGATTCTATCATATCTGGTGATGTGAACTTTGATCATTTGTGTGATGTGGTATATGCCAGGTTTATACACTGTGAACGTACTGTTTTTTCATTCTGTATTGGTAAATATCTTGGGGAAGTTAATCCTACGCGTTATAATTGTTTTTTTTATTGTCTCTCTCTTTTTTTTTTTTTAGTTTCAAGATTTATTTAAATTCCAGTTAGTTAACATAGAGTGTAGTATTAGTTTCCAGTGTAGAATTTAGTGATTCATCACTTACATACAACACCCAGTGCTCATCCCAACTAGGGCCCTCCTTAGTACCCATCACCCATTTAACCTATTTTCCACGCCTACCTCGTCTCCGGCAGCTCTCAGATTGTTTTCTGTAGTTAAGAATCGGTTTTATGTTTTGCCTCTCACTTTTTTCTCCTTACGTTCATTTGTTTTATTTCTTAAATTCCACATATGAGTGAAATCGTATGGTATTTGTCTGACTTCACTTAGCATCATATCCTCTAGTTCCATTCAGGTTGTTACAAATGGCAAGATTCCATTCTATTTTTTTTTTTTTTTTTTGTGCCTGAGAAATATTCCTGTGTGTGTGTGTGTATGTGTATGTGTATATATATACATACATACATACACACATACATACACACATACATACACATACCACCTACCACCTCGTTTATCCATTCATCAGTCTATGGACTTTGGTCTTTTTCCATAATTTGGCTATTGTTGATAATGCTCCTATAGACATTAGGGTGCATGTATTTTTCAAATCAGTATTTTTGTATCCTTTGGGTAAATACCCAGTAGTGAAATTGCTGCGTGGCAGAGGTAGTAGTGAGGAAGCTCACTATTGTTTTCCAGGGTGGCTGCACCAGTTTGCATTCCCACCAATAGTGCAAGAGGGTTCCCCTTTCTCCGTATCCTTGCCAACACTTGTTTCTTGTGTTGTTCATTGTAGCCATTCTGACAGGTGTGAGGTGATGTCTCATACATGGTAATTTTGATTTGTATATCCCTGATGATGAGTGATGTTCAGCGTCATTTCATGCGTCTGTGAGCCATCTGGATGTCTTCTTTGGAAAAATGTCTATTCATGTCTTCTGCCCATTTTTTAACTGGGTTATTCATTCTTTGGGTGTTGAGTTTAATAAGTTCATTATAGATTTTGGATAGTAACCCTTTATCCATATGTCATTGGCAAATATATTCTCCCCATTCTGTAGGTTGCATTTCAATTTTGTTGACTGTTTTCCTTCACTGTGCAGAAGCTTTTTATATTGATGAGGTCCTAATAGTTCATTTTTGCTTTTGTTTCCGTTGCCTCAAGAGACACTTTAAAATATCCTATATTCTATTTCTACTCAAAAATTTGAATAATAATTTTAGCATGAAATCCTGCCATCAAGAATTATTACTGTGGATTTTAATGGAAATTTTATTTCTTCATTTCTTTTGCATTTATTAATTTAATTTATTCTATAAGGAAGAGCTATCTCTTCACCCTATGTTCAATTACTCTTTTATCTCAGCTGGATATAGGGATATTTATATTATTCTATGGCTTATAATCTAATTCTGTCATTGTTTATTTTGTTGCTTAGGTTTTTCCAGTTTGACCATTGGAGTTCTTTCTCATAGTCTTCTGTGCCCTTTCAATGTATCCCCATCTTTCTTTTTTTAATCACTTAATCTTTTTCTAAAAAATAGAGAAGTATAGGGGCGCCTGGGTGGCTCAGTCGATTAAGAGTCCGACTTCAGCTCAGGTCACGATCTCGTGGTCAGTGAGTTCGAGCCCCGCGTCAGGCTCTGGGCTGATGGCTCAGAACCTGGAGCCTGCTTCCGATTCTGTGTCTCCCTCTCTCTCTGCCCCTCCCCCATTCATGCTCTGTCTCTCTCTGTCCCAAAAATAAATAAACGTTAAAAAAAATTTAAAAAAAAAATAGAGAAGTATATTGTACAATATTATATTAGTTTCAGGTATACAGCATATTGATTCAACAATTTCATACAGTACTCAGTGATCACCACCTTTTTATTAGTACTTCCTTACTTTTAGAAACTGGAAGATGCTCCAGTCTAATTTTGTATTTTCTCTTTCCTAAACCTGGAATCAAACACTGCTCCAGGATTCTTGAATTGTTTTCATTGAAAAATACTACGTAAACACTAAGGTCTGAATGCTTCCTGAGCTTGTTGTTACTGGGATATCTTCGATTCTAGCACCTTTCAGCAGACTAAGCTTAGATTAAGTACACATGCAAAGAAGCACATCTGTATTTACTTTTGCATCTGATTATCTGTGTGTGTGTATGTATATATATATATATATATATATGTATACATATATATATATATTTAAAACTGTGAGTTCATAATGATACTTCCACTTACAATTAAACACCACATTTCTACCTAGCTTTTCCCTTTCAATATTTGCATTTTTTTTCTCTAACATTGAGACACCAGGCTCTCATTGCTGCAACACATTTACTTATTTGTTCAACCCTATTACATATAAAATTGATCTCATAATTTCTAACCCTTATGCATTTGAGAAACACATTTACTAATGAGAGTACAATATTTGTCTGCTGTTCTTTTTGTCTTTACCATTAAAATATGCAGTTAGAATACTGTTTTCCAAAGTAACTCAAGGTAGTTTTTGTTTCCCATTCCTTACATTGTGCTTACGTTACACATTAGTAATACATTTGGGTTCATATATCACAGTTTATATTTGATTTTGGGTTCCTCTCACATGCTGGTTACTTTTTTATTTTTTTATTAACATAGAGTAAAGTTTACTCTTTGTGGTGCATAGCTTATGGATTTTGACAAATTCATGGAATCTTGTATCCACCAACATAGTTATGTGCAAAACAGTCCCATTGTAGTATCCCCCCAAATTCCCGTGTAGTTAACTACTTTTTCCTATAATGTCTGGCAACTGCTGATCTGTTTTATGTCTTACAGTTTTGCCTTTTCCAAAGATGTCATGTAAATATAAATATGCAGTATGTAGATGAGTGATTCTCAATGAGAGGGAAATTTGTTTCTAAACGGACATTTGGCAATGTCTGGAGATGTTTTTGTTTGTTAAGACTGGTAGGAAGTGGTCCTACTGTCTTCTAGTGGGTAGAGGTCACAGGTATTGCTAAATATCTCACAATGCACAAAGAATTACCTGGCCCAACATGTCAGTAGTGCCAAAAATTGAGAAACCCTGATGTAGATTTTTGGATCTAGCCTCTTTGACTTTGCAAAATATGTTTCAGATTCATCATATTGTGTGAATCAATAGCTTTTTTTTTCCATTTATTTTTCTGATTAATATTATATTGTGAACAATATCTCACATAGCTTGTTTATCCATTCACATGGGAAGAACATCCTGTTGTTATCATTTTTGGCAATTATAGATAAAGCTGTTATAAATATTTATATGCAGTTTTTGTGTGAACATAAGTTTCATTTCTCTTTGTCAGAAGTATGAATTTTACTGTTTCTCCCTGTCTGTGTCTCATCTTTGTACTACCATAATACTTTAGTAAAGCAAAATATTTTAACTTTTATAAGGTCTAATTTTTATAGATTATGTTTTGTTGTCTTATCTAAATATTGTTGACCAAAGGCAAGCATATACAGGTTTTTCTCATGTTTTCATCTGTAAGTTTTATAGTTTTATTTTTTACATTTGGTCTCTGATCCATTTCAGTTCAACTTTATAAGGTTTGAGGCATAGGTTGAGGTTTATTTTTGTGCATATGAACATCCAGTTGCTCAAGCTCTAGTTGTTGAAAAGACTATCCTTTGTCTATTGAAATAGTTTTGTCAAAAAATCAGTTGATGAAAATCATACATCAATAAAGTAGTTTAAAAAGCCAGTTGATTCTATTTCTGTGGGTCTATTTTTGGGCTCCCTATTCTGTTCCATTGATCTGTGCATATGTCCATTAGCTAATACATCCTGTCTTGATTATTGTAGCTTTATAGTAAGTCTTGGTATACACTATTGTAAGTCATCAAACTTTTTGCTTCTTTTTTAAAGTTATTTTGGTTCTAATTTCTTTATCTTTCCCTATGAATTTTAGAATCAGCTTTTTGACATATATTTAAAGGAAAAAGTTCCATTGCTATTTTGATTGATATTGCATTTAATTTATAGTTTAACTTGCAGAGAACTGAATTCTTAATGATATTGAATCTTCCAATCTATTAACTCAGTATATCTCTCAATGTATTTGTCTTTTTTGTTTGTTTGTTTTCATTCATATATCTTTAACACACAGAAACCTGCATGTATATTATCAAACATACACCTAAGTATTTCATTCTTTTGGTTCTATTGAAAATGGTAGTATTTTTGTTTTTCAAATAACTTGTTCTTTCCTAGTATATATAAATACAATTGATTTTATATATAGTAACTTTTATACTGAAACTTTTCTGAATTCACTTATTGGTTCTTGAACCATTTTAAGATTCTTTGGAATTTTCTATGGGTACAGTCATGTTTGTGAAGAGAAACATTATTTCTGTTTCTAAATCTGTATCCTTTTATATCTTGCCTTATACAATGATTAAGACTTCCAGTGTTATATTGTCTTTTCTTGTTTCAGTGTTCAATCTTTCACATTAAATTTGATGTGTTTAATGTTTTTGTACATGTCCCTTATTAAGTTAAGGAAGTTTCCTTATATTCCTGGTATAAGATTTTCTTTTTTCATAAATATACATTGAATTTGTCAAAAGTTTATTTGCATCATTGAACTGATCATACGATTTCTTAAAATATGGTTTTGAAATTTTAAAGTTTATTAATCACTTCTTGAATGTTGAACCAGTCTTGTATTCCCTTTGGTTATATTGCTTTTTAAAAATATATATTGCTTTTTAGGAATTGATGTGCTAAACTATTTTGTGAAGATTTTTACATGTATATTTGTGTGAGATATTGGTCTGTAGTTTTCTTATAATGTCTTTGCGTAGTTTTGATATTACAATAATGCTGGCCTCATAAAATTTGTGGGGAAGTGTTTCGTTCTCTTTTATGTAAAGTTAGTATTATTTTCCCCTGAATATTTGGTAGAGTTCACCCGTAAATGTCTCCAATCTTAGGAAGATTTAAAAAAAATAAAATTTTCACTATAATTTTAATTTATTTAATAAAATAGGATAATTTAAGTTATCTGTTCTTGAGTGAGTTTAGGTAGAGTGTGTGATTTTGCGGAGATTAGTTCATTTCGTCTAAGTTTTCAGATTACGGGAAAGAGTTGCTAGTAGTATTCTATTATCCTTTGAATGTCTGTTGCTCTGTATTGATGCTTTATTTTACATTTCCAGCATTGGTTATTTTGTCTTCTTTTATAAAGAATTTCATCTGTCTGGCTAGAGTTTTATTAATTTCATTGATCTTTTCAAGGAGCAAGCTTTTTTTTTTTCATTGATCTCTGTTATTTTTCATTTTTCTTTTTTTTTTAATTTTATTTTTAACGTTTATTATTTTTGAGACAGAAGAGACAGAGCATGAACAGGGGAGGGTCAGAGAGAGAGGGAGACACAGAATCTGAAACGGGCTCCAGGCTCTGAGCTGTCAGCACACAGCCCGATGCGGGGCTCCAACCCACGGACCACGAGATCATGACCTGAGCCGAAGTCGGATGCTTAACCGACTGGGCCACCCAGGCGCCACTATTTTTCATTTTTCAATTGCCTGTATTCTACTTTTATTTTTATGATCTGCTGCTTTCTGATTGCTTTGGATGTTAGTGGTTGTTTTTTTCTAGTTTATTAAAGTGGAAACTTGGATTACTGCTTTGAGATCTTTTTTCTTTAAAAAAAATTTTTTTTTAATTAATTTTTGAGACAGAGAGAGACAGAGCATGAATGGGGGAGGGTCAGAGAGAGAGGGAGACACAGAATCGGAAGCAGGCTCCAGGCTCTGAGCCATCAGCCCAGAGCCCGACGTGGGGCTCGAACTCACGGACTGTGAGATCGTGACCTGAGCTGAAGTCGGACACTCAACCGACTGAGCCACCCAGGCGCCCCATTTCTTTTTTCTTTTTAAAATGTTAATAGTCTGGGGCACCTGGGTAGCTCAGTGGGTTAACTGTCCGACTCTTAATTTCGGCTCAGGTCATGATCTCACAATTCAGGAAATCCAGCCCAACACTGTCAGTACAGAGTCTGCTTGGGATTCTCTCCCTCTCTCACTGCCCTCAAAATAAACAAACATTTATATATATATATATATATATATGTGTGTGTGTGTGTGTGTGTGTGTGTGTGTGTGTATACACACACACACATTATACATATATATATATATATATATATATATATATATATATATAGTTAATGCTAAACTTCCTTCCAAGTACTACTTTAACTACATTCCTCAAGTTTTGACTTGTTAATTTCATTCATTAAAAAAGCATTTTTAGTATCCTTTGAGACTTACTCTTTGATCTCAAATTATTTGGTATTGTACTGTTTTAATTTTAAAGTGTTCATTTCCAAACATTTGTGGTTCTTCCATATATGTTTATTATTTCTTGTTTAATTACATTATGATACAAAAATGTATTTTTGTCTGACTTCTATTCCTTTAAATTTGTTAAGAAATTTTGTGATCCAGATAGACCAGATGTAATGTGTGTAATGTGGTCTATTTTGATGAATATTCCATGTGTTCTTGAAAACAAAAGAGCACTCTATTATCTGGTGTACTGTTCTATAAATGTAAATTAGGTAAAGTTGGTTGATTGTGTTCTCCAGGCTTTCCATAGCCTTACTAGATTTCTGCCTACTTGTTTTATCAGTTACTAATGAAGGACTGTTGACATCTTCCAGTACAAAATGTGGATTTGTTGAGTTCTTTTTGTTTCTCTCTATCAGTATATACTACGTGTGTTTTAAAGCTCTGTAAATAGTTGTATGTGTGTTTGGATTTTATGCCTTCTTGGAGAATTGGCCATTTTATCATTATGTCCCTTTTTATCCCTAATGATAATCCTTGTTCTGACATTTATTCTAACTGATGTTAACATAGCTTCTCCAGTGTTTCATCTAGCATGGAGATTTATGTCCCTACCACAAAAACTACTTTTTCCCTTCCCATATCTGTACCAAGGCAGTGTCCTGTGAACACCTGGTGGGGCTTGTTTAGAAAAAGCCTAAGCAATGAAAGATAGTATGAACTTCTATATCTGCAAATCACCATGCTTACCAGCCAATCTGCTGCTACCACTCAGTTACCTAATCTTGCTCATTTCTTTTATTGTTGTCTGATATCTGCCCCAGGTAAGCAAGCGTTTATATGCTGCCTCTCCCTGAAGGTGCCTATTTCCCCCAAATATTACATTAGCTAGTTGCCCTGTGACCTCCTTTCTCTGATGATTTTAAGACAAGATGTGCATTTTGAGTCTTCGTGCATTTTTGCTATGAGCACAAGAAAAACATTATTTTTAGTGCATCATTTATTTATATCACTGAATGAAAACTGGAAATCTCCTTAAGTTTTAAGATTTTGGTGACTATATGGCTTAATTTCTAGGATATTTTTATTCATTTTCTTATATATTTAGAATTTTAAGTATCATATTACATTGTAAATACTGTTCTAGTATTACAGTGACTCTAATAATCTGTTTCTTATATATGTTGTCTTTCTCCTTTTTGATAGTTTGTCATTCTGTGTGATCTTTAATTTTGAATATAAACTCGTCTTTGGGTCTTTTCATTTTTTTTCCTTTTTCTTTATTCCCACATATATACTAAACTGTGGAAATGACCTTCAGAACAATTTTCTGTTTGCCTCCAAAGGAATTCTGGAGAGTATAAATTTAGGCACTAGCCTAAGATTTTTATCACTCATAAGTGAGTTTTGCTTCTTTTTTTTATTCACAACCCTTGCTGCTTGCCACACTTCCTTAGATTTTCCTCAGCCACTCAGCAATTTTTCTAGGCCGATTTTCACTGACAAAAATCTTTTGAGATTACCAGTTTTAAGCGTTCAGACATCTTCTTCCCATAGTTCTTAGATTACAACTTTTTTCATGATATTCAAGCTCCAGCTTTAGGACCTATAGAATGATCTGTTATGCTTATATTGTCCAGCATAAACTTAAACTTTCCATGCTGGCTTGTTGGAAATTGTACAAGACTCAATTTATATACCTCCCCAAATTCAGTTGTCTATGGTTTTCTAGTTAACTGTAATGATGACCTTCCAGGAAATTCATCTCACAAAAGAGATACTTGCTGGTGATATTTATGGCAATGTCACAATTACTATGTTTCACCTGTGGTTAATTAGGAAATTAATGGATGCTACACTCGATCAGTATGGGCAAAAATGTTCATTTTAAGCATCGTGATGAAGGGTAGCTGCTTTATTCCCTAGAAAATTCAGGACAGGCAGGGCAGTACTTTGCATAGTAGCTCAGTCTACCATATAAATTAACACTCTAAGAACCTACAGATCATCTGTGTGACAATTGATTCAGCATTTGCCAGACATTAATCTAAATACTTTTTAGAACAGACCTTTTAAAGACAGGAAGAGAGGATGCTAGAGAAGTTGAGCTCTGGAGTCAAGCTGCCTGAGCCTGAATCCCATCTCTGTTCCTCAAAAGTTGTGTGAGGTTGAGTAGTTTAAATCATTTAAATTCGTTCTTATTTCCCCCCTCTCCAATTTCATGGTCTCTCCTGATATATGTATATATGCATAAATCTATATTTATATACACATGTATACTTATATAACATAATATATTCATATATTTTATATCATTATATTTATATCTATATGCATATATATATACATATCATTAGCATCACCAAGGTAAATTCTATGATCTTAGAAATACTCTTAATACCTCACAAGAGACATTTGAGCCAGTTTCTAATAACTAGGAGGTTTCTTATTACCTCATCATGAATCTTCAGTTTCACTTTTTTCCTCAGCAGTGTTTGCTTACTTTTCTATTTTGACTATCATTGTCTTTGATAGAAAATCTGATACAAAATATTTGAAGAGTTTTCCCATTTATTCTGTTGTCTGTTTACATAGCTAACACCAACCTGTTTCTTCCTTCTCCAAATACTCTATTAGGATGGATTTTTTAACCAATGCTGTTTTTTCCAGGTTTCCAGTGAATATGATAAAGACAAATTTATAAACAGATAATGTAAAACACATATTAAATGTTTAAGCCTGATTTAATGAAAGAGGCACTAGAATAGGAGCCAAGCCTTCAGATTTGTCATGCAGGGTTTATCTTTTATTCATTATGGGAATTTTGGGAAATCACCTAACTTAACACCTATCATATAAACATAAAGGATTGGTATTTGAGATAAATGGGAATTTTCTCAATATATGCTTAGGCATTAATTTTTTGAGGAGTGAAATATTATGTTTTTATTTTGAATTACGTAAAAATATTGAAATGTTAAGAGAATAGCATAGGAAACATGCATAAACTTTCTCCAGAATTAATAACTATTAGTGATGATGTCAAACAAAAATTAAATAAATAAAATAAAAAATATGACACAAAAAATTAAATAACTTTTCCCTTCTCAATTATTCACATTATTTTGTCCGTTAAAATAAATTGATTTCATGCTTTCTAACTTGGGTACTTCCATAGAGATAACTAAAAGAATATATTAACAGTCTCTTGACTATAGAGAACAAACTGAGGGTTACTGGTAGAGATGGATGAGGGATGGGTTAAATGGGTGATGAGTATTAAGGAGGGCACTTGTGATAAGCACCTGGTGTTGTGTGTGTTGAATCACTCAATTCTTCACCTGAAACCAATATTGCACTGTACATTAGCTAGAATTTAAATAGAAACTTGGGGTAAAACACTTTATGTTTTATTTTAATGTACATACCATACATCTCACTTTATAATGTGCTTCTGCCTCAACATTAAAATTTTGAAATATATGTTAATACATATACTTACTGGTTTTCACTAGCAAGTAATGTTCCATGAATATCTAATCTAGAATACTTCATCAGTTGGTGGAAATACTATTTTCACTTTTTCATAATTACACAGAATTCTTCAATAAACATTCATTTGTTCAAATTTCCAACTTACTTATATTTAGCAGTGCTGTTAGAAGAAATGAAGTTAAAATCATTTCTTCTGAGTTAGAAACCTGTGTTATTTTCAGAAATACTTTCTATATTGAATGCGGCAAATTAATTGCTCCATAATGAGGGTAGAAAAATGTCACCTTCTCTCTTCTGCCAGATCTGCAGAAATATATCAAAAGGTTTCATACATCATACATTTACTTTGAACAATTGAAAACAACTCTGTGAGATCATTTATTGATAATAATCACTAATTATCACACAGTTATGTTTCCAGATGAGTTGTTTAATTCATCAACATTTATTGGATATCTACTGTGTGCTTTTACTGATAGTAAAAAAGAATATAGCACAGATATCCTTTAAAAGTATAGATTATTCAATTACAGAATATGTGTTTCATGATTTCAGAATGGAACTGAAGAAGAGAGAACTTGACATGAAATAGTTACAGAAATGTTTATTTGAGAAAGTGATTTGCGCCACACCTTGATACTTGGCTAAGAGAATGGAGTTGCCCAATATATGTAGGGACTTTGAAAATCCAAATGTGTAGATAATAAAGTAGACTGTGCATAGAAGGACTTGGAGCAGAAGTTTTTGGAAGTAAAACAGATGAAGATAGACAGACTAGACTTTTATACAAAGCTAAAAATTCTGGGCTTTAATTTCCAGTGATGGGGAATGTCTGGGAAGAAAGACATTTGAAGAAAATGATATGATATAATTGGTGTTATATGGGTGTATTTGATGGTGTTTGATCATAGATATATTTCTCTACAATATTTTATACTTTTTGTTCTCTATCAGGTTTGAATTCAGGTGTATTAACTGTATGATAAACATGTATATATTAATTGTACTATGAATCAGTAATATTTTTAGAACTTGGAAATACTGATTTTATTGTTTAGATAATCTTAATAAGTCACCTGGAATATGAATTTTGAACATTATCAATTTTTTTAGATCACCACAGCATTCCAAATATGATTTTTATATAGTATCAGATTCATAATAGTGAAAAATACTATAGGATTTTTAAAGTCTAAATATACAAATTGATACATTTGATACAAGTGTTTTTTTTGCTGATATTTACACTTTTAAACCTGTCAAAAAAATCTCAATTAAAATTCATTTTGAGAATCCCATGAGCTTTCTAATGTTACAGTTTTGATCAAGTACATTTAGATGTAATGAAAACAAATTATTCATAAAAAATATTTCCCTTTCATACTGATAGCTTCTAACACTTTAAGGAAATAAACCCTCACATATTCTTCCCAACACAACATGAGATTTTAAAATCATTTTAAAAAATATATTTTTCTTGCTTATTTCATAAGGTGAAGCTGCAGAAGGGAAGAGATGTTGATTTATCTCTACTCTTCATGTATGTGACTAGCATGCTAAGTGAACTTGATGTATTAACTTCCAAGGTCTACAGGAGTTATGAGTTTCCATCTTTTCCCTATAACATTCCTAAACAGAAAAATACTTGTTAATATAATTTAGAAATTTGTCTGGGCGCCTGGGTGGCTTAGTTGGTTAAGCGTCCAACTTCGGCTCGAGTCATGATCTCGCAGTTTGGGAGTTCAAGCCCCACATCAGGCTCTGTGCTAACAGCTCAGAGCCTGGAGCCTGCTTCAGATTCTGTGTCTCCCTCTCTCTCTGCCCCTCTACCACTGTTTCTCTGTCTCTTTCAAAAATAAATAAACATTAAAAAAATATTTAAAAAAAATTTTGTACTGTGCTTTGAAAAGAATTTTGATTCTTAGAAAAAAAGTAAAGCATCAATGCAGGGAAATGATGTTTCCAGTATTCACTATCTCCAGCATGTAAGCAGAATGTAGCAAACTAACACCCATAAAGTAGACAGTCTTATTCGGTAACCAACTCAGTTTTAAAATAAAGTCTCATGTCTCAGAAGCTCCTTCCTTCCCAGGCAAAGCAAGATAGTCATCCTAAAATCGTTGACACACAGAAAACTTAAATGTCAGATAAATATTATATATGAAAACAGAATATAAACTTATTTTTTTCTTTAAAACTCTTAGAAATAACTCTAGCAATATTATTCAGTTGTAAGGATGAATATTTCCACCAATTAGAATACTTATCAAAATGGGCAATTAATGTGGCTTTGGAGTTCCATTATAATACAAGGATATAGTGGTTGAATATTTAATATGCTCTCCAAGTTAGAATTGTAATTTTTATTTCTTTATATAGCCATGTCATGCCTAGAAATAAATGATTATGAAACATTTTGGATTGATATTAAGTACAGGTATTGTGAGACTAGGCCTAATTTTAAGGTGGACTTTGAAGCCCCTGTCAAATAAGAATACTTTTTTCATCAAGTAACATTGGGAACCAGATTTTCAGGTAAAGACTATTGCTAAACAGTTTTTCGCATGTTTTCATGAACAATACGTAGGATGTAGGAAGGTAGATGTTTAATAAATTTATTGTTATTTCTCTCACTTTTTTACAAGACAGTCAATAAAAAAGAAAGATACGTTTTTTTCAAAAGATACCCTATCTTGGGAAAGACCTATGAAGATTTCCCAAAAGATTCTTCTGACTTAATTTAGGTGAAGAAATTATCTAAAAATGCTTTTGTGCCAATACATAAGAGATACATTCTGGTGATTTCTAATCATCTGAGACAATCTATGATAGAATTGTTTTCACCCTCGAAAGAATGTGGAAGAGAGCCCGTGATTCTAACCAGAGGTTTAATCCACATTCCAATTTGAAATTGTGATTACTTAAGTCAAATTAAAAGTACATTAAGACAAAAAGAAAAGCGATATTCTTCTACACTAAAACATTGTTTATTTCCTACAATTGCATCCTATTCTCAATTAACATTCTTCTCAATACAGAGTATATGCTGCTAGGCCTTAGCCTTTGACTCATTCCCAAATCATTTAAAATGATTTAGGATTTACTATATTACCCCATTTCTACCATCACTGATTCCCGTATGATATTTGTCATCTAAGACACAGAAGTCACTGCAACAACAGATTTCTCTTCTTCTATCTCCCCCTCCAGTTTATGTCACATTAAATGATAAGAAATCTCTCTAAAATTTATCAGGCAGTGTCTGAAAAACATATTATGGATCTTTCCTTTTGTAGAAATGAAGACCCTTCCTAACCTCTGTCTTAATTCTCCTTTCTCTTGAGAACAAAATCTCCAATCTGGGAAGGTTAGTTTTTACATTCTTTCTAATTTTTATTTTTATTTACAAAAAAATTTTAACATTTATTTCATGTTTTTTCTAATTTTAAAAACAGTTTCCTTTACTTTCAAACTTTTACTTTATTCCTATCTATAAAATATGTTAATGTACTTCTCAAATTCTCAGTTATTCTCCCTATCTATATTTACCCTTATAGATGAATCTCTATTTAAAATTTGTAACTGGACTCAGATTTACTTCATTATTATTCTCCAGGTGTTTATTGTGTGTAATCTGTTCTCCCCAACAAGCATTTATACTTTATAGAAACTAGGGGGCGCCTGGGTGGCTCAGCTGGTTAAGTGTCCGACTTCTGCTCAGGTCATGATCTCAGTTCATGAGTTTGAGCCCCGCATAGGGCTCAGTGCTTACAGCTCAGAGCCTGGACCCTGCTGCGGATTCTGTCTTCTTCTCTCTCTGACCCTACCCTGCTCCTGCTCTGTTTCTTAAAAATAAAATTGACAAAAATTATAAAAACTAGGTCTTGTATTTTTCTTGTCAACATTTGCATACCTAGAATACTGCTAGATGCAACTTCAAGTTGGTAGTATATTTACAGATTTATTGACTGAAATAGGAAGCTGTTTCTAAACCGTAGCTAAGAGTATGAAGTTCAGGACAAACATAAATTTTGTGTTAGTGTCACTAAAATGAACTGAAGCGCAAGAGTTAGAGCAAAGACAAGATGCTAAATGCTCATGCCTTTTAGTCACCACTGAAGAGCTTTAGGATAAGTTTTGTTTGTTTGATGAACTTTCATGGGTTACACTTCCCTCTGTGACTTCAGAAAGAGTCACTCTGTAGATCTCTCTTCTAAGTTCAGAAATGGTAGGTCACTGTTTTTAAAAATAGAGCTAAGGACTCTTAGAAATCATATAGTGTCAAGTATAATATGGTATTTAAAAAAAGAAAAATTTTAAAAAGATAAAATTGTATACTTAGTTTTAAAAAACTATGTCAATGAATTTTTTTTAAATACAAAATCAAAGTTGAAAAAATCACATTTATTATAGATATAAAATATGTGAAGCACTCATAACTAATTTTAAAAAGTTAAATAAATAAATATATATATATATATAGTAAGGGAATAGTTAAATAATGAAAACAAATCATGAAAAGAATATGATAAATCTATGGGGATATGGAAGACATGCCTCCATGTTTTCCTCCTGTATATAGATACATATGAGTGTGTGTGTATGTATGTATGTGTGCATATAAGAAACTATTATTCCTGTGCTACTCTGGGAATTAGAACCAGATGACTGGAGTAGGAGGGAGGTAAACTTTTCAGTATATATCTATTTGTAATCTTTGTAATTTTTATCATACAAATGTATTATTTTATAGGTACAGACTAATTGACCTAACTATGTTCTTTATAAACTATCTATGGCATATATATATATATGTTACATAAATTACGTATCTATAAACTAATTAGGTATTTTATATTTATATCTATTATGTACTTTATATATAGGAAGTTACATATATATGTATATGTAAATGTATGTATGCATGCATACATATATGTGTGTTGTGTAAATATAAACTGTACAAGTGTTCATATACATGTGTGTTTTGTATTACAAAGATTAAATTGGATATACATCGTGTATATATACATATATATATACTGCATTTATATATAATGCAGTGTATATATATATATGTACATATATACATAAAGTATATAGGGTATATATATCTATATTATAAGCACTTATATGTATGTATATAACATACATATCTGTATATATATATACACAAACATGCATATATATACAAATACATGTATATGTATATCTAAACAGCATTATGTATTTTAATATATAATATATATTACAGAGAGAAGAGGTTTTGACTTATCTGTGTTCGTTATGATAGTATACTAAAACTACAACTGAGGGGCACCTGGGTGGCTCAGTCGGTTGAGCGTCTGACTTCGGCTCAGGTCAGGATCTCACAATTTGTGAGTTCGAGCCCCGTGTCGTGCTCTGTGCTGACAGCTCAGAGCCTGGAGCCTGTTTCAGATTCTGTGTCTCCCTCTCTCTGCCCCTTCCCTGCTCCTGCTCTGTCTCTCTCTGTATCTCAAAAATGAATAAATGTTAAAAAATAAATAAATAAAACTAGAACTGAGACTAGACTGTATATGTTATTTGTAAGTCTAGGATTATTTCCATATTGTTATCTATAAATAAATCATATTTTTATTTATATAATGGAACTTTATTTTTTCATTCTTAGATTTTTTGTAGCATTTATTGTTTCAACAAAATTTTCCATTTGCTATTTTTCTTAAATACTTCCAATTTATTGCATTGCAGTATCTCTAATTAAAGTTTTTAATTCTTGTTTCTTATCAACTTTCATGTCCTTTACCATCCACAGGAGTTAAGTTTTAAGGCATTTGTTCCTTTAGCCTCATTCTGCTTTGCTCAAGTTCTAAAGTTAGCAAGACAGATTTAACTTTGCATTTTTATCACTTTTATCAGTTTTCTTCCCAAGTGTGTTTCCAGTATGCCTGGTCTTTATTGGCACCAGTGTGGATTATTACACTGAAAATTTGCATGGGAAATATAAGAAATGATATTTTCTAGGATTCCCTCTGGAAAAATGTTAAAGATAGCACAGCCATTTCTATAATATCAATTTACTTACATGGAAATTGCATCAGAGGTTTCAGTCGACATATAAAGTCTAAGAATTTATTGAGGGAGTCAAAGTTAGGTTTTATGAAAATAAGTGAGTAAACATTACAAATATTTGTAAGAAGGCTTTGGGATGCCAAATTTAAATCATAAACATTTTAATAATAAAGTAATTTTTAAGTTTCAGGAATGTGTATGGTGTAGTAAAGTAAACATGGCTACAGATTTTTTGCTTGTCCTCCCATTTAGAGGTGAGGACTAAGTCTTTTTCTTATATATCTAGAATGAACTTAGTCACTTATTTGATCAATAGGAGGCTGTGGACTTTCAGGGTTCTGGGGCTTTCAAGGTTAGGTCAGTCCAGTCTTATAATCTCCACCCTGACCTCCTGAGATGTTTGCTGGAGGTGGACAGAAGGAGGAAAGTAAGAAACCTGACCAACCTGAGGCCACTATGCCATGAAGAGGCCGCTATGCCACATGCTGTAAAGAGGGTCAAGGTAGATATGTGGAGAGGCCTCAAGGAGACAGAGTGTGTAGCTGGTGTTGGGTGTTTCATAGAAACAGACATGTGAGTGTGGACTCCAAATTGAACATTTCATCCCTAGAACATGTGAAGTTGAGAGGTAATGGGAACCCAATTGTTAAGCAGAATTGAGGCTCTAAAGACAAATGTCTGTGAAAAGGCAACCCAGAACAAAAACTATCAATGTTTTTGTTCAGAAGATCATGCAGAAATTTGAGAAACCTGTGGGCAGTTGTCTTCCAACACTGACACAAGTAGCTATATAGGTGATCATTTCACACATGTAATTGAAAAGGAAACAGTGAAAATGAATAAAGGAATAAATTACTAGATTTTGTTGGCCTGGAAGGCAATAGCTATTCACCCATAATGTGAAATATAATTTCTTTGTAAAACGTTTAAAAGTCATCGAAACTGTCATTTTCTAAGCAAAACAAATGAATAAACAAAAAGGAAAACCAGAGTTATAGATAAAAAGAACAAGAGGTTAATTTCCGGAAGGGAGGGTTGTGGGGTATGGGCAAAACAGGTAAAGGGGAGTGGGAAATATGGGCTTCCAGTTATGGAATGAATAAGTCACCAGAATAAAAGGCACAGCATAGGGAATATAGTCAATGATATTTAATAGCAATGTGGTGATGGATGGCAGCTATATTTGTGGTGGAGCATAGCATAACATACAGAGATGTTCAATAACTATGTTGTACACGTGAAACTAACATAACATTGTATGTCAACTATATTAAAAAGAAATTTAACTGTCATTTAATACATGTGACTTGTGGTAAATCATAAATTTTGTCCAGTATGTGTTTTATCACAGAAAGTGATTCAGTTTTATCTCGAAACAATTTCAATGTGCTTTGGAGTGGTAGAATAACAATATGTAAACAGCAAAATATAAAAGGCAGTTATTTATTTTTAAAATTCATTTATGGAATGAATAGACACTTACCTAGATTACTGAGAAGCTAATTGAATCAGCAGTTCAGGACCAATAATCTTAGGGAAAAAAAATATGAATCTGGCTATTAGCAAAAATCCTATGATAGTTGTCACTGTTAGATGTTTCACAATATTAATAGCATTCACTGGGGAAGAATAATATCAACTGAGGAGGCATGCCTGGATGGCTCAGTTGACTAAATGCCTGACTCTTGATTTCAGTTTAGGTCATGATCTCATGGTTCATGGGATTGAGCCCACCTGAGGCTCTGGATGGACAGTGCAGAGCCTGCTTGGGATTCTCCCTCTCCCTCTCTCTCTGCCTCTTCCCTGCTCGCTCGCTCTCTCTCTCTCTCTCTCTCTCTCTTTCTTTCTCTCTTTCTCAAAATAAATAAACATTAAAAAATATATCAACTGAGGATGGGATGAAAAACATTTCATTTTATACAGTTGAATTAAGTTGCTATTAAGCTCAGTTTGTGTATGTACATGTATGTGATAGAGAAGAGTTAAACTCTATGTTGCAATTTATATCACTATAAATCAAGATGTAAGATAATTTTTGTTATTCTGCTATTTATGAGCTGTGGTGTAGACTGGAAAAGGCTCATTAAGATCATAGGGTAGTAGTCAGTATTTATGGAACATTGTTAGTGGTAAGTTCTAAAGCAAAATGTTCCTTCTTAAAATGTAAGTTCACCCAGTCTTACTTCCCGAGAACTGATGGCAAATAACATGCCTGTGACTTATTGTTCAGTGTTCGATGCAAGCTCTGAAAATAGTGAATATCATCAACTCATGGACACTGATTATATGTCTTTTCAGAACACTATGTGGAGAAATATGCAGTGACTAAAGTTTCCTGGCTTTGAAGGGAAAAGATTCTCATGTAATTTCTGAGCTGAAAATAGATCCTAAAAAATCATGAAGGCAAAATACCATATGATTTCACTCACACGTGGAATTTAAGAAACAAAACAAAGAAAAAGACAAAAAAAAAATGTTAACTATAGAAAACAAATTGATGGTTACCAGAGGGGAGGTGGGTGGAGGGATGGGTTAAATAGGTAGGTGATGGGGATTAAGGAGGGCATTTGTCATGCTGAGTACTGGATGATGTGTGGAAGAGATGAATCACTAAATTGTACACCTGAAACTGATAAAACATTGTATGTTAACGCTACTGGAATTAAAATTTAAAAAGAAAAAGGCATCTATGATTTTAAGTGACATATTAGTGTGTCTTGGTGATATATTTAGAATCATGGAGAATGTAAACTTACTTCTTCAGAACAAAACTCTTAGAATTTGTCTTGTTAAACACACCATGACTTTAAAGATACTTTTTTAAGACTGCACTATACCCATTAGTATATTATGATATCTTTAAAATATATATGTAATAAAGTTTCTAAAGAGTAAATAAAATTATATTATTGGGGTTTGACTCCTATAACACAAGAATTTTCTTTGCTCTTCAGAAACTTTATCGCACATAACTGAAAATCACATTTAAGTTATATACAACAGAAGATGAAAAGTTCTTTCCAGGCTAAATTCTTCCTTCCTTCTTTTCTTTTCTTTTCTTTTCTTTTCTTTTCTTTTCTTTTCTTTTCTTTTCTTTTCTTTCTTTTTTTTCTTTCTTTCTTTCTTTCTTTCTTTCTTTCTTTCTTTCTTTCTTT